>NW_027508932.1:135000-137500 GCF_051911475.1 Siphateles boraxobius
CTTTTTATCTCACAATTCTGACATTTTATCTCAGATTTTTATGATATAAAGTCGCAGTTGCGTGTTATAAAGTAACGGTTGCGTGTTATAAAGTCGCAGTTGCGTGTTATAAAGTCGCAGTTGCGTGTTATAAAGTCGCAGTTGCGTGTTATAAAGTTGCAGTTGCCTGTTATAAAGTCGCAGTTACGTGTTATAAAGTCGCAGTTGCCTGTTATAAAGTCGCAGTTGCGTGTTATAAAGTCGCAGTTACGTGTTATAAAGTCGCAGTTGCCTGTTATAAAGTTGCAGTTGCGTGTTATAAAGTCGCAGTTGCGTGTTATAAAGTCGCAGTTACGTGTTATAAAGTCGCAGTTGCCTGTTATAAAGTCGCAGTTGCGTGTTATAAAGTTGCAGTTGCCTGTTATAAAGTCGCAGTTGCCTGTTATAAAGTCGCAGTTGCGTGTTATAAAGTCGCAGTTACGTGTTATAAAGTCGCAGTTGCCTGTTATAAAGTCGCAGTTGCGTGTTATAAAGTTGCAGTTGCCTGTTATAAAGTCGCAGTTGCGTGTTATAAAGTTGCAGTTGCCTGTTATAAAGTCGCAGTTGCGTGTTATAAAGTCGCAGTTACGTGTTATAAAGTTGCAGTTGCCTGTTATAAAGTCGCAGTTGCCTGTTATAAAGTCGCAGTTGCGTGTTATAAAGTTGCAGTTGCCTGTTATAAAGTCGCAGTTGCCTGTTATAAAGTCGCAGTTGCGTGTTATAAAGTCGCAGTTACGTGTTATAAAGTCGCAGTTGCGTGTTATAAAGTCGCAGTTACGTGTTATAAAGTCACAGTTGCGTGTTATAAAGTCGCAGTTGCCTGTTATAAAGTCGCAGTTGCCTGTTATAAAGTTGCAGTTGCCTGTTATAAAGTCGCAGTTGCGTGTTATAAAGTCGCAGTTGCGTGTTATAAAGTCGCAGTTGCGTGTTATAAAGTCGCAGTTACGTGTTATAAAGTCACAGTTGCGTGTTATAAAGTCGCAGTTGCGTGTTATAAAGTTGCAGTTGCGTGTTATAAAGTCACAATTGCGTGTTATAAAGTCGCAGTTGCCTGTTATAAAGTCGCAGTTGCCTGTTATAAAGTCGCAGTTGCGTGTTATAAAGTCGCAGTTACGTGTTATAAAGTCGCAGTTGCCTGTTATAAAGTCGCAGTTGCCTGTTATAAAGTCGCAGTTGCGTGTTATAAAGTTGCAGTTGCGTGTTATAAAGTCACAATTGCGTGTTATAAAGTCACAATTGCGTGTTATAAAGTCGCAATTGCGTGTTATAAAGTCGCAATTGCGTGTTATAAAGTTACAATTGCGTGTTATAGTCGCAGTTGTGTGTTATAAAGTCGCAATTGCATGTTATAGTCGCAGTTGTGTTATAAAGTCGCAAATGCGTGTTATAGTCACAATTGCGTGTTATAAAGTCGCAAATGCGTTTTATAAAGTTTCAATTGCGTGTTATAAAGTCACAATTGCGTGTTATAAAGTCGCAATTGCGTGTTATAAAGTCGCAATTGCGTGTTATAAAGTTACAATTGCGTGTTATAGTCGCAGTTGCGTGTTATAAAGTCACAATTGCGTGTTATAAAGTTACAATTGCGTGTTATAGTCGCAGTTGTGTGTTATAAAGACGCAATTGCGTGTTATAAAGTTTCAATTGCGTGTTATAAAGTCACAATTGCGTTATAAAGGCACAATTGCGTGTTATAAATTCACAATTGCGTGTTATAAAGTCACAATTGCATGTTATAAAGTCCGAATTGCGGTTATAAACTGTGTGTGCGCAACTGAAGTCTTTATGAGTGAGTCATTGAATCATTAATTCAGGAGTTTTGATCAAAAACACGGATTCATCCAGTGATGAAGTCATTAGGTGCGAGTCGAACTCTCCTTTTATGAGTGAGTCATTGAATAATTCACTTCAAACGAATTAAATATTTTTAAAGGAGCCTCTAGTAAACGACGTGTTGTTTTGGCGGTCTCCATTGTAAGCGTGCAGTTCTAGCGCAGTGTTTGAGCATGTGTTTCTCTGCAGGCGTTCGCGGAGGAGCTGCACGCTCGCGTCCGCAGGGATTGGTGGGGTTACAGCGGGGAGGAGGATCTGTCGACCTCTGACCTCCACCGACTGCGCTATGATGGCATCCGCCCGGCCGCAGGCTATCCCAGCCAGCCCGACCACACCGAGAAAATCACCATGTGGAAACTGGCCGACATACAGGAGAAAACCGGTACGGGATTCAGAGATGCATCTGTGTGCTCGCTCAGGCCTTGTCCACACTAACACGTTTTTGTTTGAAAATGCATATTTTTCTCTGTTTTGTCTTCCGTTCACACTTAGACAGTGTTTATATTAATGAAAACTAAACTTTTTAAAAACGCTGTCCAAAGTGGATAAATGTGAAAACGCCGTTATTGCGTTGTAGCAAAGAGTATAGAAGTACCAAGAGGCGTAACTCGATAGAACGTTCCATTGCAACAAACGTGCGCGTGCGCCG
>NW_027508932.1:142500-147500 GCF_051911475.1 Siphateles boraxobius
AAATATTAGTTATTCATTTTGCATGACAAAGCTTCTACACATTCTCCAGTGCTGTGATACTCAGATTTTATGAAGTCATTATACAGAAAATATTTGACAGGATCATATAGACTCACTCAGACATCAAGAATCAGCGTATGAATCACAACAATGGTGACAATGAAAAAAAAATTGTCACCATTGTTGAGATTCATATGTTGATTCTTGATGTCTCTATACAACTAAAAAACGACAAAACTTTATTTGTGTAGTGTATATATATATATTTTTTTTAAATGCAGGTTATTATAATACTGATACCACAAAATTCAAGGGTCATGTGAAAAATTATGACATTAATTAAAGACTTTGTATAAAGCTAAATTCCACCTACATACTCTGTAATCTAAGATATCACATACAGAGATCTGACTGTCACATCAGTGAATCAGAGATCATCATATGATGACTATAACATCATCAATTAATGATCAAGATCATCTGATATTTTCTCCAGCATTTATGACAAACGTGTATCAAATACACAGTTAAAGCAGCCAGAGAAAAGCAAAAGTTAAATCTCAAGGGTCATGACCCCAACTAAAGCAGACACTGATCCCAATCATGGTGACATCAAATTTATTTTAAAGTTTTTTACACTTTATTTAAATTAGTATATTTTACTTTAATTTTATGGTTTTTGTTTGGCAGCCGTAGCTGCCAGTCATTTGACCATTTTTTTACGATTTTTTTTTTACAATGAAGGTATATGATCGTGATTATTCAGGAAATACCTGTAAAATAACAGTGTTTTTCAGTTTATTTAATTTAGGATGTTTTACAGTTTTTTTGGGGAGCTGACAGTCATTTAACCATTTTATCATTTAACTGTTTTGTTTCTGTTAAATTACAGATTATATTTGTAATTTTACATACATTTTTATGTAATTTAAGAAAACAGAAAAAATACTTTATGAAAAATACAATCAATTTTCTGTATAAAAAATGTGAATTACTGTAATTTGTCATTAATGTCACAATACCTAAAATAACAGCTGAATTTTTATTTTACAGATATTATTTGTACTTTTACAGTGTTTTGAGTATAATTTAAAATTAAAGAAAATGATCGTCAAAAAATCACAGTTATTTTCTGTAAAATTAGGATTTTTTTTTTTTACAGTGTATGTTTAAAACATACCTGCACAGTAATTAAAGACACCTAAAATATATAATTTATAAACACATTCATATGTTCGCGTTGTATAGATGTTGCACTGTTCCCATTTGGCTATTTTTGGGAACCAAAAAAGGACCTGTCCTGAACGTTCCCTGCAGTTTATTATAACTGAAATGTTATTTTTCATTAACAAAGTGTATTTTGCTGATGCAGTTTATTAAAACCTGGATAAGATAAGTCAAAACGCATTATAATCTTCAGATAAATCCAATTTTATCGCTGAAAATATTTAAACAAGGTTAAGCGTTGTATTAAAAGCTACAGATCATAAATACGTGGTTTGTTAGTAACTTTACTGCGCGCGCTTGTTTTTCACAGAAAGCCGCGAACTCGCGTAATTTAAACATAACGGTCATTTCGTTTTGCTGACTGACTAACATTAGTTTATCGACCCCTTTATGGAATATTTACTTATATTTAATAATATACGAGAGTATAGTGTGATTTCAGAGAGATTTGACGCGTCTTATGGAAGAGAACATGAAGTTAATCGAGAAGTTTTTGTTTAGGCTAACTTATTGGCCAAATGAGAGAAGAACGTCCCGCTAATTCAGTGGTAAGATTGTTAACGTTAATGTCTGTGAATAAGATTAATATTTTTAAAAAGCCGTATTGTATTGAAGTCAAGTTATTTGGCGCTTAACGTAGAATCAGTTTCTGTGTAAATCTTACATATTAATGAATAAAATTAAGTAAAAATAACAAGTTAACGTTCACAGAACGTTGTTAATTACAAAAATTGTTAGCTGGGCCATAATTTCGCCATTAAATAAATAAATCCTTTTTTTTATATCACATATATATATATATATATATATATATATATATATATATATATATATATATATATATAATTATATAATTGTGTAATATATATATTACACAAAAAGTCGAAATTATGACTTGGTGTCATATTTTCGACTTTTTTGGGTCATAATAAAAAATTTCCAAAGCTTGATTTTTTTCTTCTATGGCAGAAATAGGCTTCCGCACGGATGAACTTTGTCGTTTAATATTCATGGACATATTCGTTTACATAGGCTACAGAATTCCAAACATTTTGAGGTAGGCCTATGAAAGTCCTAGGGCCAGTTACATAAACATTAAGACTGTGTCTTAAGAAATAGTCTGACCAACAATTAATTAGTAGTCTCACTTTTCGGATTCAAATTATACCAATCTACCTTTTATGTGACTGACTTAAAGTTATGACCAGTCTTAAAGAAATCGATGAGGTAAGACTAGTCTAAGCAGTTTCAGCCATAGACATAATAAATACATAGACGCCCTATTGGCCGCTTTGTAACGTTGCTGCGATACGTCAACGCGTCCGCCATTTTGCGGAGGGCACGACTGCACTGTAATCAAATGCAAGTAAACGGTGAGCTGCGGTTTTTCTGGATAAAAACAAAACAAACAAAAAACATTTATCAACTGATTTCAGTGGTTTGTACGTGCTGTATAAAAAGTTCCATCTCTAGTTATTTAAAATCTCGATACTTCTTATAAAACATTTTTTTTTTAAATAAGGAATTGTCAAAGCTCAGGCTTGTCCTGTAGGCTATCTGGCTTTTTATTATTGGTTAAGAATTGTGAAGATAATTTAATTTTTATATTAATAAAATAAAGTTTTCTTATTGTGGAAAAAGCATTTTCTGTGATTGACCCGATTTTAGCAATAACAAAGATAACTGATGGATCCTTTATGGTAATACATATTACAACTACAGTGCAATGCAAATAGTAAATATAAGATAAAGTGAGAAGTAATAGTAAATAGATTAGTCAATAAAATAAACAAGCAGTATACAGCTAATGAATAGTATAATTATATAATATATAGCATAAGTAGCTACATAATATAATAATACACATATTGATAATAGCATATAGTTTATGTATAATACTATAATAATAGCAATGGAATAAGAAATATCAATTAAAGTATATAGACAATAAAAAATAATAAGTTAAATAGTGACTATGAATAGTACAATCATTTAACAGCATAACTGTAATAGATTGATAATTGCAAGTGGTATAATATTATTAAAATAATAATAAGAACAGAAAATACAATGTAATATCAATTGCAGAATAATATAGACAATATAAACAAATATGAAACATTATAATATTGATCATTAAACTGACATTTAACAAAAAGATGTGTGTAATTTTATTATAGGCCTAAATACAGTGAAGAGAATGTAGCCTATCTAAATAATTATATCTTAAAATATTCCTACATAGCCTATATAAAATAAAATGTCACAACCCTGTCTCTTTTTGTGAGACCAAAGATCGCCCGTTAGATTTACACAAGACGAATTATATCTCATGTTCAACCACTAGACTAGAGACATCAGAGCCAGCGGCACACGCCAGAAGCACTAGCCGAGGTAAGGCTGTTCCAGGCGGGGTACATGAGCGCTGAACGCCCGGTGAACGCCTTTATCTCACAACAAATCTAATCTTTAAATAGGCGCTATCTTTATAAATAAACCATAGATTTGAGCTTTAAACAACTACATTGTCGACTGAAAAACTATTAAAACTACATCTCGTCAGACAATAACAGTAGTATTTTTAAATTGCGCGGCTTTTCTCCCCTGAACATTACTATTACTAATTATATCATGACCAAATACAACCAGAAACAAATGTTCAGTCTTGCTTGTGAAAGATAATTCCTCGAGACCTGTTTTCAAATGTGTGGCGATTTGTACAGCCCGAAGCAGCGCACGAAACAGGCATTTTTCTCAATTCTCGTAATGAGAAGTATTTTAAAGTTGCCCTCCGCAATATGGCGGCGCCGTTGACGTACGCTCCAGCTGCCAATAGGGCGTCTATGTATTTATTATGTCTATGGTTTCAGCAACCTGCCCCGGTGTATATTAAGAGTCTTGTGTGCGCTGTCCTGTGTTCACCAGCAGAGGGCGCCCTGCTGCTGCCGCACGCTCATCTGCATAACCCCGCCCTCTGTGTATGCCATCCGTCCAATGAGAGCGCGGCAGGAGACACCCGTTACACCCGCATCAGAGCCGCGGTCGCGCGCCTGAGAGCTTCATCTGTCCAGCGAGAGGCTCCGAACCCGCGCCGAACCATGACGGACGGAGAGGCCGAAGATGAGATCCAGTTCTTGCGGACCGTGAGTACACGCGCTGGGCTCGTGTGCGTGCGTGCGTGCGTGTGTGTGTATTTGTGTGTGTGTGTGTGTGTGTGTGCGCCGCAGTGGTGCTGATGCTGCGGGAGTCACCGGCATCCGTCTGGATCTGTTGAACGTGGGTGTGAGGAAACTGAGCGCTTATGCAGTGCGCGCGCGCGTGTGTGTGTGTGTGTGTGTGTGTCTGTCAGCTGCAGTCCTGTTGAAGACAGTGTTCAGCTCCACTGCAGACACACACTGTTTACTCTGATGTCATGCTGCATAAATACTGCAGATTGGGTTGATTCAGTTCAGTGCGTATCAATAGATCGTTATTGATCAGTGTGGGAAATGTGGTGCATTAACAGTCAGATGATACAGCAAATCCAGGACATGCACAATAACACAGAGAGGGAATGATTGATTGGATGCAGATTGTATTGATTGTGAGGTGCTGAGCAGGTGCTAGTGTGTCATATTATTCAAGGATGCCAAGGATGTGAAGTTAAAGATTGAAAACAGCTGCACTGATCAAGTCTGTCATAGTCGTCATTATTCGACTGGTTTGATATGGATGTATCAATAATAATACGTCAGGTGGTATCGCCTGTGCTTCTTTGCATTCCTCAGTGTCGT
>NW_027508932.1:152500-165000 GCF_051911475.1 Siphateles boraxobius
TGGTTAGTGAAGCTCTGGTTAGTGGTTAGTGAAGCTCTGGTTTGTGGTTAGTGAAGCTCTGGATAGTGAAGCTCTGGCTAGTGAAGCTCTCGATAGTGAAGCTCTGGATAGTGAAGCTCTGGATAGTGAAGCTCTGGATAGTGAAGCTCTGGTTAGTGAAGCTCTGGTTAGTGAAGCTCTGGTTAGTGAAGCTCTGGATAGTGAAGCTCTGGTTAGTGAAGCTCTGGATAGTGAAGCTCTGGTTAGTGAAGCTCTGGATAGTGAAGCTCTGGTTAGTGAAGCTCTGGATAGTGAAGCTCTGGTTAGTGGTTAGTGGTTAGTGAAGCTCTGGATAGTGAAGCTCTGGTTAGTGAAGTTCTGGATAGTGAAGCTCTGGTTAGTGAAGCTCTGGTTAGTGGTTAGTGAAGCTCTGGTTAGTGGTTAGTGAAGCTCTGGTTAGTGGTTAGTGAAGCTCTGGTTAGTGGTTAGTGAAGCTCTGGTTAGTGAAGCTCTGGTTAGTGGTTAGTGAAGCTCTGGTTAGTGGTTAGTGAAGCTCTGGTTAGTGAAGCTCTGGTTAGTGAAGCTCTGGTTAGAGAAGCTCTGATTAGTGAAGCTCTGGTTAGTGAAGCTCTGGTTAGTGGTTAGTGAAGCTCTGGTTAGTGGTTAGTGAAGCTCTGGTTAGTGAAGCTCTGGTTAGTGGTTAGTGAAGCTCTGGTTAATGAAGCTCTGGTTAGTGGTTAGTGAAGCTCTGGATAGTGAAGCTCTGGATAGTGAAGCTCTGGATAGTGAAGCTCTGGTTAGTGAAGCTCTGGTTAGTGAAGCTCTGGATAGTGAAGCTCTGGTTAGTGAAGCTCTGGTTAGTGAAGCTCTGGATAGTGAAGCTCTGGTTAGTGGTTAGTGAAGCTCTGGATAGTGAAGCTCTGGTTAGTGCAGTTCTGGATAGTGAAGCTCTGGTTAGTGAAGCTCTGGTTAGTGGTTAGTGAAGCTCTGGTTAGTGAAACTCTGGATAGTGAAGCTCTGGTTAGTGAAACTCTGGTTAGTGAAACTCTGGATAGTGAAGCTCTGGTTAGTGAAGTTCTGGATAGTGAAGCTCTGGTTAGTGAAGCTCTGGTTAGTGGTTAGTGAAGCTCTGGTTAGTGAAACTCTGGATAGTGAAGCTCTGGTTAGTGAAACTCTGGATAGTGAAGCTCTGGATAGTGAAGATCTGGTTAGTGAAACTCTGGATACTGAAGCTCTGGATAGTGAAGCTCTGGTTTGTGGTTAGTGAAGCTCTGGCTAGTGAAGCTCTGGATAGTGAAGCTCTGGATAGTGAAGCTCTGGTTTGTGGTTAGTGAAGCTCTGGATAGTGAAGCTCTGGCTAGTGAAGCTCTGGATAGTGAAGCTCTGGATAGTGAAGCTCTGGATAGTGAAGCTCTGGATAGTGAAGCCCTGGTTAGTGAAGCTCTGGTTAGTGAAGCTCTGGATAGTGAAGCTCTGGTTAGTGAAGCTCTGGTTAGTGAAGCTCTGGATAGTGAAGCTCTGGTTAGTGGTTAGTGGTTAGTGAAGCTCTGGATAGTGAAGCTCTGGTTAGTGAAGTTCTGGATAGTGAAGCTCTGGTTAGTGAAGCTCTGGTTAGTGGTTAGTGAAGCTCTGGTTAGTGGTTAGTGAAGCTCTGGTTAGTGAAGCTCTGGTTAGTGAAGCTCTGGTTAGTGGTTAGTGAAGCTCTGGTTAGTGGTTAGTGAAGCTCTGGTTAGTGAAGCTCTGGTTAGTGGTTAGTGAAGCTCTGGTTAGTGGTTAGTGAAGCTCTGGTTAGTGGTTAGTGAAGCTCTGGTTAGTGAAGCTCTGGTTAGTGGTTAGTGAAGCTCTGGTTAGTGGTTAGTGAAGCTCTGGTTAGTGGTTAGTGAAGCTCTGGTTAGTGAAGCTCTGGTTAGTGGTTAGTGAAGCTCTGGTTAGTGAAGCTCTGATTAGTGAAGCTCTGGTTAGTGAAGCTCTGGTTAGTGGTTAGTGAAGCTCTGGTTAGTGGTTAGTGAAGCTCTGGTTAATGAAGCTCTGGTTAGTGGTTATTGAAGCTCTGGATAGTGAAGCTCTGGATAGTGAAGCTCTGGATAGTGAAGCTCTGGTTAGTGAAGCTCTGGTTAGTGAAGCTCTGGATAGTGAAGCTCTGGTTAGTGAAGCTCTGGTTAGTGAAGCTCTGGATAGTGAAGCTCTGGTTAGTGGTTAGTGAAGCTCTGGATAGTGAAGCTCTGGTTAGTGAAGGCTAGTGAAGCTCTGGCTAGTGAAGCTCTGGATAGTGAAGCTCTGGATAGTGAAGCTCTGGATAGTGAAGCTCTGGTTAGTGAAGCTCTGGTTAGTGAAGCTCTGGATAGTGAAGCTCTGGTTAGTGATGCTCTGGTTAGTGAAGCTCTGGATAGTGAAGCTCTGGATAGTGAAGCTCTGGTTAGTGAAGTTCTGGATAGTGAAGCTCTGGTTAGTGAAGCTCTGGTTAGTGGTTAGTGAATCTCTGGTTAGTGGTTAGTGAAGCTCTGGTTAGTGAAGCTCTGGTTAGTGGTTAGTGAAGCTGTGGTTAGTGGTTAGTGAAGCTCTGGTTAGTGAAGCTCTGGTTAGTGAAGCTCTGGTTAGTGAAGCTCTGATTAGTGAAGCTCTGGTTAGTGAAGCTCTGGTTAGTGGTTAGTGAAGCTCTGGTTAGTGGTTAGTGAAGCTCTGGTTAGCGAAGCTCTGGTTAGTGGTTAGTGAAGCTCTGGTTAATGAAGCTCTGGTTATTGGTTAGTGAAGCTCTGGTTAGTGGTTAGTGAAGCTCTGGTTAGTGGTTAGTGAAGCTCTGGTTAGTGAAGCTCTGGTTAGTGGTTAGTGAAGCTCTGGTTAGTGGTTAGTGAAGCTCTGGTTAGTGAAGCTCTGGTTAGTGGTTAGTGAAGCTCTGGTTAGTGAAGCTCTGGTTAGTGAAGCTCTGATTAGTGAAGCTCTGGTTAGTGAAGCTCTGGTTAGTTGTTAGTGAAGCTCTGGTTAGTGGTTAGTGAAGCTCTGGTTAGTGAAGCTCTGGTTAGTGGTTAGTGAAGCTCTGGTTAATGAAGCTCTGGTTATTGGTTAGTGAAGCTCTGGTTAGTGGTTAGTGAAGCTCTGGTTAGTGAAGCTCTGGATAGTGAAGCTCTGGTTAGTGGTTAGTGAAGCTCTGGTTAGTGAAGCTCTGGTTAGTGGTTAGTGAAGCTCTGGTTAGTGAAGCTCTGGTTAGTGGTTAGTGAAGCTCTGGTTAGTGGTTAGTGAAGCTCTGGATAGTGAAGCTCTGGTTTGTGAAGCTCTGGTTAGTGAAGCTCTAATTAGTGAAGCTCTGGTTAGTGAAGCTCTGGTTAGTGAAGCTCTGGTTAGTGAAGCTCTGGATAGTGAAGCTCTGGTTAGTGAAGCTCTGGATAGTGAAGCTCTGGTTAGTGAAGCTCTGATTAGTGAAGCTCTGGTTAGTGGTTAGTGAAGCTCTGGTTAGTGGTTAGTGAAGCTCTGGTTAGTGAAGCTCTGGTAGTGGTTAGTGAAGCTCTGGTTAGTGAAGTTCTGGTTAGTTAGTAGTGAAACTCTGGTTAGTGAAGCTCTGGATAGTGAAGCTCTGGTTAGTGAAGCTCTGGTTAGTGAAGCTCTGGTTAGTGCTGATGCATGTGATTTTGGTCACCTGTGATGTCATGACATCATCTCAGCTGTGATTGCGCCGTAGGGTCTATTAAACCTTGTGAAAGAGTTCCTGAAGTTGTCCATGTAGTGAACACTGATGAGTGGAGGAACTCGTCCTAATGGTGATGTCTTGAGCCGAGACCTGTGTGTGTGTGTGTGTGTGAGAGAGTGTGTGTGTGTGTGTGTGTGTGTGTGTGTGTGTGTGTGTGTGTGTGAGTGTGTGAGAGTGTGTGTGTGTGTGTGTGTGTGTGTGTGTGTGTGTGTGTGTGTGTGTGAGAGAGTGTGTTTAATAGAGTCAATGTAGGTTTGTCTGATTTACTGTGTAATTAAGAGACAGAGAAACAGAGAGAGAGAGGAAGAGTTTCTCTCTCTGGTGTCACTGTGATGTAGTGCTGGTGAACCTGTGTGTTTGTGTGTGTGTGTGGCCTGGCCTACATTACGGGGAGAATATGTCCTCACAAGAATGGTAATATCCAAAATAATTGTGCTTGTGAGGACATTTTTTGATCCGCAATGAGAAACCATAATTATAATAATACAGAATAATTTTTTTGGAAAATGTAAAAATGGAACAGAGTTTTGTGTGATGGTTAGGTTTAGGTGTCGGGTATGTGTGTGTGTGTGTGTGCGTGTGTGTAAGTGGGTGTGTGTGTGTGTGTCTGTGTGTGTGTGGTTGTGTGTGTGTGTGTGTGGTTGTGGTTGTGTGTGTGTGTGTGTTTGTGGTTGTCAAGTCAAGTCAAGTCATCCTCATTTATATAGCGCTTTTAACAAAGTAGATTGTTTCAAAGCAGCTTTACAGCTCATAAACATATAATTTAAGGTAACAGAGATTGTTTTGGTTTTATAGTGGTTCTTGAAAAAAAAAATTTCCAGCTAAAGTTAGTTTTGATTGATTCACTTCCGTCTAAATGATCATTTGTTACTAAATTAGGGGCCTGCTAAGACAACACCGTTCTCTCTAAACAGACTTTAAACGTGAACCTGTGATAGACGCTGATGGCGTTCACATGCGCATTAAGAATTGATTCTATAATTATGTGCGTTTGAATATATGTGCGCAGGTTTGTAATTCCTTACAAACCATGTCTAAACAAACTACTTGTCTTGTCTATAAATTTTGATGCAGAATTCTATTTGATCTTATCACTTTGGGTAGGTACGCGAACTGAAAAATTCCACAACGCTTTATCTGTAGAGTGGTATAGGGATCCTCCATAGGGAGAGGCTAGTTGGCACTTTAGCACTGCATTGTCATCGGGTCCAGGCGAAAGTCCTTCGTCAGATCTGCAAACGGCCTGGATCCGGCAGGCTGCGGGAAAACCTCGGGATAAACAAAGACACTAAAATTAGCGTAGATGCCATTCTTCTTATGATGTAACGAGTACATCAGGATTTAAGGGAAGTGTTCCCAGTTCCGGCTGACCTAAACTAAGCAGCCTAATATTGAATTATAGAAATCTATAGAGTGTTATGTGAAAGCTAGGTCAAAAAGATGTGTTTTTAGTCTAGCTTAGAACTGACAGACTGTGTCTGCTTCCCGGACAATGTTAGGAAGATTGTTCCAGAGTTTTGGTGCTAAATAGGAAAAGGATCTACCGCCAGCATTCGATTTATATATTCTAGCTATTATCAACTGGCCAGAACTTTGAGATCGCAATAGACGTGAAGGACTATAATGCGTTAAGAGCTCGCTCAAGTACTGGGGAGCGAAACCATTTAGTGCTTTGTAAGTAATCAGCAATATTTTAAAATGTATACGATGTTTAATAGGGAGCCAATGCAGTGTTGACAGAACCGGGCTAATATGGTCGTACTTCCTGTTTCTGGTAAGAACTCTAGCGGCTGCGTTTTGAACTAGCTGTAGTTTGTTTATTAAGCGTGCAGGGCAACCACCCAGTAGAGCATTACAATAGTCTAGCCTTGATGTCATGAACGCATGAACTAGTTGTTCCGCATTTGTCAATGAGAGCATATGACGTAATTTAGATATATTTTTAAGATGGAAAAATGCGGTTTTACAGACACTAGACGCGTGACTTTCAAATGGAAGATTGGTATCAAAGAGCACACCCAGGTTCCTAACTGACGACGAAGACTTAACAGAGCAGCCATCAAGTGTTAGACGGTATTCTAGTTTATTGCGTGTGGAAGTTTTTTGTCCAATAATTAGAATCTCTGTTTTTTCAGAATTTAGTAGAAGGAAATTACTAGTCATTCAATTTTTGATATGAAGTATGCATTTCGATAATTTTGTGAATTGGTGAGTTTCGTTAGGATTGGAAGAAATATAGAGCTGAGTATCATCAGCATAACAGTGAAAGCTAATTCCATGTTTCCTAATGATATCTCCTAAAAGGTAGCATGTACAGAGTGAACAGCAGCGGTCCTAGTACTGAGCCTTGTGGTACGCCATACTGAACTTGTGATCGATAAGACATCTCTTCATTTACTGCTACAAACTGATGACGGTCAGATAAATATGATTTAAACCATGCTAATGCAATTCCACTAATGCCAACATAGTTTTCTAGTCTATTTAAGAGAATGTTGTGGTCAATGGTGTCAAATGCAGCACTAAGATCAAGTAACACTAATAGAGAGATACAACCACGATCGGATGATAAGAGCAAATCATTTGTGACTCTAATGAGAGCAGTCTCAGTGCTATGGTGCGGTCTAAATCCTGACTGTAATTCCTCGCAGATACCATTTCTTTTAAGAAAGGAACACAGTTGTGAGGATACTGCCTTTTCTAATATCTTTGACAGAAAAGGCAAATTCGAGATCGGCCTGTAATTGACTAATTCTGTAGGATCAAGTTGCGTTTTTTTAACAAGCGGTTTAATCATAGCCAGCTTAAAGGTTTTTGGTACGTATCCTAGAGACAAAGACGAATTAATGATATTAAGAAGAGGATCTATGACTTCTGGAAGCATCTCTTTCAGTAGTTTAGTCAGTATAGGGTCTAACATACATGTTGTCGATTTAGATGAATTAACGAGTTTGCAAAATTCTTCCTCTCCTATGGCAACAAATGAATCAAATTTTACCTCGGGGAGACTATAATGCACTCCCTGATGCGATGCTGTAGTAGACGGTTGCATAGTTATAATTTTGTCCCTAATATTATCAATCTTATAAGTGAAGAAGTTCATAAAGTCATTACTGCTGTGTTTCTTGGAAACTTCTGGGCTTGAAGCTTTCTTTTTCGTTAGTGTAGCCACTTTTTCAAATAAATACCTTGGATTATGTTTATTTTCTTTTAATAGGGTTGAAAAATAAGCAGATCTAGCAGCTTTTAAAGCCTCTCTGTAAGCAATCGAGCTCTCCTTCCATGAAATCCGAAATACCTCTAGTTTTGTTTTCTTCCAGTTGCGCTCAATTTTTCTGGCTGCTCTCTTAAGGGCCCGGGTGTGCTCGTTGTACCACGGTGTTGGATTATTTTCTTTAATCTTCTTTAAGCGCAGCGGAGCAACTGTGTCTAAAGTGCTGGAAAGGAGAAAGTTAAAAGTTTCTATTGCAATATCAAGTTCTTCTAAGCTATCTGGGATGCTGAGACGATTAAACTGATTAGGAAGATTATTGTAGCATTATTGTAGCTTTAGTAGCAGAAGTGATAGGTCTACCATATTTGTAACATGGAGTTGGCTTTGCAGCCTTGGCTAAATGTAATTTACATGAGACTAGATAATGATCTGAGATGTTGACGCTCTGCTGCAGAATTTCAACAGCATCAACATTGATTCCATGTGATAATATTAGATCTAGAGTATGATTACGACAATGAGTAGGTCCTGACACATGTTGTCTAACTCCAATAGAGTTAAGAATGTCTTTAAATGCCAATCCCATTGCATCTTTTCCATTATCTACATGTATATTAAAATCATCAACAATTAGGACTTTATCTGCAGTCAATACTAATTCTGATAGAAAGTCAGCAAATTCTTTGATAAAATCTGTATGGTGCCCTGGTGGCCTGTATACAGTAGCCAGCAGAATTCTCAAACTTGATTTATCGTTTACATTATATATTTTTACATTAAGCACCAACACTTCAAAAGAAGTATATTTAAAACTAGATTTTTTAGTGGTTTTGAAAATATTACTATAAATTACAGCAACACCTCCCCCTTTGCCTTTCAGGCGAGGTTCATGTTTATAACAGTAATCATGAGGGGTGGACTCATTTAAAGTAATGTAATCGTTTGGTTTTAGCCAGGTTTCTGTCATACACAGCACATCTAGGTTATAATCTGAAATCATATCATTAACTATGAGCGCTTTTGAAGTAAGGGATCGGATATTCAGCAACCCAAGCTTTATCGTTTGCTCATCTGTATTATATCTGGGTTTTTTTGTTGAATATCAATTACATTTTTAACCTTAGATCGGTTTGGAAGTTTTTTTGGATTTCCAAATTTCCAAATTACTAGAGAGAAGAGCAGCACCATCCCAGGAGGGATGAATACCATCTCTTTTCAACAGGTCAGGTTTGCCCCAAAAACTTCTCCAATTGTCTATGAATTCTATATTATTTTGCGGACACCACTTAGACAGCCAGCCATTGAGTGATGACAATCTGCTAACTATCTCATCACTCCTTCGAACAGGAAGGGGGCCAGAGCAAATTACAGTGCCTGACATCGTACTTGCGAGTTCAAACACCTCTTTAATATTAATTTTGGTGATCTCCGACTGGCGGAGTCGAACATCATTAGTGCCGACGTGAATAATAATCTTAGAGAATTTACGATTAGCATTAGCCAGTACTTTTAAATTTGCTTTGATGTCAGGCGCTCTGGCTCCCGGCAAACATGTGACTATGTTGGCTGGTGTCCCTATTTTCACGTTCCGTGTAATAGAATCGCCAATTACCAGGGCACAATCAACAGAATTCTCAGTGGGTGTTTCACTCAGTGGGGCAAATCGATTTGTTGTGGTAATCGGAACGGAAGAGTGGTTTTTTGATCCGCGACTAGAGCGATCCCTCACCGTCACCCATTTGCCTTGCTGCACAGGCAATAATTCAGCCGGAACCGAATCATGTAAAGAGTTCACTATGCTAGGCGCATCCAAAATAGAATCTAAAGCTCTAGCACACTTACTATCCTCAATTAAAGTTTGGATGCGTGTTTCTAATTCTGAAATCTTCTCCGTCAGCCGGACTGTCTCCATGCATTTATCACATTTAAACCCTATATTGCCGACGGGGAAGGCTATGCTAAACATGTAACATGAAGTGCAGGTGACAATAACAGGACAAGACATTACTCACCGTGTTTGTTGACTGATTCTTACTCCCCTGGGCTTTTTATGAACTCAGAGGCGCGGGCGCTCGAGAGAAAAATAAATAAATAACTGAGCGCACGGGTGGCGCGTTAACAGGCTAGCGAGTTACTAGCGTGTTGTGCTAACAATAACAGAAGCTAGCGATGTCAGGTTAATCTGAGATGTTGTCTAAGCTGTATTTAGTAGTATAAACAACTAGAAATGGTAGTAAATGATGGTTCAAAACAGAAATAAATACAAAGCTAATACGAGGCTTAGACGGAGCTTACAGCCTCGAAGCAAACAAAACACAGCAGGCAGCTAGGCAGACAGGAGCAATCGATCAGGATCAGGAACAGCAAATCGTTGTGTGTGTGTGTGTGTGTGTGTGTGTGTTGATGATATCGGCGCTCATCTGCCTCTTTCAGCAATACGGATTTCTGGAGATTACGCGCCGCTCGCTCAGAACGCCAGCAGTGATGTGCTGGTTAGATAATATGTGAAATAAGTAGGGCTGCCCGTGCACGACTGAAGTTATGTATTCTATATGGGAGAGAATGCTAAACCATAATGAGCGTTTTTGTAATATATTGCCTATTCCCCATCTCAATGCACGTATAAAGCTTGCCACAAAAAAACGGCAAAAGTAATGATTATGCAAGAAACATTTGAATTGTTTATTAATAAACTAGTGTTTTCTGTCAGTGTCGACTGCAAAGATAAATTTAAGGATGCTGACTCGCCATCTTCGCAGTAGTGAACGCGCCTATGAGAAATGAGAAATGCACACTTCATACGAATTAACCTACATAAGCAGATAGCAGCCCATTTCTGTTCGTTTTTAATTATTTTGTTTAAAAGTAGACATTTCAAGCTTTTTATAGATATACTTCTCGAGTTTGTGAGGCAAGTATCTTATACGCCGAGTTTCGGTTGATTTATGAGACGCGCTCCAATTCACGCGCCCGCGCCTCCTTGTCCTGATTATATTGTCTACTATATTTGCTTCTTATTTATTAATTTATTAAAACATTGATTAAAATTAAGATACAATTTATACTAAACGAAATCACTTTAAAGAAAGGCTTTCTACAAACAAAACTTAATAAATGGTCAAATCATGTCTGACACATTCCAAATGTTTTCCGATATATTGGGCATCTTATGCTCCTATCTGACTCATCTCATGCGGTTCCCTTTTCATATAATCAACATAGATGAAATTAAAAAAAACATTATATTATGAAACATAAATATAAAACGTATGTTTTAGTTTTAGTTTAACTTACATTTAAGCGTCACAATGCTCCGCTTTGCTCTGGTGTGTGGCCGTACATGTGTGCGTGCATGTGATGGAGGGGTGCGATTTTCGAATAATAATCAAATAATACCCAGCGATCTTCGAATATTATTTTAGCTTGAAATGCCCATCCTAGTCTGAGCAATGAGCAAGCGAATATTGACTCGTTCTTCCGACCCGCGCTAGTGTGCCAGTGCCAGTCTACTGTGTCACATTCGGATGGTGATTCAGAGGTTTGTGTGGCGAAAAAGGCCCGAACTCACCATTTTAGGGAAGACTGGCTGCGAGAATTCAGCTGGTTGAGGTAACGTTACTGTAAGGAGACGAACTCCATGAACTGCGAATGTTGCAGTCGCTACCCCAGAACTGCGGGGAACACGAAGTTTGCCGACAGTGCAGTATTGTTTGTAACTATGAAATGACGAAAGGTTACTAAGCACTTTGTTACTTAGCACTTTTTTTATTCTGAATGTATGGTATATTTATTTCCTATGCATGACATGATGGTGCTGTCGGTTTACCTTGTTGTTGCATCTTCAAAAGTGCACAATAAAATGTGACACCGAAATGTGAAACGGCACATTGTAATTTCTGCATCTATTATCAAAGATTTTTATTAGTAATACAGTGGAAATTAGTAGAAATGTGAATATTTGGTCAGCATGTTGATTTACGGTGTGTGCCCCTACATTATCTGGTTGTGCCCCTACAATTTTCAGTTGGGGGCCACTGTGCTCCTAGGAAAGTTAGTCTGGAGCTGTGTGTACTGTTATCATCAATGCACATGAATCCAGAGTTCAGATTCTGAAAGTTCTGTTTATATGAACCCTAAACTCTGCAATCTGATTCAGATATTGCTTCACATACGTGTTCAGTCTAATCTGAACAAAACAGTAGCGCATGCATATATAGAATTCCATTTTGACGTTCATCAGTTGTTTTCTTTTTTTTTCTCCTTTTTTTTAGCAAATAAAATATCCAAGTTTTGTCCCAAATGATGCTTTATAAGGTTATTTTGTCATCCAGCATCATAGTCTGGTTTTCTTCCCTTCTGATGCATGACATTTACATTTATTTATACAAATTGCTGTCTCACAGTGGATTCGAACCCGGGTCTCTCACACCAAAGGCATGTGTCTTATCCACTGCGCCATCACCACCCCATGACCAATGAGTTCATGGAGTGTCTGGCGTTCGCTTTGTTTATTCGATTGATTAACTGCATCGTCTGGGGAGGTGAAGTAGAGGTCTGCACTCCCGCGGGAGTCCCGCGGGACCCGCGGGTCCCGACACAAAACAGTGCGGCGCGGGACAAATTTTTAAAGGTCATTGCGGGAGCGGGCGGGATGATGAGGTGCACTTGCGGGTGCGGGCGGGAGGGATGATACGCTGCACTCCCGCAAATTAAATATGAGTATAAAGTAAAATATATAAATGATTAAAGTAGCGTACATAATTTGTAGTTGTGAGGGAGATTCTGATTGGCAGCAATAAAAACGTTTTAAGCAGCCTAAACTTGTGAATGTTGTCGGGTAGGGCGGGGCCTAATCTCACGCACACTTGTTTAGAGACAATTCCTTTCCTGCTGCTCCGAGTTCGAATTCGAAAGCTAGTTCAAGTTCAAAATAGACAGCATGGACGAGGAACAGAGCGCCTCTAGTGCTTCAGATAAAGTACTGTTGTGAATATTATGCTGTTCGTAATATGGGACCAATAAATATGTTACCAAGTATTGGTAAGGAATTTTGTGTGCACGCATTTTTTTCCCCAAGACCTTTCGTCAGACAGAAAGTGCGGGCGGGAGCGGGACATTATATCACAGATGCGGGCGGGAGCGGTACTAAAAATGACAAATCTTTGCGGGAGCGGGCGGGAGCGGGACTGAAAATTGTGTCCCGCGCAGACCTCTAAGGTGAAGTGCACTTAAATACCCGCATGATCCACTATTGACACTCTATACACACTGGCACAGGATAGTGCATACATATGTGAATTGGGTCACTCCTGTCCTTCACATCTACACTACCAGACAAAAGTTTTGGATCTGTAAGATTTTTAATGTTTTTAAAAGAAGTTCTTCTACTCACCAAGACTGCATTTATTTGATAAAGAAAAAACAGTAATATTGTGAAATATTACACTGTAAATCAGCTGTTATTCACATATTCTATGTGCATATAAAAGTGTAATTTATTCCTGTGATCAAAAGCTGAATTTTCAGCATCAGTCTTCAGTGTCACATGATCCTTCAGAAATCACTATAATATGATGATTTGATGCTCAAGAAACATTCATTATTATTATCAATGTTGAAAACAGT
>NW_027508932.1:170000-172500 GCF_051911475.1 Siphateles boraxobius
TTGAGACAAGAGATACAAACAGAAAATGGTTTTGAGACAACATAATTCTATGTGTTCCTTTATTTTAAGGAATATTTTGTGCCAGTTTTTTACACTTTTATTAATGAGTGCAATAAGGGTGGGCTCACTTAATATAAACGGTGCAAGAGATGTTCAGAAAAGGATGTTGTTGTATGAGTTAATAAAACAAAAGAATATAGATGTAATGTATGTACAGGAAACTCATAGCGACTGCATGAATGCAATTGATTGGAAAAGAGAATGGGAGGGAGAAGTCCTGCTAACACATATGAGTTCTAACAGAGGAGGAGGGGCTGTTTTATTTGCAAAAAGGTTTTTGCCTGTATCATGTCAGGTGGAAGAGGTAATAGCTGGCAGGCTCATGATAATACGGGCTACTTTTGAAAAGTGCAAAATGGTGTTTATAAATGTGTATGCCCCTACAAATGGTGTAGAACGAATTGGTTTTTTTAATAGTTTAAATACAACTTTACAGAGTTGTAAAACTGATGAATATGTGTTTTTGGGTGGAGACTTCAACTGCACAGAAAATGATATGTTGGATAGGAACCATGTTGAGCCTCATGCGGCTTCAAGCCGAGTTCTTCGTGAATTAATAGAGACACATAGTTTATGTGATTTATGGAGAGAATTTAATAGCAATGTGAAGCAGTATACGTGGTTCCATACAAGAGACAATTTTCTTTCCATGGCAAGACTTGATCGTTTTTATTGCTTTAAACACCATGTAAATGTTGTGAAGAAATGTGAAATTGTGCCAGTTGGTTTTACTGATCATTTCTTGGTTTCCTGTCAGGTGTTTATTGCAAATGTTAAAGTTAAAAGTGCGTATTGGCATTTGAATACTTCTTTGTTGAGCGATTTGAATTTTAAAGAAGTTTTCTGTTTTTTTTTGGAGTCAATTTAAATTAAGAAAGCAAGGTTTTAATGATTTGAGACAATGGTGGGACTATGGAAAAATCGAAATAAAAATGCTCTGTCAACAGTATGCTTTCAGTGTTTCTCGAGACATCACTCGAGACATGAGACAATTGGAATCTGAAATTGTTAACTTACAAGCGCTGGCTGATGTTAAAAGAGAACCAAGACAAGCTGAGACATTAAAGTCCAAAAGGTCTCTTTTGGAAAATATGCTTGGTATAAAGGCACAAGGAGCTCTGATAAGGTCAAGGCAGCAGAATGTAACTGAAATGGACGCCCCAACTAAATTTTTCTTCAGCTTGGAAAAAAAGAATGGACAATGCAGATATATTCACTCTCTACGGTCAGAAAGTGGCCAGGAGTTAACTGAAGCAAATGAAATAAGACGGAGAGCTGTAAGCTTCTACAACAAACTGTTCAAGAGTGAATACAAAGAGAATGTTCAGCTGTCTGCCGGTTTCCTTGAAGGATTGCCCAGTGTTGCTGAAGACTCAAAGGCACATCTGGAAAGACCCTTGTCCAATCAGGAACTTTTGAATGCCCTTAAAGACATGGAGGGTGGGAAGTCTCCTGGTATTGACGGACTCCCTGTGGAGTTTTATAAGGAGTTCTGGTCTGTGCTTGGTGAGGACCTATTAAGTGTTTTTAATGAGAGTCTGACAGAAGGCTCGTTGCCTTTGAGTTGCAGAAGAGCTGTTATAACACTGCTTCCTAAGAAGGGCAATCTACAGGAGATTAAGAACTGGCGTCCTATAAGCTTGTTATGTTCTGATATGAAGATTCTATCTAAGGCCTTGGCTAACAGACTGAAAGAAGTAATGGACCAAGTTGTTCATTTGGATCAGACGTATTGTGTGCCAGGTAGATACATTTTAGATAATATTCATCTAATAAGAGATGTTTTGGATGTTTCTGGTTTTTTGGGGGTGGATTTAGGGCTCATCTCGCTTGACCAGGAAAAAGCCTTTGACAGAATTGAACATCAGTATCTGTGGAAGGCTTTAGAGTCTTTTGGTTTTGGATCAAAATTTGTTAAAATGATTCGAGTGTTGTACCAGAGCATTGAAAGCATGCTGAAAGTCAATGGTGGTTTAAGCGCCCCGTTTAATATCAGTAGGGGTATAAGACAAGGGTGTGCACTATCAGGTATGTTATACTCCCTAGCCATTGAACCTTTGCTAATTAAGCTAAGAAATAAAATTGTGGGGTTATCATTGCATTGCACAGAGTTACAGCATCAGGTGTCAGCATATGCTGACGATGTTATAATAATAGTTAATAGTCAAAAGGATATTGAAAACTTGGTGTCTGTGGTAAAGGACTTTGGTTTAATTTCATCTGCTAGAGTAAATTGGGAGAAGAGTGATGCTCTGGCAATTGGAAAATGGGAGGAGGGCTTACCAAAGTTACCTGGTGAGATGATATGGAAAAGGGGGGGTTTCAAATACTTGGGAGTATACCTTGGTGATGAAGCTGCACAACAGAAAAATTGGGAGGGAATTGTGGAAAAAATAGAGGGCAGACTTAAAAAATGGAAATGGATCCATCCACAAATGTC
>NW_027508932.1:177500-197500 GCF_051911475.1 Siphateles boraxobius
GCGCTGTGGCTCCGCGTGAGAGATCGCTCTCTCTCTTCTGGACGGCGAATAGCAAAATTTCATCACAGACAAATGGTTTAATATTA
This sequence comes from Siphateles boraxobius, assembly GCF_051911475.1. NCBI lineage: Eukaryota > Metazoa > Chordata > Actinopteri > Cypriniformes > Leuciscidae > Siphateles > Siphateles boraxobius. The sequence goes on from NW_027508932.1 coordinate 177,587, forward strand.
TTATATATAGAACTGGCTGGCGAGATAAACATGTTCAAGATTACGTCTTTATATCAATAATAAATAGTAGCCTACGTGTATTTTCTATTTTCTCCAGTACCGACAGCAAAACCGAAAACGTCCGAGCTTTAAAGCGAATGGCGGTAAACACGGGGGATTTAAATGGGACTTATGTATCGATACTTGCGGCTTAAAAATCGATACTTTCTTGGGAAAAAAAATATCGATATATATCGCAGAATCGATCAAATTGCTCAGCCTTATTGTATCGGCCAATAATCGTTATCGGGCGATTAAAGCTATTATTTTCGCTATCGGACATTGGACGATTGTTTAAAAACAGCTGATTATCAGTTCTGACTATATCCTGTCAATCAAAAGGGGGCGGAAAAACATGTCGACTGCTACTCTTTCTGTGTGTGAAGAAAATATATTTTGTGTTGAAGTTAACGCAACAATAACACTTTAACAGTTAAAAAAGGGCCACGTTAATACAGCTTTATTTGACCCTCTGAATCACACGTAGTTCAAGCCAGAGTTTCCAGATCTACGGTTTTCCTACATCAAACATTATCTGGAGAGTTTTGTGCTCTGTTACTTCTGATGAGAAACACAGTCTCAGCTTTCTAATTCTGTACATTTTATCAAGAAATTCAATCAGTAAATGGTGTTTTGACGCTCTTAACTGTGACGTGACAGATCGCGAAGCGCCTCAGTTCAAGACAGTCTTTTCTTCAACTTTATATCAAGTTATATCTAAAAAAAACATGCGTGAATATCAGAAGGTATGTTGAAAGATACAGTATAACTTACCTATATCCGTATATTGTGAACAATATCACTTAATGTTGCATTTACCTCAGGAAAGTTAACCAGTGTACACAGTTCGTTAGTTAGCTATAAAAACACTAGAGAAGTGTTTATTACTGTTTATTACTTATTTACTGTTAATTATATATGTTTGAATACATTTTCTATGAAGAAGTGTTTGTAAAGACTACCTGAGTTGTATGCAAACATTTTAGCTTTTATTGGAGTGTAAATATTATAGCAGTTGACTATAATCCGTTGTTAATTTTAAACTCTAATATTATAGTGGGTTCCCTGTATAGTTTGCAGCATTAACTGGGAGAGATTTCTTTTCCTTAAGTAAAATCAAACTATTGGTATCGACATTGGTTGAATTAAGTTTAGTATCAGTGCATCTCTAACCAGAACATGTAAGTCCACTTATAATGTTAGTCCTGGTTTCTTGCATCAAAACAACTTATTTTTTTCCATCTGTATGTAAATGAGATTTTCTATGATCCCAGTGCTGATATATACAGTGAATTCAGGTAAACTGGGACACTTTTTGCCATTGAGATGACTGGGAGAAAATGTCCAGAATGAAATGTATTCCTGATGGTTTGTGAGCTTTGCATGTGAGTGAATGATCTGCATGAACTGTCATTGATTAGAGACACGCTGAGATGATCAGAGCTGATGTGATTATGAGCGGATCTGAAACATGCATGTGATGAGCTGAGGTGAGGGGCTTTGTTTCTCTTTCTCTTTGCAAACACACACTTCCCTCTGTCATGGCCGGACAAACACAGGTGTGTTGTGTAATCCTGTAGTACTCATCTCTCACTCCTACATGTGGAGATTCAGGCACTTCAGTCCAGAAATACTCAACAAGCATCAGGTGACGCTCGCCAGCTGCTGCGATCACTCGCTCTCAGGAAGAGCGCAGGCTTCCCACACACACTTTACAGCATCTTTCCCACACACACTTTACAGCATCTTTCCCACACACACTTTACAGCATCTTTCCCACACACACTTTACAGCATCTTTCCCACACACACTTTACAGCATCTTTCCGTTGCGCTCACAGAAAGTTCCTGATGAAATATTTGAGTGTGATTTGTATCTGTAGAGCTCGTTGATTCCCATGATGTGACACGAAACACTGGGCCTGTTAACACCTGGTCACATGGTCACTTCACTTCAATGTCGAAATACTTTCCAGACGGATTTAATCCTCATCCTTCCCTCGCACTTCGTAACACACCTTTCCCTCGCGGGTCAAAATGACCTGAAGCCCTAAAATTATACTTAATTTATTTTCTTTTTTTTTCCAGAAAGCTTATTTTATTTCATTTGGATAATATTTTTTCTATTTTTTAATGCAATTTGTTATAGATTTTTGTAATTATTTGTATTTTATTTACCTTTAAATTACTAGATTTGATCAATAAATAATAAATAAATAGTCATTTAAAGGTTGTATCAGTGATTTCTGGCCCAAAAATAAATGTCTAATCTTTCCTAACGATCCGCTAGCTGCCGCCCCATAAGCATGCCGTCCAAAAACCGCGTCTCTGTAGGCAGCCTAGGCTCTGAGATCTGCACACAAAAACAAATGTGTACAACCACCACTCAAAACCAAAATAAACAGTGTTCCAACCAATCACTGACAGGGGCGGGTGTTCCTCCGATTTCGCATCCAGCCGTGCACGAGCGCAAAACCTCAGAACACCCGCCCCTGTCAGTGATTGGTTGGAACACTTTATTTTGGTTTTCCAGCTAGCGGATCGTTAGGAAAGATTAGACATTTATTTTTGGGCCTGAAATCACTGATACAACCTTTAAGCACATTCCTCACATTCTTTCAACTTACATTTAAGATAACTTAGAATTTCATGCATAACCCTTTTTTCACGTTTATGCTCTTCTGTGCATTACAGGATCTTTTCGTTCCTGATGAAATATTTGAGTGTGATTTTTTCCTGTAGAGCTCGTTGATTCTCAGTGTTTGGACTGATTCTAGATGGCATGAAACACCGGGTCTGTTTACACCTGCTCACTTCATGTGTTTTCTCTGATGGGACAGCTATCGGATCGGGAAAAGACCCGGTGATTTAAATCCGATCACTCAAATCCCTTCAGGATATGGTCTGAGACTCCTCCCAGATGAAACAGGACAAGTGTAAATGCATCTGGTCGTTGAAACCACACATCAGAACCAGAAAGGGGTTTATTGCCAGGTATGTTTACAAGTGATGTGTTTTGGTGACAGAAGCTTCCACGACACAAACAGAATGACAGTGACAGGACACAGATAATAAAAATAGAATAAGTAAAAAGGAAATAACAATATTTTTAAAATATATTTAAAAATTTTTAATTTTACTCCTAAAATGTTAAATAGTAACATGTCATATTCTCATATTAACCTGAATTCCAGTTCATAAAAATGACAGATTCACTAAAGTTCACATTTAAAAGCCAGATTAACTTTAAAGGGGGGGGTGAAATGCTATTTCATGCACAGTGAGTTTTTTAAACTGTTAAAGAGTTGGATTCCCATGCTAAACATGGTAAAGGTTTCAAAAATTAAGTTGTACGTTTGATGGAGTATTTCTGTGCCACAAGTACTCATTCCGGTTTGTCACAAGTTCCGGAAAGTTTTTTTCGAGTATGGGCGTGTGTGACGTCAGAATCTCCTTATACGGGTCCTGAGGGCACTTCTCCCGGAAGGGCGCGCGCACCTGTAGCCTAGAGCGAGAGCAGTATGCCCATCAGAGCGCTGTGCTCGGCTTTTGCAGATCGTCTAATGCTTAAGGATGGAGCAGTCTCGATAAAGGTTCACGGTCGTGCGTTGGAACCGCAGGCGGTAAAACTGCTTCAAATGTCTGTGTGTTGTTAACTATCGGCGTGTAAGCACAGCAAGTAAACAACATGATCAAGAATAGTTATTGTATCTATGGAGCATGCGTGTGTGTGTGTGTTTAAATACATTTGTTTAGCTGGCCGATGTAGGTGTCTGTTTATTGTAAAACCAAATCATGTCCTCATAAACCACGAGTAAACACACACAAATGTTGTAAACTCGTGCATGACATGGTGTTATAAAAACACTGCGCTCAAGTTCAAATCATTTCTACTTTTAAAAAACTCTCGAGACCATGTTTTTCCCCCATTTCACTGCCCATCTAACGGGATCTGGTTCGGGATCAAACATGTATGGCTGAATCTGATTGTTAGCCATGGTTTGTTTTGGGATGTCACAGCTTCCAGACGCTCTCAACGCAAAAGCTTCGCGCGCTCGTGATTATTTAGCTCCGCCCACACCCGCTTGGTTTTTTCCGGAAAGACTCGGTACAGCCTATCTTTCTTTTATAAATATAATAAAACTAAAGACTTTTTGGAGATATAAAGGATGCAATACTACTCTATAGGTACTCAAGATTAACATGAGATTGGCTGAAACTGAGTGTTTCACCCCCCCTTTTAGACAATATTCTGATCCCGGCTCCAGGAATAAGCCTGTCTTAATGGGAAATCTGTTGCATGTTAAACACCTTATTCAAAAAATACACTGACAGGAGATATACTGTATACACATGCTAGGACCGCAAGGAATTATGGGTCTAACAGATGCTCAGCTTAATCTTGTGTTTTTGTGAAGCGTGCGATCAGACACGTATCATGAGGTGAGTGAACAAATCAGAGGACTTGAAGCTGGATCTTTAATCCGCTGACGTGAGCTCCAGCTGTGTGTGTGTGTGTGTCACCGTGACCCAGCACGCCTCAGTTTCTCCTTCGTGAGACGCCATTAAGATCAGTGATCAATATTAGTGTATCTGGCTGGGCTCTACATCGACAGCGTCTGAAGTGTGTGTTTCTACAGCTGCTGATGAGCTGAAGGGGTTAATGAGTGTTTAGTAATGTGACTTCAGGCCTCGAGCATCATCTGACCCGTCTGTCATTAATATCTACAGCTGTTCCAGAGATGATTTTAGTGACCATCCTCATGAAGTTAGAGTGTATACATACTGTATAAAGAGGCCGTATTACTAGAGGACAAGTCTTGATGTTGTTTTCAGGCTCTACTAGAACAGGTTTTCCTGCTTGAATATTGATTATTTTCCTCATATTCTCCATTGTTGCGGCTCCTCTCTTCCCAGTCTGTCAGTAACGCTCTGTTTACTTTCTGTCTCTATGAAGCCCCTCCTCCTGAAAAGCACATTGTGCTCTGATTGGTTGGCTGGAGCAGTGTGTTGTGATTGGTCTATTTGAGCGTGTTTGGGAAATGTCGTACCCCTGAGGCTTTAACATCCTCCTGCGTCCCTCAGCTTTTTCAGTACGGGACAATATTTGCCACCTCAAATCGATTTTTACCTTTACAAATACCTTTCTAAAATAAATAATGCTTTAAATAAAAGATAAAAAAGCTCAATAGAAAAATAAGCAATGATGGTAAAAATGAAGTGATGCTTTTAAATATTAAATTAAAACCGCCAGTAGGTGGCGGCAAGTCGCTGTCTTTATGACTGAGTCATTGAGTCTTTCATTCATAGTTACGAAGCTAGTGGCTGAGATTAAGAATGAATCATTGAATCATTGACTCTCATGATTTGTTCAAAGCCGCAGACTCGTTCACAAACACCGCTGTGTGCTGCAGTTCTGCGGCGGCTTTCACTGGAGCTATTATTCTGTTCCAAAAAATACTGACAATACTATGTTTAAAATGAACATCACTTAATATTAATACCTTTTGTTTGTTGAACTGTTGTATAAAATCAATGTCACATTTGCAATCGTGTGGATATTTGTATGATGTGATCAACATTAAACACAGGAACTCACACAGGGTGTTTTGTATCGAAGAGAGTTTGAATCGATCTCTTTGCACAGTCTGTGTGTATTTTTGTTCTTCATGCTAGTAAGTGCTAAATCCCCACTTTTACAAAGGTCAAGAGCGGCAGTATAGAGCGATTTGCCACGGCAGCATAATCTGCACGAATACATCTACATCTACGCCAATGGAGATTCCCCATAAACCACATATACAAGTGTGAGTGAGAGTTTGTGTGTGTGTGTGTGTGTGTGTGTGTGTGTGTGTGTGTGTGTGTGTGTGTGTGTGTGTGTGTGTGTGTGTGTGTGTGCCAGTAGCCCTTTTCACACAGAGATTCCGGAAAATACAGGGGTAAAGACGGGTCACACTTCTGGAGTTCAGTGTTTGTAATGGATCGCAGTTCTTGTGTTGAGAGAAGAGCTGCATTAAAGAAGCGTGTGAGTGTCTTGGTTTAAAGTTGAGGATCAGTGAAGTGTTTATGTGTCTTTAGCTTCATTCATATCATATCTCAGTCTAAGTAGGACAAGTCAGGAGACCTCTGTTGAATATGCGTGACCTTTAACCCCTCAGACGGCACTGCATGAGAAACCATCATGCTACTGTGTTAAATACAGCCACATGTGCTCAGGACTACTTTAGGAAACTGTTGTCACTTAATACAGTCATCATCAAGACAAGCAACTCGAATCTCCGTCACAGGAGAAAGCTGTTTATCTGCTGAATGCAGAGATACCGGCACTGAGATCATCTCAGACTGTCCAGAACACAGTGGACACGTGTGGTGTGTCAGATCAGGCCATGTTTCAGCTTGCTTTGGACACTGAGTTCTCAGTCCTGAAGATGAAAGGGCGCATCCAGACTTTCATCAGCGACGGTGCAGAAGCAAACATCTGTCAGGGTCTGAGGAGCATCTCTGCAGATGTGTGACGTGCATTTCTGTGAACGTACCACTGATGTGAAGGAATATACTGGGATTGTACAGAGACATAAACTCTCATGAAGACGAGATCGCGAGACAATGCCAGGGGCGTCACTAGGCTGAAGCCCCCGTGAAAAATGTGTGATTAACTACACTAATTCATGATCGCTTCAGTCCCCGATAAAACATTCGTTGCACTGGCTGCCAGTTTGTTAGAGAATTGATTTTAAAATTCTGCTTTTTGTTTTAAAAGCCATGAACGGATTAGCCCCAAACTATCTCTCTGGTCTTTTGAAATTAAATAACCCTGCTAGATCATTGAGGTGATCTCAACAAAGACTGCCGATGGTTCTGAGATCTAGACTTAAAGCTACAATATGTAAGAATCACTTGCACAGTGTGATATATTTCCTGCAGTTGTGTACTTACAATATCCCATAAGTTCCTAAAGATTTTAAATTTTAAATAATGGTGATGCATGTGACTCAGCGGGAAACATGCCTCTGTTGGAGTGTGTTGTAGTCATCCAAGTCAACATTTGTTTATATTTACAAAATACTATTAAATTGGCCAGTGATATATTTTTTTGGATTTTTGTCAGTTAAATTAAGATTCAAGAGGTTTAACCAATCACAGATTGGTTTTCTTAAAATAAATTATATACTATAAATAAATAAATTACAATAGCATTAGTAATGTTTTTTTAATTTATTATTTTTTATATTTTATTTAGTAATACTAATATTAATTGATTAATAATAATGATTATTATCATTTCTATTTAGTATTAATATTAATATTAATTATTATTATTATTTTATAGCCATTTTAATATATAATCACAATTTTGCTCAAATTGTGCAGTCCTGCAAACTTAAAAAAATTTAAATGGCAAATTAAATTTGTGTGTGTGTGTGTGTGTGTGTGTGTGTGTGTGTGTGTGTGTGTGTGTGTGTGTGTGTGTCAGACTGTTGTGTCTCTCCTGTGAGTGAATCGAGCCGCACCTGTCCATGTTCTTCAGCCTCAGGTTGCTCTTACGTGTTCAGTGTCATCATCAGGAACACATGATGGTCAGGTGACCTGCACACGTGCCACATCTGAGCACTGCTGTTTAAACTCATGATGAGTTGTCCATCATCACACACTCATCATGCTGTTGAAGTGTGTGTTTATTGGTGTTCTCTATAGCAGCATTTGTGAATGTGCATATCGACCCAAACAGAGATAATGTGACAGGAGGTGTGTGTGTGTGTGTGTGTGTGTGTGTGTGTGTGTGTGTTACTCTCTGCTGAGACTGTGTGTGTTGCCATCTGTGCGGTTTGTTCCTCTGATGACACATACAGCAACACACACACACACACACACACACACACACACACACACACACACACACACACACACACACACACACGCTCATAGATACTGTAAAGCTCATATGAACTGCAACGTCACATTTTCTGCTCTTAAAGAGACAGTATCTTAATTCACAGACACACCCTGCACAAATACCCATCATGCCGTGTGACCGTTTAATCAATATGTTCACCACAGGATCTAATGCATAGATCATGTGTGTGTGTGTGTGTGTGTGTTGATGCTGCTGGAGGCCACGGGCATTTGTTTTCTACAAAACGACAATAGGCAGATGGAGCCACATACAATATTAATGAAGAACTGCGTGTGTGTGATATTTCTTGTCAGAACACATTAGTTTATTGTGTGTGTCGTAGGGCTGTGCGATATAGCTAAACATTTTATCACAATATAGGCTAATGTTTCATATCTTTAGGTATCGATAATTATTTACATTTTTACACACACATACTACACAAGACAAGTAGAAAAGTTTAAATTTAAACCTTAGTTTTTAATTTATGTATGCACATTATTAAGGCAAACAACAAATTATATTAGTTTTAGCAGTCAAAAATAAAAATGTACACAAAAATATCTTCTATGTCTTATATTACGATAAAGAAATAAGTGTTAAAGAAACTCTTGAACTTAAATAATCAACATCTGTAATAAGTAGGGGTGTAACGGTTCACAAAATTCACGGTTCGGTTCAATACGACACAGTGGTGTCACGGTTCGGTACGTTTTCAATACAGCAGAAAGAAAGAAATGCAGAGAAATTTCCTTTTATATTTAGCATTTATATTTGAAAGAGCCACTTAAAGTCCCCATGAAATCAAAGCTGACAATTCATGTTTTTTTATGGAATATTAAAGTGTTGATTCTAAATGGTTTATAAGCACACATCATTATTGTGTTAATAATCTTGAATGAGAATAAGTTCCTCTTGCAGCTTCTCTTCTCTTCTATGATGATGTGGGCGGGCGACTATAACCTGTCACTCACATGAGATCAGCCAATAGCAAACCACAACCATCCAATCAATTCCTCACAGACACAATCAAGCCCCGCCCACATGTGGTCTTGTTCCAGAAGCGTTTCGGATTGTCACTCGTAATCGATCAAGACACAGCATAAATCAGGCGCTCTTGTGTCATCTGACTCCGAGTCATTAGTCTTCTTTTAGTTTTTTAAATTCAAAGTTTAATTGGGGACTTCATCAAGGACAGTGCAGGGCCAACGCTAAGCATTTTTTCTACTTGCCCTGGCAAAATTTTCACTGGCCCCACAACAAAAAATGTAGAAAGTAAAAGAAAAGATAATAGGCCTATAGAATAAGTTGTTTTTTTTTATATTGTTTTTGTTATTTTTGATACATGTAACCATAATAAATAAGGTTATGACATCAAAAACTACTAAATTATCTTATTTAAACAGTAATTAAATAGGAACAAATAATCTAATAATGAGCAATAGCACAAATAAATACAACAGAACAAACGTATAAATGAAATAAACAGTGCTTTTCAGGTTTTTCATGTAGGTTTAAACAGGAGTTTTTCAGGTATGGAAATTGTAATCTAATGTATAAGTATAGATCAACCTTTATTAGATTTAATCAGTGAAGAGCAGTTAAAGATGCATTCATAATGTTTTGAAATGTTGAGAATATAAAACGTTAAATACGGTTATTTGAATTATATAAAAAATGAACAGATACTAAATTAAACTCGTCAGGAGGGGGCAGCAAGTCGATGTTAAAGAGTGAGTCACTGAGATTCAACCGATTCATTCAAACGGCTGATTCTTTCAGGAAGGAATCATTTTACTGTCTTAATGAGTGAGTCATTGAATCATTCATTTAGCTGATTAATTCAGTAAAGATACACTGTTGTGTGTTGCTCAGAGACGTAAAACAGTGCTGTGGACAGTTGGAACTATTTTCATTGGCGGAATAGAGTGATTTAATGTCTAAAATGTAAGTCACTTAATAATAACTTGTTTATTAAACTACGTTGTAGAATATCAACATCACATTTGTAATCATGCTGGTATTTGGAGAAACACAGCACTCTTGTAATATTGGTTAACTATATTAAATTATATCAATATAAAAGACATACAGGGGTATTTTTGCCCCTTTTCTTGAATCTTGTTGAATCTCATTCTAAACCAATGTAATAGACTAAATTACGCAGTAAAAGCGTACACTCTAAATACAGTAATATAAGTACAGTAGTGAAATGGTGTTATGGTTTATGAGTATATGAAATGGTGTTATGGTTTATGAGTATATGAAATGGTGTTTCGGTTTATGAGTATATGAAATAGTGTTACGGGTTATGAGTATATGAAATGGTGTTTCGGTTTATGAGTATATGAAATAATGTTACGGTATATGAGTATATGAAATAGTGTTATGGTTTATGAGTATATGAAATAGTGTTATGGTTTATGAGTATATGAAATGGTGTTACGGTATATGAGTATATGAAATCGTGTTATGGTTTATGAGTATATGAAATAGTGTTATGGTTTATGAGTATATGAAATGGTGTTACGGTATATGAGTATATGAAATAGTGTTATGGTTTATGAGTATATGAAATAGTGTTATGGTTTATGAGTATATGAAATGGTGTTATGGTATATGAGTATATGAAATCGTGTTACGGTATATGAGTATATGAAATGGTGTTATGGTTTATGAGTATATGAAATAGTGTTATGGTTTATGAGTATATGAAATGGTGTTATGGTATATGAGTATATGAAATCGTGTTACGGTATATGAGTATATGAAATGGTGTTATGGTTTATGAGTATATGAAATAGTGTTATGGTTTATGAGTATATGAAATAGTGTTACGGTTTATGAGTATATGAAATAGTGTTACGGTATATGAGTATATGAAATAGTGTTATGGTTTATGAGTATATGAAATAGTGTTACGGTATATGAGTATATGAAATAGTGTTGCGGTTTATGAGTATATGAAATAGTGTTACGGTATATGAGTATATGAAATAGTGTTATGGTTTATGAGTATATGAAATGGTGTTACGGTATATGAGTATATGAAATAGTGTTACGGTATATGAGTATATGAAATAGTGTTATGGTTTATGAGTATATGAAATAGTGTTATGGTTTATGAGTATATGAAATGGTGTTACGGTATATGAGTATATGAAATGGTGTTATGGTTTATGAGTATATGAAATGGTGTTACGGTTTATGAGTATATGAAATGGTGTTATGGTTTATGAGTATATGAAATGGTGTTACGGTTTATGAGTATATGAAATGGTGTTTCGGTTTATGAGTATATGAAATAGTGTTATGGTTTATGAGTATATGAAATAGTGTTATGGTTTATGAGTATATGAAATGGTGTTACGGTATATGAGTATATGAAATGGTGTTATGGTATATGAGTATATGAAATGGTGTTATGGTTTATGAGTATATGAAATCGTGTTATGGTTTATGAGTATATGAAATGGTGTTATGGTTTATGAGTATATGAAATGGTGTTATGGTATATGAGTATATGAAATGGTGTTATGGTTTATGAGTATATGAAATCGTGTTATGGTTTATGAGTATATGAAATGGTGTTATGGTTTATGAGTATATGAAATGGTGTTTCGGTTTATGAGTATATGAAATAGTGTTATGGTTTATGAGTATATGAAATAGTGTTATGGTTTATGAGTATATGAAATGGTGTTACGGTATATGAGTATATGAAATCGTGTTACGGTATATGAGTATATGAAATGGTGTTATGGTTTATGAGTATATGAAATAGTGTTATGGTTTATGAGTATATGAAATAGTGTTACGGTTTATGAGTATATGAAATAGTGTTACGGTATATGAGTATATGAAATAGTGTTATGGTTTATGAGTATATGAAATAGTGTTACGGTATATGAGTATATGAAATAGTGTTACGGTTTATGAGTATATGAAATAGTGTTACGGTTTATGAGTATATGGAATGGTGTTACGGTTTATGAGTATATGAAATAGTGTTATGGTTTATGAGTATATGAAATAGTGTTACGGTTTATGAGTATATGAAATAGTGTTACGGTATATGAGTATATGAAATAGTGTTATGGTTTATGAGTATATGAAATAGTGTTACGGTATATGAGTATATGAAATAGTGTTACGGTTTATGAGTATATGAAATAGTGTTATGGTTTATGAGTATATGAAATGGTGTTACGGTATATGAGTATATGAAATAGTGTTACGGTATATGAGTATATGAAATAGTGTTATGGTTTATGAGTATATGAAATAGTGTTATGGTTTATGAGTATATGAAATGGTGTTACGGTATATGAGTATATGAAATGGTGTTATGGTTTATGAGTATATGAAATGGTGTTACGGTTTATGAGTATATGAAATGGTGTTATGGTTTATGAGTATATGAAATGGTGTTACGGTTTATGAGTATATGAAATGCTGTTATGGTATATGAGTATATGAAATGGTGTTACGGTATATGAGTATATGAAATAGTGTTACGGTTTATGAGTATATGAAATAGTGTTATGGTTTATGAGTATATGAAATGGTGTTATGGTATATGAGTATATGAAATGGTGTTATGGTTTATGAGTATATGAAATGGTGTTACGGTATATGAGTATATGAAATAGTGTTACGGTTTATGAGTATATGAAATAGTGTTATGGTTTATGAGTATATGAAATGGTGTTATGGTATATGAGTATATGAAATGGTGTTATGGTTTATGAGTATATGAAATAGTGTTATGGTTTATGAGTATATGAAATGGTGTTATGGTATATGAGTATATGAAATAGTGTTATGGTTTATGAGTGTATGAAATGGTGTTACGGTATATGAGTATATGAAATGGTGTTACGGTATATGAGTATATGAAATGGTGTTACGGTATATGAGTATATGAAATGGTGTTACGGTTTATGAGTATATGAAATGGTGTTATGGTTTATGAGTATATGAAATGGTGTTACGGTTTATGAGTATATGAAATGGTGTTATGGTATATGAGTATATGAAATGGTGTTACGGTATATGAGTATATGAAATAGTGTTACGGTTTATGAGTATATGAAATAGTGTTACGGTTTATGAGTATATGAAATAGTGTTATGGTTTATGAGTGTATGAAATGGTGTTACGGTATATGAGTATATGAAATGGTGTTACGGTATATGAGTATATGAAATGGTGTTACGGTATATGAGTATATGAAATGGTGTTATGGTTTATGAGTATATGAAATAGTGTTATGGTTTATGAGTATATGAAATAGTGTTATGGTTTATGAGTATATGAAATGGTGTTACGGTATATGAGTATATGAAATAGTGTTGCGGTTTATGAGTATATGAAATAGTGTTATGGTTTTTGAGTATATGAAATAGTGTTATGGTTTATGAGTATATGAAATGGTGTTACGGTATATGAGTATATGAAATAGTGTTGCGGTTTATGAGTATATGAAATAGTGTTATGGTTTATGAGTATATGAAATGGTGTTATGGTATATGAGTATATGAAATGGTTTTATGGTTTATGAGTATATGAAATGGTGTTACGGTATATGAGTATATGAAATGGTGTTACGGTATATGAGTATATGAAATAGTGTTACGGTTTATGAGTATATGAAATAGTGTTATGGTTTATGAGTATATGAAATGGTGTTACGGTTTATGAGTATATGAAATGGTGTTACGGTTTATGAGTATATGAAATAGTGTTACGGTTTATGAGTATATGAAATAGTGTTATGGTTTATGAGTATATGAAATAGTGTTATGGTTTATGAGTATATGAAATACTGTTATGGTTTATGAGTATATGAAATAGTGTTATGGTTTATGAGTATATGAAATAGTGTTATGGTTTATGAGTATATGAAATAGTGTTACGGTTTATGAGTATATGAAATAGTGTTATGGTTTATGAGTATATGAAATGGTGTTACGGTTTATGAGTATATGAAATGGTGTTACGGTTTATGAGTATATGAAATAGTGTTACGGTTTATGAGTATATGAAATAGTGTTATGGTTTATGAGTATATGAAATAGTGTTATGGTTTATGAGTATATGAAATACTGTTATGGTTTATGAGTATATGAAATAGTGTTATGGTTTATGAGTATATGAAATAGTGTTATGGTTTATGAGTATATGAAATGGTCTTACGGTTTATGAGTGTATGAAATACTGTTATGGTTTATGAGTATATGAAATAGTGTTATAGTTTATGAGTATATGAAATGGTGTTATGGTATATGAGTATATGAAATGGTGTTACGGTTTATGAGTATATGAAATAGTGTTATGGTTTATGAGTGTATGAAATGGTCTTACGGTTTATGAGTGTATGAAATACTGTTATGGTATATGAGTATATGAAATAGTGTTATGGTTTATGAGTATATGAAATAGTGTTATGGTTTATGAGTATATGAAATGGTGTTACGGTATATGAGTATATGAAATAGTGTTATGGTTTATGAGTATATGAAATAGTGTTATGGTATATGAGTATATGAAATAGTGTTATGGTTTATGAGTATATGAAATGGTGTTATGGTATATGAGTATATGAAATGGTGTTACGGTTTATGAGTATATGAAATAGTGTTATGGTTTATGAGTGTATGAAATACTGTTATGGTATATGAGTATATGAAATAGTGTTATGGTTTATGAGTATATGAAATAGTGTTATAGTTTATGAGTATATGAAATGGTGTTATGGTATATGAGTATATGAAATGGTGTTACGGTTTATGAGTATATGAAATAGTGTTATGGTTTATGAGTGTATGAAATGGTCTTACGGTTTATGAGTGTATGAAATACTGTTATGGTATATGAGTATATGAAATAGTGTTATGGTTTATGAGTATATGAAATAGTGTTATGGTTTATGAGTATATGAAATGGTGTTACGGTATATGAGTATATGAAATAGTGTTATGGTTTATGAGTATATGAAATAGTGTTATGGTATATGAGTATATGAAATAGTGTTATGGTTTATGAGTATATGAAATGGTGTTATGGTATATGAGTATATGAAATGGTGTTACGGTTTATGAGTATATGAAATAGTGTTATGGTTTATGAGTATATGAAATGGTGTTATGGTATATGAGTATATGAAATAGTGTTATGGTATATGAGTATATGAAATAGTGTTACGGTATATGAGTATATGAAATAGTGTTATGGTTTATGAGTATATGAAATGGTGTTATGGTATATGAGTATATGAAATGGTGTTACGGTATATGAGTATATGAAATAGTGTTACGGTATATGAGTATATGAAATACTGTTATGGTATATGAGTATATGAAATAGTGTTATGGTATATGAGTATATGAAATAGTGTTATGGTATATGAGTATATGAAATAGTGTTATGGTTTATGAGTATATGAAATGGTGTTATGGTATATGAGTATATGAAATGGTGTTACGGTATATGAGTATATGAAATAGTGTTATGGTATATGAGTATATGAAATACTGTTATGGTTTATGAGTATATGAAATGGTGTTATGTGTTGTGTGTTCAGGATGATGCGGGGTTGTGTTGTGTTGTGTGTTCAGGATGATGAGGTGTTGTGTTGTGTTGTGTGTTCAGGATGATGCGGGGTTGTGTTGTGTTGTGTGTTCAGGATGATGAGGTGTTGTGTTGTGTTGTGTGTTCAGGATGATGAGGTGTTGTGTTGTGTGTTCAGGATGATGAGGGGTTGTGTTGTGTGTTCAGGATGATGAGGGGTTGTGTTGTGTGTTCAGGATGATGCGGGGTTGTGTTGTGTTGTGTGTTCAGGATGATGAGGTGTTGTGTTGTGTGTTCAGGATGATGAGGGGTTGTGTTGTGTGTTCAGGATGATGAGGTGTTGTGTTATGTTGTAAATGGTAAATGGTAAATGGACTGCATTTATATAGCGCTTTCACAGACCGAATGGCCACCAAAGCGCTTTACATAGTTGCCTCACATTCACCCATTCATACACACATTCATACACCGACGGCGGTGTCAGCCATGCAAGGCGCCACCCAGCTCGTCGGGAGCAGTTGGGGTTAGGTTACCATTTGTTATGTTGTGTGTTCAGGATGATGAGGGGTTGTGTTGTGTTGTGTGTTCAGGATGATGAGGTGTTGTGTTGTGTGTTCAGGATGATGAGGGGTTGTGTTGTGTTGTGTGTTCAGGACGATGAGGGGTTGTGTTGTGTTGTGTGTTCAGGATGATGAGGGGTTGTGTTGTGTTGTGTGTTCAGGATGATGAGGTGTTGTGTTGTGTGTTCAGGATGATGAGGGGTTGTGTTGTGTGTTCAGGATGATGAGGGGTTTTGTTGTGTGTTCAGGATGGTGAGGTGTTGTGTTTTGTTGTGTGTTCAGGATGGTGAGGTGTTGTGTTGTGTTGTGTTGTGTTGTGTGTTCAGGATGATGAGGGGTTGTGTTGTGTTGTGTGTTCAGGATGATGAGGGGTTGTGTGTTCAGGATGATGAGGGGTTGTGTTGTGTGTTCAGGATGATGAGGGGTTGTGTGTTCAGGATGATGAGGGGTTGTGTTGTGTGTTCAGGATGATGAGGTGTTGTGTTGTGTGTTCAGGATAATGAGGGGTTGTGTGTTCAGGATGATGAGGGGTTGTGTTGTGTTGTGTGTTCAGGATGATGAAGGGTTGTGTTGTGTGTTCAGGATGATGAGGGGTTGTGTTGTGTTGTGTGTTCAGGATGATGAGGTGTTGTGTTGTGTGTTCAGGATGATGAGGGGTTGTGTTGTGTTGTGTGTTCAGGATGATGAGGGGTTGTGTTGTGTTGTGTGTTCAGGATGATGAGGGGTTGTGTTGTGTTGTGTGTTCAGGATGATGAGGTGTTGTGTTGTGTGTTCAGGATGATGAGGTGTTGTGTTGTGTGTTCAGGATGATGAGGGGTTGTGTTGTGTTGTGTGTTCAGGATGATGAGGGGTTGTGTTGTGTTGTGTGTTCAGGATGATGAGGTGTTGTGTTGTGTTGTGTGTTCAGGATGATGAGGGGTTGTGTTGTGTTGTGTGTTCAGGATGATGAGGGGTTGTGTTGTGTGTTCAGGATGATGAGGGGTTGTGTTGTGTTGTGTGTTCAGGATGATGAGGGGTTGTGTTGTGTGTTCAGGATGATGAGGTGTTGTGTTGTGTTGTGTGTTCAGGATGATGAGGTGTTGTGTTGTGTTGTGTGTTCAGGATGATGAGGGGTTGTGTTGTGTGTTCAGGATGATGAGGGGTTGTGTTGTGTTGTGTGTTCAGGATGATGAGGTGTTGTGTTGTGTTGTGTGTTCAGGATGATGAGGTGTTGTGTTGTGTTGTGTGTTCAGGATGATGAGGGGTTGTGTTGTGTTGTGTGTTCAGGATGATGAGGGGTTGTGTTGTGTATTCAGGATGATGAGGGGTTGTGTTGTGTTGTGTGTTCAGGATGATGAGGGGTTGTGTTGTGTTGTGTGTTCAGGATGATGAGGTGTTGTGTTGTGTTGTGTGTTCAGGATGATGAGGGGTTGTGTTGTGTGTTCAGGATGATGAGGGGTTGTGTTGTGTTGTGTGTTCAGGATGATGAGGGGTTGTGTTGTGTTGTGTTGTGTGTTCAGGATGATGAGGGGTTGTGTTGTGTTGTGTGTTCAGGATGATGAGGGGTTGTGTTGTGTGTTCAGGATGATGAGGGGTTGTGTTGTGTTGTGTGTTCAGGATGATGAGGGGTTGTGTTGTGTTGTGTGTTCAGGATGATGAGGGGTTGTGTTGTGTTGTGTGTTCAGGATGATGAGGGGTTGTGTTGTGTGTTCAGGATGATGAGGGGTTGTGTTGTGTGTTCAGGATGATGAGGGGTTGTGTTGTGTGTTCAGGATGATGAGGTGTTGTGTTGTGTGTTTAGGATGATGAGGGGTTGTGTTGTGTGTTCAGGATGATGAGGTGTTGTGTTGTGTGTTCAGGATGATGAGGGGTTGTGTTGTGTGTTCAGGATGATGAGGGGTTGTGTTGTGTTGTGTTGTGTGTTCAGGATGATGAGGGGTTGTGTTGTGTGTTCAGGATGATGAGGTGTTGTGTTGTGTTGTGTGTTCAGGATGATGAGGTGTTGTGTTGTGTTGTGTGTTCATGATGATGAGGTGTTGTGTTGTGTGTTCAGGATGATGAGGGGTTGTGTTGTGTGTTCAGGATGATGAGGTGTTGTGTTGTGTGTTCAGGATGATGAGGGGTTGTGTTGTGTGTTCAGGATGATGAGGTGTTGTGTTGTGTGTTCAGGATGATGAGGGGTTGTGTTGTGTGTTCAGGATGATGAGGTGTTGTGTTGTGTGTTCAGGATGATGAGGTGTTGTGTTGTGTGTTCAGGATGATGAGGGGTTGTGTTGTGTGTTCAGGATGATGAGGGGTTGTGTTGTGTTGTGTGTTCAGGATGATGAGGGGTTGTGTTGTGTTGTGTGTTCAGGATGGTGAGGGGTTGTGTTGTGTTGTGTGTTCAGGATGATGAGGGGTTGTGTTGTGTGTTCAGGATGATGAGGGGTTGTGTTGTGTGTTCAGGATGATGAGGGGTTGTGTTGTGTGTTCAGGATGATGAGGTGTTGTGTTGTGTGTTTAGGATGATGAGGGGTTGTGTTGTGTGTTCAGGATGATGAGGTGTTGTGTTGTGTGTTCAGGATGATGAGGGGTTGTGTTGTGTGTTCAGGATGATGAGGGGTTGTGTTGTGTTGTGTTGTGTGTTCAGGATGATGAGGGGTTGTGTTGTGTGTTCAGGATGATGAGGTGTTGTGTTGTGTTGTGTATTCAGGATGATGAGGTGTTGTGTTGTGTTGTGTGTTCAGGATGATGAGGTGTTGTGTTGTGTGTTCAGGATGATGAGGGGTTGTGTTGTGTGTTCAGGATGATGAGGTGTTGTGTTGTGTGTTCAGGGTGATGAGGGGTTGTGTTGTGTGTTCAGGATGATGAGGTGTTGTGTTGTGTGTTCAGGATGATGAGGGGTTGTGTTGTGTGTTCAGGATGATGAGGTGTTGTGTTGTGTGTTCAGGATGATGAGGTGTTGTGTTGTGTGTTCAGGATGATGAGGTGTTGTGTTGTGTGTTCAGGATGATGAGGTGTTGTGTTGTGTGTTCAGGATGATGAGGGGTTGTGTTGTGTGTTCAGGATGATGAGGGGTTGTGTTGTGTTGTGTGTTCAGGATGATGAGGGGTTGTGTTGTGTGTTCAGGATGATGAGGTGTTGTGTTGTGTGTTCAGGATGATGAGGTGTTGTGTTGTGTGTTCAGGATGATGAGGGGTTGTGTTGTGTGTTCAGGATGATGAGGGGTTGTGTTGTGTTGTGTTGTGTGTTCAGGATGATGAGGGGTTATGTTGTGTGTTCAGGATGATGAGGTGTTGTGTTGTGTTGTGTTGTGTGTTCAGGATGATGAGGTGTTGTGTTGTGTGTTCAGGATGATGAGGGGTTGTGTTGTGTGTTCAGGATGATGAGGGGTTGTGTTGTGTGTTCAGGATGATGAGGTGTTGTGTTGTGTGTTCAGGATGATGAGGTGTTGTGTTGTGTGTTCAGGATGATGAGGTGTTGTGTTGTGTGTTCAGGATGATGAGGTGTTGTGTTGTGTGTTCAGGATGATGAGGGGTTGTGTTGTGTGTTCAGGATGATGAGGGGTTGTGTTGTGTGTTCAGGATGATGAGGGGTTGTGTTGTGTTGTGTGTTCAGGATGATGAGGGGTTGTGTTGTGTTGTGTGTTCAGGATGGTGAGGGGTTGTGTTGTGTTGTGTGTTCAGGATGGTGAGGGGTTGTGTTGTGTTGTGTGTTCAGGATGATGAGGGGTTGTGTTGTGTTGTGTGTTCAGGATGATGAGGGGTTGTGTTGTGTTGTGTGTTCAGGATGATGAGGTGTTGTGTTGTGTTGTGTGTTCAGGATGGTGAGGGGTTGTGTTGTGTTGTGTGTTCAGGATGATGAGGGGTTGTGTTGTGTTGTGTGTTCAGGA
>NW_027508933.1:0-97215 GCF_051911475.1 Siphateles boraxobius
TGGTTAGTACTTGGATGGGAGACCGCCTGGGAATACCAGGTGCTGTAAGCTTTTAAAAAAAAAAAAAAAAAAAAAAGAGTGCCTGAGCTTCAAAAAGCCTTAAAAAGTCTCTGAGATTCTTCAGAAAGCATGAAAGAGTTTGAGTTTTTTCAAAAGTTCTTCTTAGTCTTCTTCACTAATGGTCTAAGCTTTTAAATAAGGCCTGGTTAGTACTTGGATGGGAGGCCGCATGGGAATACTAGGTGTTGTAAGCTTTTTTAAGAAAAAAAAAAAAGAGTCCCTGAGCTTCTTCAAAAAGCCTTAAAAAGTCTCTGAGATTCTTCAGAAAGCATGAAAGAGCTTGAGTTTTTTCAAAAGTTGTTCTTAGTTTTCTTCACTAATGGTCTAACCTTTTAAATAGCCCAATTTTGGCAGCAGTTTTAGCTTACGGCCATACCACCTTGGGCACGCCCGATCTCGTCTGATCTCGGAAGCTAAGCAGGGTCGGGCCTGGTTAGTACTTGGATGGGAGACCGCCTGGGAATACCAGGTGCTGTAAGCTTTTAAAAAAAAAAAAAAAAAAAAAAGAGTGCCTGAGCTTCAAAAAGCCTTAAAAAGTCTCTGAGATTCTTCAGAAAGCATGAAAGAGTTTGAGTTTTTTCAAAAGTTCTTCTTAGTCTTCTTCACTAATGGTCTAAGCTTTTAAATAAGGCCTGGTTAGTACTTGGATGGGAGGCCGCATGGGAATACTAGGTGTTGTAAGCTTTTTTAAGAAAAAAAAAAAAGAGTCCCTGAGCTTCTTCAAAAAGCCTTAAAAAGTCTCTGAGATTCTTCAGAAAGCATGAAAGAGCTTGAGTTTTTTCAAAAGTTGTTCTTAGTTTTCTTCACTAATGGTCTAACCTTTTAAATAGCCCAATTTTGGCAGCAGTTTTAGCTTACGGCCATACCACCTTGGGCACGCCCGATCTCGTCTGATCTCGGAAGCTAAGCAGGGTCGGGCCTGGTTAGTACTTGGATGGGAGACCGCCTGGGAATACCAGGTGCTGTAAGCTTTTAAAAAAAAAAAAAAGAGTGCCTGAGCTTCAAAAAGCCTTAAAAAGTCTCTGAGATTCTTCAGAAAGCATGAAAGAGTTTGAGTTTTTTCAAAAGTTCTTCTTAGTCTTCTTCACTAATGGTCTAAGCTTTTAAATAAGGCCTGGTTAGTACTTGGATGGGAGGCCGCATGGGAATACTAGGTGTTGTAAGCTTTTTTAAGAAAAAAAAAAAAGAGTCCCTGAGCTTCTTCAAAAAGCCTTAAAAAGTCTCTGAGATTCTTCAGAAAGCATGAAAGAGCTTGAGTTTTTTCAAAAGTTGTTCTTAGTTTTCTTCACTAATGGTCTAACCTTTTAAATAGCCCAATTTTGGCAGCAGTTTTAGCTTACGGCCATACCACCTTGGGCACGCCCGATCTCGTCTGATCTCGGAAGCTAAGCAGGGTCGGGCCTGGTTAGTACTTGGATGGGAGACCGCCTGGGAATACCAGGTGCTGTAAGCTTTTAAAAAAAAAAAAAAGAGTGCCTGAGCTTCAAAAAGCCTTAAAAAGTCTCTGAGATTCTTCAGAAAGCATGAAAGAGTTTGAGTTTTTTCAAAAGTTCTTCTTAGTCTTCTTCACTAATGGTCTAAGCTTTTAAATAAGGCCTGGTTAGTACTTGGATGGGAGGCCGCATGGGAATACTAGGTGTTGTAAGCTTTTTTAAGAAAAAAAAAAAAGAGTCCCTGAGCTTCTTCAAAAAGCCTTAAAAAGTCTCTGAGATTCTTCAGAAAGCATGAAAGAGCTTGAGTTTTTTCAAAAGTTGTTCTTAGTTTTCTTCACTAATGGTCTAACCTTTTAAATAGCCCAATTTTGGCAGCAGTTTTAGCTTACGGCCATACCACCTTGGGCACGCCCGATCTCGTCTGATCTCGGAAGCTAAGCAGGGTCGGGCCTGGTTAGTACTTGGATGGGAGACCGCCTGGGAATACCAGGTGCTGTAAGCTTTTAAAAAAAAAAAAAAAAAAAAAAAGAGTGCCTGAGCTTCAAAAAGCCTTAAAAAGTCTCTGAGATTCTTCAGAAAGCATGAAAGAGTTTGAGTTTTTTCAAAAGTTCTTCTTAGTCTTCTTCACTAATGGTCTAAGCTTTTAAATAAGGCCTGGTTAGTACTTGGATGGGAGGCCGCATGGGAATACTAGGTGTTGTAAGCTTTTTTAAGAAAAAAAAAAAAGAGTCCCTGAGCTTCTTCAAAAAGCCTTAAAAAGTCTCTGAGATTCTTCAGAAAGCATGAAAGAGCTTGAGTTTTTTCAAAAGTTGTTCTTAGTTTTCTTCACTAATGGTCTAACCTTTTAAATAGCCCAATTTTGGCAGCAGTTTTAGCTTACGGCCATACCACCTTGGGCACGCCCGATCTCGTCTGATCTCGGAAGCTAAGCAGGGTCGGGCCTGGTTAGTACTTGGATGGGAGACCGCCTGGGAATACCAGGTGCTGTAAGCTTTTAAAAAAAAAAAAAAAAAAAAAAGAGTGCCTGAGCTTCAAAAAGCCTTAAAAAGTCTCTGAGATTCTTCAGAAAGCATGAAAGAGTTTGAGTTTTTTCAAAAGTTCTTCTTAGTCTTCTTCACTAATGGTCTAAGCTTTTAAATAAGGCCTGGTTAGTACTTGGATGGGAGGCCGCATGGGAATACTAGGTGTTGTAAGCTTTTTTAAGAAAAAAAAAAAAGAGTCCCTGAGCTTCTTCAAAAAGCCTTAAAAAGTCTCTGAGATTCTTCAGAAAGCATGAAAGAGCTTGAGTTTTTTCAAAAGTTGTTCTTAGTTTTCTTCACTAATGGTCTAACCTTTTAAATAGCCCAATTTTGGCAGCAGTTTTAGCTTACGGCCATACCACCTTGGGCACGCCCGATCTCGTCTGATCTCGGAAGCTAAGCAGGGTCGGGCCTGGTTAGTACTTGGATGGGAGACCGCCTGGGAATACCAGGTGCTGTAAGCTTTTAAAAAAAAAAAAAAGAGTGCCTGAGCTTCAAAAAGCCTTAAAAAGTCTCTGAGATTCTTCAGAAAGCATGAAAGAGTTTGAGTTTTTTCAAAAGTTGTTCTTAGTTTTCTTCACTAATGGTCTAACCTTTTAAATAGCCCAATTTTGGCAGCAGTATTCGCTTACGGCCATACCACCTTGGGCACGCCCGATCTCGTCTGATCTCGGAAGCTAAGCAGGGTCGGGCCTGGTTAGTACTTGGATGGGAGACCGCCTGGGAATACCAGGTGCTGTAAGCTTTTAAAAAAAAAAAAAAAAAAAAAAAGAGTGCCTGAGCTTCAAAAAGCCTTAAAAAGTCTCTGAGATTCTTCAGAAAGCATGAAAGAGTTTGAGTTTTTTCAAAAGTTCTTCTTAGTCTTCTTCACTAATGGTCTAAGCTTTTAAATAAGGCCTGGTTAGTACTTGGATGGGAGGCCGCATGGGAATACTAGGTGTTGTAAGCTTTTTTAAGAAAAAAAAAAAAGAGTCCCTGAGCTTCTTCAAAAAGCCTTAAAAAGTCTCTGAGATTCTTCAGAAAGCATGAAAGAGCTTGAGTTTTTTCAAAAGTTGTTCTTAGTTTTCTTCACTAATGGTCTAACCTTTTAAATAGCCCAATTTTGGCAGCAGTTTTAGCTTACGGCCATACCACCTTGGGCACGCCCGATCTCGTCTGATCTCGGAAGCTAAGCAGGGTCGGGCCTGGTTAGTACTTGGATGGGAGACCGCCTGGGAATACCAGGTGCTGTAAGCTTTTAAAAAAAAAAAAAAAAAAAAAAGAGTGCCTGAGCTTCAAAAAGCCTTAAAAAGTCTCTGAGATTCTTCAGAAAGCATGAAAGAGTTTGAGTTTTTTCAAAAGTTCTTCTTAGTCTTCTTCACTAATGGTCTAAGCTTTTAAATAAGGCCTGGTTAGTACTTGGATGGGAGGCCGCATGGGAATACTAGGTGTTGTAAGCTTTTTTAAGAAAAAAAAAAAAGAGTCCCTGAGCTTCTTCAAAAAGCCTTAAAAAGTCTCTGAGATTCTTCAGAAAGCATGAAAGAGCTTGAGTTTTTTCAAAAGTTGTTCTTAGTTTTCTTCACTAATGGTCTAACCTTTTAAATAGCCCAATTTTGGCAGCAGTTTTAGCTTACGGCCATACCACCTTGGGCACGCCCGATCTCGTCTGATCTCGGAAGCTAAGCAGGGTCGGGCCTGGTTAGTACTTGGATGGGAGACCGCCTGGGAATACCAGGTGCTGTAAGCTTTTAAAAAAAAAAAAAAAAAAAAAAGAGTGCCTGAGCTTCAAAAAGCCTTAAAAAGTCTCTGAGATTCTTCAGAAAGCATGAAAGAGTTTGAGTTTTTTCAAAAGTTCTTCTTAGTCTTCTTCACTAATGGTCTAAGCTTTTAAATAAGGCCTGGTTAGTACTTGGATGGGAGGCCGCATGGGAATACTAGGTGTTGTAAGCTTTTTTAAGAAAAAAAAAAAAGAGTCCCTGAGCTTCTTCAAAAAGCCTTAAAAAGTCTCTGAGATTCTTCAGAAAGCATGAAAGAGCTTGAGTTTTTTCAAAAGTTGTTCTTAGTTTTCTTCACTAATGGTCTAACCTTTTAAATAGCCCAATTTTGGCAGCAGTTTTAGCTTACGGCCATACCACCTTGGGCACGCCCGATCTCGTCTGATCTCGGAAGCTAAGCAGGGTCGGGCCTGGTTAGTACTTGGATGGGAGACCGCCTGGGAATACCAGGTGCTGTAAGCTTTTAAAAAAAAAAAAAAAAAAAAAAGAGTGCCTGAGCTTCAAAAAGCCTTAAAAAGTCTCTGAGATTCTTCAGAAAGCATGAAAGAGTTTGAGTTTTTTCAAAAGTTCTTCTTAGTCTTCTTCACTAATGGTCTAAGCTTTTAAATAAGGCCTGGTTAGTACTTGGATGGGAGGCCGCATGGGAATACTAGGTGTTGTAAGCTTTTTTAAGAAAAAAAAAAAAGAGTCCCTGAGCTTCTTCAAAAAGCCTTAAAAAGTCTCTGAGATTCTTCAGAAAGCATGAAAGAGCTTGAGTTTTTTCAAAAGTTGTTCTTAGTTTTCTTCACTAATGGTCTAACCTTTTAAATAGCCCAATTTTGGCAGCAGTTTTAGCTTACGGCCATACCACCTTGGGCACGCCCGATCTCGTCTGATCTCGGAAGCTAAGCAGGGTCGGGCCTGGTTAGTACTTGGATGGGAGACCGCCTGGGAATACCAGGTGCTGTAAGCTTTTAAAAAAAAAAAAAAGAGTGCCTGAGCTTCAAAAAGCCTTAAAAAGTCTCTGAGATTCTTCAGAAAGCATGAAAGAGTTTGAGTTTTTTCAAAAGTTGTTCTTAGTTTTCTTCACTAATGGTCTAACCTTTTAAATAGCCCAATTTTGGCAGCAGTATTCGCTTACGGCCATACCACCTTGGGCACGCCCGATCTCGTCTGATCTCGGAAGCTAAGCAGGGTCGGGCCTGGTTAGTACTTGGATGGGAGACCGCCTGGGAATACCAGGTGCTGTAAGCTTTTAAAAAAAAAAAAAAAAAAAAAAAGAGTGCCTGAGCTTCAAAAAGCCTTAAAAAGTCTCTGAGATTCTTCAGAAAGCATGAAAGAGTTTGAGTTTTTTCAAAAGTTCTTCTTAGTCTTCTTCACTAATGGTCTAAGCTTTTAAATAAGGCCTGGTTAGTACTTGGATGGGAGGCCGCATGGGAATACTAGGTGTTGTAAGCTTTTTTAAGAAAAAAAAAAAAGAGTCCCTGAGCTTCTTCAAAAAGCCTTAAAAAGTCTCTGAGATTCTTCAGAAAGCATGAAAGAGCTTGAGTTTTTTCAAAAGTTGTTCTTAGTTTTCTTCACTAATGGTCTAACCTTTTAAATAGCCCAATTTTGGCAGCAGTTTTAGCTTACGGCCATACCACCTTGGGCACGCCCGATCTCGTCTGATCTCGGAAGCTAAGCAGGGTCGGGCCTGGTTAGTACTTGGATGGGAGACCGCCTGGGAATACCAGGTGCTGTAAGCTTTTAAAAAAAAAAAAAAAAAAAAAAGAGTGCCTGAGCTTCAAAAAGCCTTAAAAAGTCTCTGAGATTCTTCAGAAAGCATGAAAGAGTTTGAGTTTTTTCAAAAGTTCTTCTTAGTCTTCTTCACTAATGGTCTAAGCTTTTAAATAAGGCCTGGTTAGTACTTGGATGGGAGGCCGCATGGGAATACTAGGTGTTGTAAGCTTTTTTAAGAAAAAAAAAAAAGAGTCCCTGAGCTTCTTCAAAAAGCCTTAAAAAGTCTCTGAGATTCTTCAGAAAGCATGAAAGAGCTTGAGTTTTTTCAAAAGTTGTTCTTAGTTTTCTTCACTAATGGTCTAACCTTTTAAATAGCCCAATTTTGGCAGCAGTTTTAGCTTACGGCCATACCACCTTGGGCATGCCCGATCTCGTCTGATCTCGGAAGCTAAGCAGGGTCGGGCCTGGTTAGTACTTGGATGGGAGACCGCCTGGGAATACCAGGTGCTGTAAGCTTTTAAAAAAAAAAAAAAAAAAAAAAGAGTGCCTGAGCTTCAAAAAGCCTTAAAAAGTCTCTGAGATTCTTCAGAAAGCATGAAAGAGTTTGAGTTTTTTCAAAAGTTCTTCTTAGTCTTCTTCACTAATGGTCTAAGCTTTTAAATAAGGCCTGGTTAGTACTTGGATGGGAGGCCGCATGGGAATACTAGGTGTTGTAAGCTTTTTTAAGAAAAAAAAAAAAGAGTCCCTGAGCTTCTTCAAAAAGCCTTAAAAAGTCTCTGAGATTCTTCAGAAAGCATGAAAGAGCTTGAGTTTTTTCAAAAGTTGTTCTTAGTTTTCTTCACTAATGGTCTAACCTTTTAAATAGCCCAATTTTGGCAGCAGTTTTAGCTTACGGCCATACCACCTTGGGCACGCCCGATCTCGTCTGATCTCGGAAGCTAAGCAGGGTCGGGCCTGGTTAGTACTTGGATGGGAGACCGCCTGGGAATACCAGGTGCTGTAAGCTTTTAAAAAAAAAAAAAAGAGTGCCTGAGCTTCAAAAAGCCTTAAAAAGTCTCTGAGATTCTTCAGAAAGCATGAAAGAGTTTGAGTTTTTTCAAAAGTTCTTCTTAGTCTTCTTCACTAATGGTCTAAGCTTTTAAATAAGGCCTGGTTAGTACTTGGATGGGAGGCCGCATGGGAATACTAGGTGTTGTAAGCTTTTTTAAGAAAAAAAAAAAAGAGTCCCTGAGCTTCTTCAAAAAGCCTTAAAAAGTCTCTGAGATTCTTCAGAAAGCATGAAAGAGCTTGAGTTTTTTCAAAAGTTGTTCTTAGTTTTCTTCACTAATGGTCTAACCTTTTAAATAGCCCAATTTTGGCAGCAGTTTTAGCTTACGGCCATACCACCTTGGGCACGCCCGATCTCGTCTGATCTCGGAAGCTAAGCAGGGTCGGGCCTGGTTAGTACTTGGATGGGAGACCGCCTGGGAATACCAGGTGCTGTAAGCTTTTAAAAAAAAAAAAAAAAAAAAAAAGAGTGCCTGAGCTTCAAAAAGCCTTAAAAAGTCTCTGAGATTCTTCAGAAAGCATGAAAGAGTTTGAGTTTTTTCAAAAGTTCTTCTTAGTCTTCTTCACTAATGGTCTAAGCTTTTAAATAAGGCCTGGTTAGTACTTGGATGGGAGGCCGCATGGGAATACTAGGTGTTGTAAGCTTTTTTAAGAAAAAAAAAAAAGAGTCCCTGAGCTTCTTCAAAAAGCCTTAAAAAGTCTCTGAGATTCTTCAGAAAGCATGAAAGAGCTTGAGTTTTTTCAAAAGTTGTTCTTAGTTTTCTTCACTAATGGTCTAACCTTTTAAATAGCCCAATTTTGGCAGCAGTTTTAGCTTACGGCCATACCACCTTGGGCACGCCCGATCTCGTCTGATCTCGGAAGCTAAGCAGGGTCGGGCCTGGTTAGTACTTGGATGGGAGACCGCCTGGGAATACCAGGTGCTGTAAGCTTTTAAAAAAAAAAAAAAGAGTGCCTGAGCTTCAAAAAGCCTTAAAAAGTCTCTGAGATTCTTCAGAAAGCATGAAAGAGTTTGAGTTTTTTCAAAAGTTCTTCTTAGTCTTCTTCACTAATGGTCTAAGCTTTTAAATAAGGCCTGGTTAGTACTTGGATGGGAGGCCGCATGGGAATACTAGGTGTTGTAAGCTTTTTTAAGAAAAAAAAAAAAGAGTCCCTGAGCTTCTTCAAAAAGCCTTAAAAAGTCTCTGAGATTCTTCAGAAAGCATGAAAGAGCTTGAGTTTTTTCAAAAGTTGTTCTTAGTTTTCTTCACTAATGGTCTAACCTTTTAAATAGCCCAATTTTGGCAGCAGTTTTAGCTTACGGCCATACCACCTTGGGCACGCCCGATCTCGTCTGATCTCGGAAGCTAAGCAGGGTCGGGCCTGGTTAGTACTTGGATGGGAGACCGCCTGGGAATACCAGGTGCTGTAAGCTTTTAAAAAAAAAAAAAAAAAAAAAAAGAGTGCCTGAGCTTCAAAAAGCCTTAAAAAGTCTCTGAGATTCTTCAGAAAGCATGAAAGAGTTTGAGTTTTTTCAAAAGTTCTTCTTAGTCTTCTTCACTAATGGTCTAAGCTTTTAAATAAGGCCTGGTTAGTACTTGGATGGGAGGCCGCATGGGAATACTAGGTGTTGTAAGCTTTTTTAAGAAAAAAAAAAAAGAGTCCCTGAGCTTCTTCAAAAAGCCTTAAAAAGTCTCTGAGATTCTTCAGAAAGCATGAAAGAGCTTGAGTTTTTTCAAAAGTTGTTCTTAGTTTTCTTCACTAATGGTCTAACCTTTTAAATAGCCCAATTTTGGCAGCAGTTTTAGCTTACGGCCATACCACCTTGGGCACGCCCGATCTCGTCTGATCTCGGAAGCTAAGCAGGGTCGGGCCTGGTTAGTACTTGGATGGGAGACCGCCTGGGAATACCAGGTGCTGTAAGCTTTTAAAAAAAAAAAAAAAAAAAAAAGAGTGCCTGAGCTTCAAAAAGCCTTAAAAAGTCTCTGAGATTCTTCAGAAAGCATGAAAGAGTTTGAGTTTTTTCAAAAGTTCTTCTTAGTCTTCTTCACTAATGGTCTAAGCTTTTAAATAAGGCCTGGTTAGTACTTGGATGGGAGGCCGCATGGGAATACTAGGTGTTGTAAGCTTTTTTAAGAAAAAAAAAAAAGAGTCCCTGAGCTTCTTCAAAAAGCCTTAAAAAGTCTCTGAGATTCTTCAGAAAGCATGAAAGAGCTTGAGTTTTTTCAAAAGTTGTTCTTAGTTTTCTTCACTAATGGTCTAACCTTTTAAATAGCCCAATTTTGGCAGCAGTTTTAGCTTACGGCCATACCACCTTGGGCACGCCCGATCTCGTCTGATCTCGGAAGCTAAGCAGGGTCGGGCCTGGTTAGTACTTGGATGGGAGACCGCCTGGGAATACCAGGTGCTGTAAGCTTTTAAAAAAAAAAAAAAGAGTGCCTGAGCTTCAAAAAGCCTTAAAAAGTCTCTGAGATTCTTCAGAAAGCATGAAAGAGTTTGAGTTTTTTCAAAAGTTGTTCTTAGTTTTCTTCACTAATGGTCTAACCTTTTAAATAGCCCAATTTTGGCAGCAGTATTCGCTTACGGCCATACCACCTTGGGCACGCCCGATCTCGTCTGATCTCGGAAGCTAAGCAGGGTCGGGCCTGGTTAGTACTTGGATGGGAGACCGCCTGGGAATACCAGGTGCTGTAAGCTTTTAAAAAAAAAAAAAAAAAAAAAAAGAGTGCCTGAGCTTCAAAAAGCCTTAAAAAGTCTCTGAGATTCTTCAGAAAGCATGAAAGAGTTTGAGTTTTTTCAAAAGTTCTTCTTAGTCTTCTTCACTAATGGTCTAAGCTTTTAAATAAGGCCTGGTTAGTACTTGGATGGGAGGCCGCATGGGAATACTAGGTGTTGTAAGCTTTTTTAAGAAAAAAAAAAAAGAGTCCCTGAGCTTCTTCAAAAAGCCTTAAAAAGTCTCTGAGATTCTTCAGAAAGCATGAAAGAGCTTGAGTTTTTTCAAAAGTTGTTCTTAGTTTTCTTCACTAATGGTCTAACCTTTTAAATAGCCCAATTTTGGCAGCAGTTTTAGCTTACGGCCATACCACCTTGGGCACGCCCGATCTCGTCTGATCTCGGAAGCTAAGCAGGGTCGGGCCTGGTTAGTACTTGGATGGGAGACCGCCTGGGAATACCAGGTGCTGTAAGCTTTTAAAAAAAAAAAAAAAAAAAAAAAGAGTGCCTGAGCTTCAAAAAGCCTTAAAAAGTCTCTGAGATTCTTCAGAAAGCATGAAAGAGTTTGAGTTTTTTCAAAAGTTCTTCTTAGTCTTCTTCACTAATGGTCTAAGCTTTTAAATAAGGCCTGGTTAGTACTTGGATGGGAGGCCGCATGGGAATACTAGGTGTTGTAAGCTTTTTTAAGAAAAAAAAAAAAGAGTCCCTGAGCTTCTTCAAAAAGCCTTAAAAAGTCTCTGAGATTCTTCAGAAAGCATGAAAGAGCTTGAGTTTTTTCAAAAGTTGTTCTTAGTTTTCTTCACTAATGGTCTAACCTTTTAAATAGCCCAATTTTGGCAGCAGTTTTAGCTTACGGCCATACCACCTTGGGCACGCCCGATCTCGTCTGATCTCGGAAGCTAAGCAGGGTCGGGCCTGGTTAGTACTTGGATGGGAGACCGCCTGGGAATACCAGGTGCTGTAAGCTTTTAAAAAAAAAAAAAAAAAAAAAAGAGTGCCTGAGCTTCAAAAAGCCTTAAAAAGTCTCTGAGATTCTTCAGAAAGCATGAAAGAGTTTGAGTTTTTTCAAAAGTTCTTCTTAGTCTTCTTCACTAATGGTCTAAGCTTTTAAATAAGGCCTGGTTAGTACTTGGATGGGAGGCCGCATGGGAATACTAGGTGTTGTAAGCTTTTTTAAGAAAAAAAAAAAAGAGTCCCTGAGCTTCTTCAAAAAGCCTTAAAAAGTCTCTGAGATTCTTCAGAAAGCATGAAAGAGCTTGAGTTTTTTCAAAAGTTGTTCTTAGTTTTCTTCACTAATGGTCTAACCTTTTAAATAGCCCAATTTTGGCAGCAGTTTTAGCTTACGGCCATACCACCTTGGGCACGCCCGATCTCGTCTGATCTCGGAAGCTAAGCAGGGTCGGGCCTGGTTAGTACTTGGATGGGAGACCGCCTGGGAATACCAGGTGCTGTAAGCTTTTAAAAAAAAAAAAAAAAAAAAAAGAGTGCCTGAGCTTCAAAAAGCCTTAAAAAGTCTCTGAGATTCTTCAGAAAGCATGAAAGAGTTTGAGTTTTTTCAAAAGTTCTTCTTAGTCTTCTTCACTAATGGTCTAAGCTTTTAAATAAGGCCTGGTTAGTACTTGGATGGGAGGCCGCATGGGAATACTAGGTGTTGTAAGCTTTTTTAAGAAAAAAAAAAAAGAGTCCCTGAGCTTCTTCAAAAAGCCTTAAAAAGTCTCTGAGATTCTTCAGAAAGCATGAAAGAGCTTGAGTTTTTTCAAAAGTTGTTCTTAGTTTTCTTCACTAATGGTCTAACCTTTTAAATAGCCCAATTTTGGCAGCAGTTTTAGCTTACGGCCATACCACCTTGGGCACGCCCGATCTCGTCTGATCTCGGAAGCTAAGCAGGGTCGGGCCTGGTTAGTACTTGGATGGGAGACCGCCTGGGAATACCAGGTGCTGTAAGCTTTTAAAAAAAAAAAAAAGAGTGCCTGAGCTTCAAAAAGCCTTAAAAAGTCTCTGAGATTCTTCAGAAAGCATGAAAGAGTTTGAGTTTTTTCAAAAGTTGTTCTTAGTTTTCTTCACTAATGGTCTAACCTTTTAAATAGCCCAATTTTGGCAGCAGTATTCGCTTACGGCCATACCACCTTGGGCACGCCCGATCTCGTCTGATCTCGGAAGCTAAGCAGGGTCGGGCCTGGTTAGTACTTGGATGGGAGACCGCCTGGGAATACCAGGTGCTGTAAGCTTTTAAAAAAAAAAAAAAAAAAAAAAGAGTGCCTGAGCTTCAAAAAGCCTTAAAAAGTCTCTGAGATTCTTCAGAAAGCATGAAAGAGTTTGAGTTTTTTCAAAAGTTCTTCTTAGTCTTCTTCACTAATGGTCTAAGCTTTTAAATAAGGCCTGGTTAGTACTTGGATGGGAGGCCGCATGGGAATACTAGGTGTTGTAAGCTTTTTTAAGAAAAAAAAAAAAGAGTCCCTGAGCTTCTTCAAAAAGCCTTAAAAAGTCTCTGAGATTCTTCAGAAAGCATGAAAGAGCTTGAGTTTTTTCAAAAGTTGTTCTTAGTTTTCTTCACTAATGGTCTAACCTTTTAAATAGCCCAATTTTGGCAGCAGTTTTAGCTTACGGCCATACCACCTTGGGCATGCCCGATCTCGTCTGATCTCGGAAGCTAAGCAGGGTCGGGCCTGGTTAGTACTTGGATGGGAGACCGCCTGGGAATACCAGGTGCTGTAAGCTTTTAAAAAAAAAAAAAAAAAAAAAAAGAGTGCCTGAGCTTCAAAAAGCCTTAAAAAGTCTCTGAGATTCTTCAGAAAGCATGAAAGAGTTTGAGTTTTTTCAAAAGTTCTTCTTAGTCTTCTTCACTAATGGTCTAAGCTTTTAAATAAGGCCTGGTTAGTACTTGGATGGGAGGCCGCATGGGAATACTAGGTGTTGTAAGCTTTTTTAAGAAAAAAAAAAAAGAGTCCCTGAGCTTCTTCAAAAAGCCTTAAAAAGTCTCTGAGATTCTTCAGAAAGCATGAAAGAGCTTGAGTTTTTTCAAAAGTTGTTCTTAGTTTTCTTCACTAATGGTCTAACCTTTTAAATAGCCCAATTTTGGCAGCAGTTTTAGCTTACGGCCATACCACCTTGGGCACGCCCGATCTCGTCTGATCTCGGAAGCTAAGCAGGGTCGGGCCTGGTTAGTACTTGGATGGGAGACCGCCTGGGAATACCAGGTGCTGTAAGCTTTTAAAAAAAAAAAAAAGAGTGCCTGAGCTTCAAAAAGCCTTAAAAAGTCTCTGAGATTCTTCAGAAAGCATGAAAGAGTTTGAGTTTTTTCAAAAGTTCTTCTTAGTCTTCTTCACTAATGGTCTAAGCTTTTAAATAAGGCCTGGTTAGTACTTGGATGGGAGGCCGCATGGGAATACTAGGTGTTGTAAGCTTTTTTAAGAAAAAAAAAAAAGAGTCCCTGAGCTTCTTCAAAAAGCCTTAAAAAGTCTCTGAGATTCTTCAGAAAGCATGAAAGAGCTTGAGTTTTTTCAAAAGTTGTTCTTAGTTTTCTTCACTAATGGTCTAACCTTTTAAATAGCCCAATTTTGGCAGCAGTTTTAGCTTACGGCCATACCACCTTGGGCACGCCCGATCTCGTCTGATCTCGGAAGCTAAGCAGGGTCGGGCCTGGTTAGTACTTGGATGGGAGACCGCCTGGGAATACCAGGTGCTGTAAGCTTTTAAAAAAAAAAAAAAGAGTGCCTGAGCTTCAAAAAGCCTTAAAAAGTCTCTGAGATTCTTCAGAAAGCATGAAAGAGTTTGAGTTTTTTCAAAAGTTGTTCTTAGTTTTCTTCACTAATGGTCTAACCTTTTAAATAGCCCAATTTTGGCAGCAGTATTCGCTTACGGCCATACCACCTTGGGCACGCCCGATCTCGTCTGATCTCGGAAGCTAAGCAGGGTCGGGCCTGGTTAGTACTTGGATGGGAGACCGCCTGGGAATACCAGGTGCTGTAAGCTTTTAAAAAAAAAAAAAAAAAAAAAAAGAGTGCCTGAGCTTCAAAAAGCCTTAAAAAGTCTCTGAGATTCTTCAGAAAGCATGAAAGAGTTTGAGTTTTTTCAAAAGTTCTTCTTAGTCTTCTTCACTAATGGTCTAAGCTTTTAAATAAGGCCTGGTTAGTACTTGGATGGGAGGCCGCATGGGAATACTAGGTGTTGTAAGCTTTTTTAAGAAAAAAAAAAAAGAGTCCCTGAGCTTCTTCAAAAAGCCTTAAAAAGTCTCTGAGATTCTTCAGAAAGCATGAAAGAGCTTGAGTTTTTTCAAAAGTTGTTCTTAGTTTTCTTCACTAATGGTCTAACCTTTTAAATAGCCCAATTTTGGCAGCAGTTTTAGCTTACGGCCATACCACCTTGGGCACGCCCGATCTCGTCTGATCTCGGAAGCTAAGCAGGGTCGGGCCTGGTTAGTACTTGGATGGGAGACCGCCTGGGAATACCAGGTGCTGTAAGCTTTTAAAAAAAAAAAAAAAAAAAAAAAGAGTGCCTGAGCTTCAAAAAGCCTTAAAAAGTCTCTGAGATTCTTCAGAAAGCATGAAAGAGTTTGAGTTTTTTCAAAAGTTCTTCTTAGTCTTCTTCACTAATGGTCTAAGCTTTTAAATAAGGCCTGGTTAGTACTTGGATGGGAGGCCGCATGGGAATACTAGGTGTTGTAAGCTTTTTTAAGAAAAAAAAAAAAGAGTCCCTGAGCTTCTTCAAAAAGCCTTAAAAAGTCTCTGAGATTCTTCAGAAAGCATGAAAGAGCTTGAGTTTTTTCAAAAGTTGTTCTTAGTTTTCTTCACTAATGGTCTAACCTTTTAAATAGCCCAATTTTGGCAGCAGTTTTAGCTTACGGCCATACCACCTTGGGCATGCCCGATCTCGTCTGATCTCGGAAGCTAAGCAGGGTCGGGCCTGGTTAGTACTTGGATGGGAGACCGCCTGGGAATACCAGGTGCTGTAAGCTTTTAAAAAAAAAAAAAAAAAAAAAAAGAGTGCCTGAGCTTCAAAAAGCCTTAAAAAGTCTCTGAGATTCTTCAGAAAGCATGAAAGAGTTTGAGTTTTTTCAAAAGTTCTTCTTAGTCTTCTTCACTAATGGTCTAAGCTTTTAAATAAGGCCTGGTTAGTACTTGGATGGGAGGCCGCATGGGAATACTAGGTGTTGTAAGCTTTTTTAAGAAAAAAAAAAAAGAGTCCCTGAGCTTCTTCAAAAAGCCTTAAAAAGTCTCTGAGATTCTTCAGAAAGCATGAAAGAGCTTGAGTTTTTTCAAAAGTTGTTCTTAGTTTTCTTCACTAATGGTCTAACCTTTTAAATAGCCCAATTTTGGCAGCAGTTTTAGCTTACGGCCATACCACCTTGGGCACGCCCGATCTCGTCTGATCTCGGAAGCTAAGCAGGGTCGGGCCTGGTTAGTACTTGGATGGGAGACCGCCTGGGAATACCAGGTGCTGTAAGCTTTTAAAAAAAAAAAAAAGAGTGCCTGAGCTTCAAAAAGCCTTAAAAAGTCTCTGAGATTCTTCAGAAAGCATGAAAGAGTTTGAGTTTTTTCAAAAGTTCTTCTTAGTCTTCTTCACTAATGGTCTAAGCTTTTAAATAAGGCCTGGTTAGTACTTGGATGGGAGGCCGCATGGGAATACTAGGTGTTGTAAGCTTTTTTAAGAAAAAAAAAAAAGAGTCCCTGAGCTTCTTCAAAAAGCCTTAAAAAGTCTCTGAGATTCTTCAGAAAGCATGAAAGAGCTTGAGTTTTTTCAAAAGTTGTTCTTAGTTTTCTTCACTAATGGTCTAACCTTTTAAATAGCCCAATTTTGGCAGCAGTTTTAGCTTACGGCCATACCACCTTGGGCACGCCCGATCTCGTCTGATCTCGGAAGCTAAGCAGGGTCGGGCCTGGTTAGTACTTGGATGGGAGACCGCCTGGGAATACCAGGTGCTGTAAGCTTTTAAAAAAAAAAAAAAAAAAAAAAGAGTGCCTGAGCTTCAAAAAGCCTTAAAAAGTCTCTGAGATTCTTCAGAAAGCATGAAAGAGTTTGAGTTTTTTCAAAAGTTCTTCTTAGTCTTCTTCACTAATGGTCTAAGCTTTTAAATAAGGCCTGGTTAGTACTTGGATGGGAGGCCGCATGGGAATACTAGGTGTTGTAAGCTTTTTTAAGAAAAAAAAAAAAGAGTCCCTGAGCTTCTTCAAAAAGCCTTAAAAAGTCTCTGAGATTCTTCAGAAAGCATGAAAGAGCTTGAGTTTTTTCAAAAGTTGTTCTTAGTTTTCTTCACTAATGGTCTAACCTTTTAAATAGCCCAATTTTGGCAGCAGTTTTAGCTTACGGCCATACCACCTTGGGCACGCCCGATCTCGTCTGATCTCGGAAGCTAAGCAGGGTCGGGCCTGGTTAGTACTTGGATGGGAGACCGCCTGGGAATACCAGGTGCTGTAAGCTTTTAAAAAAAAAAAAAAAAAAAAAAAGAGTGCCTGAGCTTCAAAAAGCCTTAAAAAGTCTCTGAGATTCTTCAGAAAGCATGAAAGAGTTTGAGTTTTTTCAAAAGTTCTTCTTAGTCTTCTTCACTAATGGTCTAAGCTTTTAAATAAGGCCTGGTTAGTACTTGGATGGGAGGCCGCATGGGAATACTAGGTGTTGTAAGCTTTTTTAAGAAAAAAAAAAAAGAGTCCCTGAGCTTCTTCAAAAAGCCTTAAAAAGTCTCTGAGATTCTTCAGAAAGCATGAAAGAGCTTGAGTTTTTTCAAAAGTTGTTCTTAGTTTTCTTCACTAATGGTCTAACCTTTTAAATAGCCCAATTTTGGCAGCAGTTTTAGCTTACGGCCATACCACCTTGGGCACGCCCGATCTCGTCTGATCTCGGAAGCTAAGCAGGGTCGGGCCTGGTTAGTACTTGGATGGGAGACCGCCTGGGAATACCAGGTGCTGTAAGCTTTTAAAAAAAAAAAAAAAAAAAAAAGAGTGCCTGAGCTTCAAAAAGCCTTAAAAAGTCTCTGAGATTCTTCAGAAAGCATGAAAGAGTTTGAGTTTTTTCAAAAGTTCTTCTTAGTCTTCTTCACTAATGGTCTAAGCTTTTAAATAAGGCCTGGTTAGTACTTGGATGGGAGGCCGCATGGGAATACTAGGTGTTGTAAGCTTTTTTAAGAAAAAAAAAAAAGAGTCCCTGAGCTTCTTCAAAAAGCCTTAAAAAGTCTCTGAGATTCTTCAGAAAGCATGAAAGAGCTTGAGTTTTTTCAAAAGTTGTTCTTAGTTTTCTTCACTAATGGTCTAACCTTTTAAATAGCCCAATTTTGGCAGCAGTTTTAGCTTACGGCCATACCACCTTGGGCACGCCCGATCTCGTCTGATCTCGGAAGCTAAGCAGGGTCGGGCCTGGTTAGTACTTGGATGGGAGACCGCCTGGGAATACCAGGTGCTGTAAGCTTTTAAAAAAAAAAAAAAGAGTGCCTGAGCTTCAAAAAGCCTTAAAAAGTCTCTGAGATTCTTCAGAAAGCATGAAAGAGTTTGAGTTTTTTCAAAAGTTGTTCTTAGTTTTCTTCACTAATGGTCTAACCTTTTAAATAGCCCAATTTTGGCAGCAGTATTCGCTTACGGCCATACCACCTTGGGCACGCCCGATCTCGTCTGATCTCGGAAGCTAAGCAGGGTCGGGCCTGGTTAGTACTTGGATGGGAGACCGCCTGGGAATACCAGGTGCTGTAAGCTTTTAAAAAAAAAAAAAAAAAAAAAAGAGTGCCTGAGCTTCAAAAAGCCTTAAAAAGTCTCTGAGATTCTTCAGAAAGCATGAAAGAGTTTGAGTTTTTTCAAAAGTTCTTCTTAGTCTTCTTCACTAATGGTCTAAGCTTTTAAATAAGGCCTGGTTAGTACTTGGATGGGAGGCCGCATGGGAATACTAGGTGTTGTAAGCTTTTTTAAGAAAAAAAAAAAAGAGTCCCTGAGCTTCTTCAAAAAGCCTTAAAAAGTCTCTGAGATTCTTCAGAAAGCATGAAAGAGCTTGAGTTTTTTCAAAAGTTGTTCTTAGTTTTCTTCACTAATGGTCTAACCTTTTAAATAGCCCAATTTTGGCAGCAGTTTTAGCTTACGGCCATACCACCTTGGGCATGCCCGATCTCGTCTGATCTCGGAAGCTAAGCAGGGTCGGGCCTGGTTAGTACTTGGATGGGAGACCGCCTGGGAATACCAGGTGCTGTAAGCTTTTAAAAAAAAAAAAAAAAAAAAAAAGAGTGCCTGAGCTTCAAAAAGCCTTAAAAAGTCTCTGAGATTCTTCAGAAAGCATGAAAGAGTTTGAGTTTTTTCAAAAGTTCTTCTTAGTCTTCTTCACTAATGGTCTAAGCTTTTAAATAAGGCCTGGTTAGTACTTGGATGGGAGGCCGCATGGGAATACTAGGTGTTGTAAGCTTTTTTAAGAAAAAAAAAAAAGAGTCCCTGAGCTTCTTCAAAAAGCCTTAAAAAGTCTCTGAGATTCTTCAGAAAGCATGAAAGAGCTTGAGTTTTTTCAAAAGTTGTTCTTAGTTTTCTTCACTAATGGTCTAACCTTTTAAATAGCCCAATTTTGGCAGCAGTTTTAGCTTACGGCCATACCACCTTGGGCACGCCCGATCTCGTCTGATCTCGGAAGCTAAGCAGGGTCGGGCCTGGTTAGTACTTGGATGGGAGACCGCCTGGGAATACCAGGTGCTGTAAGCTTTTAAAAAAAAAAAAAAGAGTGCCTGAGCTTCAAAAAGCCTTAAAAAGTCTCTGAGATTCTTCAGAAAGCATGAAAGAGTTTGAGTTTTTTCAAAAGTTCTTCTTAGTCTTCTTCACTAATGGTCTAAGCTTTTAAATAAGGCCTGGTTAGTACTTGGATGGGAGGCCGCATGGGAATACTAGGTGTTGTAAGCTTTTTTAAGAAAAAAAAAAAAGAGTCCCTGAGCTTCTTCAAAAAGCCTTAAAAAGTCTCTGAGATTCTTCAGAAAGCATGAAAGAGCTTGAGTTTTTTCAAAAGTTGTTCTTAGTTTTCTTCACTAATGGTCTAACCTTTTAAATAGCCCAATTTTGGCAGCAGTTTTAGCTTACGGCCATACCACCTTGGGCACGCCCGATCTCGTCTGATCTCGGAAGCTAAGCAGGGTCGGGCCTGGTTAGTACTTGGATGGGAGACCGCCTGGGAATACCAGGTGCTGTAAGCTTTTAAAAAAAAAAAAAAAAAAAAAAGAGTGCCTGAGCTTCAAAAAGCCTTAAAAAGTCTCTGAGATTCTTCAGAAAGCATGAAAGAGTTTGAGTTTTTTCAAAAGTTCTTCTTAGTCTTCTTCACTAATGGTCTAAGCTTTTAAATAAGGCCTGGTTAGTACTTGGATGGGAGGCCGCATGGGAATACTAGGTGTTGTAAGCTTTTTTAAGAAAAAAAAAAAAGAGTCCCTGAGCTTCTTCAAAAAGCCTTAAAAAGTCTCTGAGATTCTTCAGAAAGCATGAAAGAGCTTGAGTTTTTTCAAAAGTTGTTCTTAGTTTTCTTCACTAATGGTCTAACCTTTTAAATAGCCCAATTTTGGCAGCAGTTTTAGCTTACGGCCATACCACCTTGGGCACGCCCGATCTCGTCTGATCTCGGAAGCTAAGCAGGGTCGGGCCTGGTTAGTACTTGGATGGGAGACCGCCTGGGAATACCAGGTGCTGTAAGCTTTTAAAAAAAAAAAAAAAAAAAAAAGAGTGCCTGAGCTTCAAAAAGCCTTAAAAAGTCTCTGAGATTCTTCAGAAAGCATGAAAGAGTTTGAGTTTTTTCAAAAGTTCTTCTTAGTCTTCTTCACTAATGGTCTAAGCTTTTAAATAAGGCCTGGTTAGTACTTGGATGGGAGGCCGCATGGGAATACTAGGTGTTGTAAGCTTTTTTAAGAAAAAAAAAAAAGAGTCCCTGAGCTTCTTCAAAAAGCCTTAAAAAGTCTCTGAGATTCTTCAGAAAGCATGAAAGAGCTTGAGTTTTTTCAAAAGTTGTTCTTAGTTTTCTTCACTAATGGTCTAACCTTTTAAATAGCCCAATTTTGGCAGCAGTTTTAGCTTACGGCCATACCACCTTGGGCACGCCCGATCTCGTCTGATCTCGGAAGCTAAGCAGGGTCGGGCCTGGTTAGTACTTGGATGGGAGACCGCCTGGGAATACCAGGTGCTGTAAGCTTTTAAAAAAAAAAAAAAAAAAAAAAAGAGTGCCTGAGCTTCAAAAAGCCTTAAAAAGTCTCTGAGATTCTTCAGAAAGCATGAAAGAGTTTGAGTTTTTTCAAAAGTTCTTCTTAGTCTTCTTCACTAATGGTCTAAGCTTTTAAATAAGGCCTGGTTAGTACTTGGATGGGAGGCCGCATGGGAATACTAGGTGTTGTAAGCTTTTTTAAGAAAAAAAAAAAAGAGTCCCTGAGCTTCTTCAAAAAGCCTTAAAAAGTCTCTGAGATTCTTCAGAAAGCATGAAAGAGCTTGAGTTTTTTCAAAAGTTGTTCTTAGTTTTCTTCA
Organism: Siphateles boraxobius; assembly: GCF_051911475.1. Classification (NCBI taxonomy): domain Eukaryota; kingdom Metazoa; phylum Chordata; class Actinopteri; order Cypriniformes; family Leuciscidae; genus Siphateles; species Siphateles boraxobius. The sequence goes on from NW_027508933.1 coordinate 20,151, forward strand.
CTAATGGTCTAACCTTTTAAATAGCCCAATTTTGGCAGCAGTTTTAGCTTACGGCCATACCACCTTGGGCACGCCCGATCTCGTCTGATCTCGGAAGCTAAGCAGGGTCGGGCCTGGTTAGTACTTGGATGGGAGACCGCCTGGGAATACCAGGTGCTGTAAGCTTTTAAAAAAAAAAAAAAAAAAAAAAGAGTGCCTGAGCTTCAAAAAGCCTTAAAAAGTCTCTGAGATTCTTCAGAAAGCATGAAAGAGTTTGAGTTTTTTCAAAAGTTCTTCTTAGTCTTCTTCACTAATGGTCTAAGCTTTTAAATAAGGCCTGGTTAGTACTTGGATGGGAGGCCGCATGGGAATACTAGGTGTTGTAAGCTTTTTTAAGAAAAAAAAAAAAGAGTCCCTGAGCTTCTTCAAAAAGCCTTAAAAAGTCTCTGAGATTCTTCAGAAAGCATGAAAGAGCTTGAGTTTTTTCAAAAGTTGTTCTTAGTTTTCTTCACTAATGGTCTAACCTTTTAAATAGCCCAATTTTGGCAGCAGTTTTAGCTTACGGCCATACCACCTTGGGCACGCCCGATCTCGTCTGATCTCGGAAGCTAAGCAGGGTCGGGCCTGGTTAGTACTTGGATGGGAGACCGCCTGGGAATACCAGGTGCTGTAAGCTTTTAAAAAAAAAAAAAAGAGTGCCTGAGCTTCAAAAAGCCTTAAAAAGTCTCTGAGATTCTTCAGAAAGCATGAAAGAGTTTGAGTTTTTTCAAAAGTTGTTCTTAGTTTTCTTCACTAATGGTCTAACCTTTTAAATAGCCCAATTTTGGCAGCAGTATTCGCTTACGGCCATACCACCTTGGGCACGCCCGATCTCGTCTGATCTCGGAAGCTAAGCAGGGTCGGGCCTGGTTAGTACTTGGATGGGAGACCGCCTGGGAATACCAGGTGCTGTAAGCTTTTAAAAAAAAAAAAAAAAAAAAAAAGAGTGCCTGAGCTTCAAAAAGCCTTAAAAAGTCTCTGAGATTCTTCAGAAAGCATGAAAGAGTTTGAGTTTTTTCAAAAGTTCTTCTTAGTCTTCTTCACTAATGGTCTAAGCTTTTAAATAAGGCCTGGTTAGTACTTGGATGGGAGGCCGCATGGGAATACTAGGTGTTGTAAGCTTTTTTAAGAAAAAAAAAAAAGAGTCCCTGAGCTTCTTCAAAAAGCCTTAAAAAGTCTCTGAGATTCTTCAGAAAGCATGAAAGAGCTTGAGTTTTTTCAAAAGTTGTTCTTAGTTTTCTTCACTAATGGTCTAACCTTTTAAATAGCCCAATTTTGGCAGCAGTTTTAGCTTACGGCCATACCACCTTGGGCACGCCCGATCTCGTCTGATCTCGGAAGCTAAGCAGGGTCGGGCCTGGTTAGTACTTGGATGGGAGACCGCCTGGGAATACCAGGTGCTGTAAGCTTTTAAAAAAAAAAAAAAAAAAAAAAGAGTGCCTGAGCTTCAAAAAGCCTTAAAAAGTCTCTGAGATTCTTCAGAAAGCATGAAAGAGTTTGAGTTTTTTCAAAAGTTCTTCTTAGTCTTCTTCACTAATGGTCTAAGCTTTTAAATAAGGCCTGGTTAGTACTTGGATGGGAGGCCGCATGGGAATACTAGGTGTTGTAAGCTTTTTTAAGAAAAAAAAAAAAGAGTCCCTGAGCTTCTTCAAAAAGCCTTAAAAAGTCTCTGAGATTCTTCAGAAAGCATGAAAGAGCTTGAGTTTTTTCAAAAGTTGTTCTTAGTTTTCTTCACTAATGGTCTAACCTTTTAAATAGCCCAATTTTGGCAGCAGTTTTAGCTTACGGCCATACCACCTTGGGCATGCCCGATCTCGTCTGATCTCGGAAGCTAAGCAGGGTCGGGCCTGGTTAGTACTTGGATGGGAGACCGCCTGGGAATACCAGGTGCTGTAAGCTTTTAAAAAAAAAAAAAAAAAAAAAAGAGTGCCTGAGCTTCAAAAAGCCTTAAAAAGTCTCTGAGATTCTTCAGAAAGCATGAAAGAGTTTGAGTTTTTTCAAAAGTTCTTCTTAGTCTTCTTCACTAATGGTCTAAGCTTTTAAATAAGGCCTGGTTAGTACTTGGATGGGAGGCCGCATGGGAATACTAGGTGTTGTAAGCTTTTTTAAGAAAAAAAAAAAAGAGTCCCTGAGCTTCTTCAAAAAGCCTTAAAAAGTCTCTGAGATTCTTCAGAAAGCATGAAAGAGCTTGAGTTTTTTCAAAAGTTGTTCTTAGTTTTCTTCACTAATGGTCTAACCTTTTAAATAGCCCAATTTTGGCAGCAGTTTTAGCTTACGGCCATACCACCTTGGGCACGCCCGATCTCGTCTGATCTCGGAAGCTAAGCAGGGTCGGGCCTGGTTAGTACTTGGATGGGAGACCGCCTGGGAATACCAGGTGCTGTAAGCTTTTAAAAAAAAAAAAAAGAGTGCCTGAGCTTCAAAAAGCCTTAAAAAGTCTCTGAGATTCTTCAGAAAGCATGAAAGAGTTTGAGTTTTTTCAAAAGTTGTTCTTAGTTTTCTTCACTAATGGTCTAACCTTTTAAATAGCCCAATTTTGGCAGCAGTATTCGCTTACGGCCATACCACCTTGGGCACGCCCGATCTCGTCTGATCTCGGAAGCTAAGCAGGGTCGGGACTGGTTAGTACTTGGATGGGAGACCGCCTGGGAATACCAGGTGCTGTAAGCTTTTAAAAAAAAAAAAAAAAAAAAAAAGAGTGCCTGAGCTTCAAAAAGCCTTAAAAAGTCTCTGAGATTCTTCAGAAAGCATGAAAGAGTTTGAGTTTTTTCAAAAGTTCTTCTTAGTCTTCTTCACTAATGGTCTAAGCTTTTAAATAAGGCCTGGTTAGTACTTGGATGGGAGGCCGCATGGGAATACTAGGTGTTGTAAAAATTTTTAAGAAAAAAAAAAAGAGTCCCTGAGCTTCTTCAAAAAGCCTTAAAAAGTCTCTGAGATTCTTCAGAAAGCATGAAAGAGCTTGAGTTTTTTCAAAAGTTGTTCTTAGTTTTCTTCACTAATGGTCTAACCTTTTAAATAGCCCAATTTTGGCAGCAGTTTTAGCTTACGGCCATACCACCTTGGGCACGCCCGATCTCGTCTGATCTCGGAAGCTAAGCAGGGTCGGGCCTGGTTAGTACTTGGATGGGAGACCGCCTGGGAATACCAGGTGCTGTAAGCTTTTAAAAAAAAAAAAAAAAAAAAAAAGAGTGCCTGAGCTTCAAAAAGCCTTAAAAAGTCTCTGAGATTCTTCAGAAAGCATGAAAGAGTTTGAGTTTTTTCAAAAGTTCTTCTTAGTCTTCTTCACTAATGGTCTAAGCTTTTAAATAAGGCCTGGTTAGTACTTGGATGGGAGGCCGCATGGGAATACTAGGTGTTGTAAGCTTTTTTAAGAAAAAAAAAAAAGAGTCCCTGAGCTTCTTCAAAAAGCCTTAAAAAGTCTCTGAGATTCTTCAGAAAGCATGAAAGAGCTTGAGTTTTTTCAAAAGTTGTTCTTAGTTTTCTTCACTAATGGTCTAACCTTTTAAATAGCCCAATTTTGGCAGCAGTTTTAGCTTACGGCCATACCACCTTGGGCACGCCCGATCTCGTCTGATCTCGGAAGCTAAGCAGGGTCGGGCCTGGTTAGTACTTGGATGGGAGACCGCCTGGGAATACCAGGTGCTGTAAGCTTTTAAAAAAAAAAAAAAGAGTGCCTGAGCTTCAAAAAGCCTTAAAAAGTCTCTGAGATTCTTCAGAAAGCATGAAAGAGTTTGAGTTTTTTCAAAAGTTGTTCTTAGTTTTCTTCACTAATGGTCTAACCTTTTAAATAGCCCAATTTTGGCAGCAGTATTCGCTTACGGCCATACCACCTTGGGCACGCCCGATCTCGTCTGATCTCGGAAGCTAAGCAGGGTCGGGACTGGTTAGTACTTGGATGGGAGACCGCCTGGGAATACCAGGTGCTGTAAGCTTTTAAAAAAAAAAAAAAAAAAAAAAGAGTGCCTGAGCTTCAAAAAGCCTTAAAAAGTCTCTGAGATTCTTCAGAAAGCATGAAAGAGTTTGAGTTTTTTCAAAAGTTCTTCTTAGTCTTCTTCACTAATGGTCTAAGCTTTTAAATAAGGCCTGGTTAGTACTTGGATGGGAGGCCGCATGGGAATACTAGGTGTTGTAAAAATTTTTAAGAAAAAAAAAAAGAGTCCCTGAGCTTCTTCAAAAAGCCTTAAAAAGTCTCTGAGATTCTTCAGAAAGCATGAAAGAGCTTGAGTTTTTTCAAAAGTTGTTCTTAGTTTTCTTCACTAATGGTCTAACCTTTTAAATAGCCCAATTTTGGCAGCAGTTTTAGCTTACGGCCATACCACCTTGGGCACGCCCGATCTCGTCTGATCTCGGAAGCTAAGCAGGGTCGGGCCTGGTTAGTACTTGGATGGGAGACCGCCTGGGAATACCAGGTGCTGTAAGCTTTTAAAAAAAAAAAAAAAAAAAAAAGAGTGCCTGAGCTTCAAAAAGCCTTAAAAAGTCTCTGAGATTCTTCAGAAAGCATGAAAGAGTTTGAGTTTTTTCAAAAGTTCTTCTTAGTCTTCTTCACTAATGGTCTAAGCTTTTAAATAAGGCCTGGTTAGTACTTGGATGGGAGGCCGCTAGGTGTTGTAAGCTTTTTTAAGAAAAAAAAAAAAGAGTCCCTGAGCTTCTTCAAAAAGCCTTAAAAAGTCTCTGAGATTCTTCAGAAAGCATGAAAGAGCTTGAGTTTTTTCAAAAGTTGTTCTTAGTTTTCTTCACTAATGGTCTAACCTTTTAAATAGCCCAATTTTGGCAGCAGTTTTAGCTTACGGCCATACCACCTTGGGCACGCCCGATCTCGTCTGATCTCGGAAGCTAAGCAGGGTCGGGCCTGGTTAGTACTTGGATGGGAGACCGCCTGGGAATACCAGGTGCTGTAAGCTTTTAAAAAAAAAAAAAAGAGTGCCTGAGCTTCAAAAAGCCTTAAAAAGTCTCTGAGATTCTTCAGAAAGCATGAAAGAGTTTGAGTTTTTTCAAAAGTTGTTCTTAGTTTTCTTCACTAATGGTCTAACCTTTTAAATAGCCCAATTTTGGCAGCAGTATTCGCTTACGGCCATACCACCTTGGGCACGCCCGATCTCGTCTGATCTCGGAAGCTAAGCAGGGTCGGGCCTGGTTAGTACTTGGATGGGAGACCGCCTGGGAATACCAGGTGCTGTAAGCTTTTAAAAAAAAAAAAAAAAAAAAAAGAGTGCCTGAGCTTCAAAAAGCCTTAAAAAGTCTCTGAGATTCTTCAGAAAGCATGAAAGAGTTTGAGTTTTTTCAAAAGTTCTTCTTAGTCTTCTTCACTAATGGTCTAAGCTTTTAAATAAGGCCTGGTTAGTACTTGGATGGGAGGCCGCATGGGAATACTAGGTGTTGTAAGCTTTTTTAAGAAAAAAAAAAAAGAGTCCCTGAGCTTCTTCAAAAAGCCTTAAAAAGTCTCTGAGATTCTTCAGAAAGCATGAAAGAGCTTGAGTTTTTTCAAAAGTTGTTCTTAGTTTTCTTCACTAATGGTCTAACCTTTTAAATAGCCCAATTTTGGCAGCAGTTTTAGCTTACGGCCATACCACCTTGGGCACGCCCGATCTCGTCTGATCTCGGAAGCTAAGCAGGGTCGGGCCTGGTTAGTACTTGGATGGGAGACCGCCTGGGAATACCAGGTGCTGTAAGCTTTTAAAAAAAAAAAAAAAAAAAAAAGAGTGCCTGAGCTTCAAAAAGCCTTAAAAAGTCTCTGAGATTCTTCAGAAAGCATGAAAGAGTTTGAGTTTTTTCAAAAGTTCTTCTTAGTCTTCTTCACTAATGGTCTAAGCTTTTAAATAAGGCCTGGTTAGTACTTGGATGGGAGGCCGCATGGGAATACTAGGTGTTGTAAGCTTTTTTAAGAAAAAAAAAAAAGAGTCCCTGAGCTTCTTCAAAAAGCCTTAAAAAGTCTCTGAGATTCTTCAGAAAGCATGAAAGAGCTTGAGTTTTTTCAAAAGTTGTTCTTAGTTTTCTTCACTAATGGTCTAACCTTTTAAATAGCCCAATTTTGGCAGCAGTTTTAGCTTACGGCCATACCACCTTGGGCACGCCCGATCTCGTCTGATCTCGGAAGCTAAGCAGGGTCGGGCCTGGTTAGTACTTGGATGGGAGACCGCCTGGGAATACCAGGTGCTGTAAGCTTTTAAAAAAAAAAAAAAAAAAAAAAGAGTGCCTGAGCTTCAAAAAGCCTTAAAAAGTCTCTGAGATTCTTCAGAAAGCATGAAAGAGTTTGAGTTTTTTCAAAAGTTCTTCTTAGTCTTCTTCACTAATGGTCTAAGCTTTTAAATAAGGCCTGGTTAGTACTTGGATGGGAGGCCGCATGGGAATACTAGGTGTTGTAAGCTTTTTTAAGAAAAAAAAAAAAGAGTCCCTGAGCTTCTTCAAAAAGCCTTAAAAAGTCTCTGAGATTCTTCAGAAAGCATGAAAGAGCTTGAGTTTTTTCAAAAGTTGTTCTTAGTTTTCTTCACTAATGGTCTAACCTTTTAAATAGCCCAATTTTGGCAGCAGTTTTAGCTTACGGCCATACCACCTTGGGCACGCCCGATCTCGTCTGATCTCGGAAGCTAAGCAGGGTCGGGCCTGGTTAGTACTTGGATGGGAGACCGCCTGGGAATACCAGGTGCTGTAAGCTTTTAAAAAAAAAAAAAAGAGTGCCTGAGCTTCAAAAAGCCTTAAAAAGTCTCTGAGATTCTTCAGAAAGCATGAAAGAGTTTGAGTTTTTTCAAAAGTTGTTCTTAGTTTTCTTCACTAATGGTCTAACCTTTTAAATAGCCCAATTTTGGCAGCAGTATTCGCTTACGGCCATACCACCTTGGGCACGCCCGATCTCGTCTGATCTCGGAAGCTAAGCAGGGTCGGGCCTGGTTAGTACTTGGATGGGAGACCGCCTGGGAATACCAGGTGCTGTAAGCTTTTAAAAAAAAAAAAAAAAAAAAAAAGAGTGCCTGAGCTTCAAAAAGCCTTAAAAAGTCTCTGAGATTCTTCAGAAAGCATGAAAGAGTTTGAGTTTTTTCAAAAGTTCTTCTTAGTCTTCTTCACTAATGGTCTAAGCTTTTAAATAAGGCCTGGTTAGTACTTGGATGGGAGGCCGCATGGGAATACTAGGTGTTGTAAGCTTTTTTAAGAAAAAAAAAAAAGAGTCCCTGAGCTTCTTCAAAAAGCCTTAAAAAGTCTCTGAGATTCTTCAGAAAGCATGAAAGAGCTTGAGTTTTTTCAAAAGTTGTTCTTAGTTTTCTTCACTAATGGTCTAACCTTTTAAATAGCCCAATTTTGGCAGCAGTTTTAGCTTACGGCCATACCACCTTGGGCACGCCCGATCTCGTCTGATCTCGGAAGCTAAGCAGGGTCGGGCCTGGTTAGTACTTGGATGGGAGACCGCCTGGGAATACCAGGTGCTGTAAGCTTTTAAAAAAAAAAAAAAAAAAAAAAGAGTGCCTGAGCTTCAAAAAGCCTTAAAAAGTCTCTGAGATTCTTCAGAAAGCATGAAAGAGTTTGAGTTTTTTCAAAAGTTCTTCTTAGTCTTCTTCACTAATGGTCTAAGCTTTTAAATAAGGCCTGGTTAGTACTTGGATGGGAGGCCGCATGGGAATACTAGGTGTTGTAAGCTTTTTTAAGAAAAAAAAAAAAGAGTCCCTGAGCTTCTTCAAAAAGCCTTAAAAAGTCTCTGAGATTCTTCAGAAAGCATGAAAGAGCTTGAGTTTTTTCAAAAGTTGTTCTTAGTTTTCTTCACTAATGGTCTAACCTTTTAAATAGCCCAATTTTGGCAGCAGTTTTAGCTTACGGCCATACCACCTTGGGCACGCCCGATCTCGTCTGATCTCGGAAGCTAAGCAGGGTCGGGCCTGGTTAGTACTTGGATGGGAGACCGCCTGGGAATACCAGGTGCTGTAAGCTTTTAAAAAAAAAAAAAAAAAAAAAGAGTGCCTGAGCTTCAAAAAGCCTTAAAAAGTCTCTGAGATTCTTCAGAAAGCATGAAAGAGTTTGAGTTTTTTCAAAAGTTCTTCTTAGTCTTCTTCACTAATGGTCTAAGCTTTTAAATAAGGCCTGGTTAGTACTTGGATGGGAGGCCGCATGGGAATACTAGGTGTTGTAAGCTTTTTTAAGAAAAAAAAAAAAGAGTCCCTGAGCTTCTTCAAAAAGCCTTAAAAAGTCTCTGAGATTCTTCAGAAAGCATGAAAGAGCTTGAGTTTTTTCAAAAGTTGTTCTTAGTTTTCTTCACTAATGGTCTAACCTTTTAAATAGCCCAATTTTGGCAGCAGTTTTAGCTTACGGCCATACCACCTTGGGCACGCCCGATCTCGTCTGATCTCGGAAGCTAAGCAGGGTCGGGCCTGGTTAGTACTTGGATGGGAGACCGCCTGGGAATACCAGGTGCTGTAAGCTTTTAAAAAAAAAAAAAAGAGTGCCTGAGCTTCAAAAAGCCTTAAAAAGTCTCTGAGATTCTTCAGAAAGCATGAAAGAGTTTGAGTTTTTTCAAAAGTTGTTCTTAGTTTTCTTCACTAATGGTCTAACCTTTTAAATAGCCCAATTTTGGCAGCAGTATTCGCTTACGGCCATACCACCTTGGGCACGCCCGATCTCGTCTGATCTCGGAAGCTAAGCAGGGTCGGGCCTGGTTAGTACTTGGATGGGAGACCGCCTGGGAATACCAGGTGCTGTAAGCTTTTAAAAAAAAAAAAAAAAAAAAAAAGAGTGCCTGAGCTTCAAAAAGCCTTAAAAAGTCTCTGAGATTCTTCAGAAAGCATGAAAGAGTTTGAGTTTTTTCAAAAGTTCTTCTTAGTCTTCTTCACTAATGGTCTAAGCTTTTAAATAAGGCCTGGTTAGTACTTGGATGGGAGGCCGCATGGGAATACTAGGTGTTGTAAGCTTTTTTAAGAAAAAAAAAAAAGAGTCCCTGAGCTTCTTCAAAAAGCCTTAAAAAGTCTCTGAGATTCTTCAGAAAGCATGAAAGAGCTTGAGTTTTTTCAAAAGTTGTTCTTAGTTTTCTTCACTAATGGTCTAACCTTTTAAATAGCCCAATTTTGGCAGCAGTTTTAGCTTACGGCCATACCACCTTGGGCACGCCCGATCTCGTCTGATCTCGGAAGCTAAGCAGGGTCGGGCCTGGTTAGTACTTGGATGGGAGACCGCCTGGGAATACCAGGTGCTGTAAGCTTTTAAAAAAAAAAAAAAAAAAAAAAAGAGTGCCTGAGCTTCAAAAAGCCTTAAAAAGTCTCTGAGATTCTTCAGAAAGCATGAAAGAGTTTGAGTTTTTTCAAAAGTTCTTCTTAGTCTTCTTCACTAATGGTCTAAGCTTTTAAATAAGGCCTGGTTAGTACTTGGATGGGAGGCCGCATGGGAATACTAGGTGTTGTAAGCTTTTTTAAGAAAAAAAAAAAAGAGTCCCTGAGCTTCTTCAAAAAGCCTTAAAAAGTCTCTGAGATTCTTCAGAAAGCATGAAAGAGCTTGAGTTTTTTCAAAAGTTGTTCTTAGTTTTCTTCACTAATGGTCTAACCTTTTAAATAGCCCAATTTTGGCAGCAGTTTTAGCTTACGGCCATACCACCTTGGGCACGCCCGATCTCGTCTGATCTCGGAAGCTAAGCAGGGTCGGGCCTGGTTAGTACTTGGATGGGAGACCGCCTGGGAATACCAGGTGCTGTAAGCTTTTAAAAAAAAAAAAAAAAAAAAAAGAGTGCCTGAGCTTCAAAAAGCCTTAAAAAGTCTCTGAGATTCTTCAGAAAGCATGAAAGAGTTTGAGTTTTTTCAAAAGTTCTTCTTAGTCTTCTTCACTAATGGTCTAAGCTTTTAAATAAGGCCTGGTTAGTACTTGGATGGGAGGCCGCATGGGAATACTAGGTGTTGTAAGCTTTTTTAAGAAAAAAAAAAAAGAGTCCCTGAGCTTCTTCAAAAAGCCTTAAAAAGTCTCTGAGATTCTTCAGAAAGCATGAAAGAGCTTGAGTTTTTTCAAAAGTTGTTCTTAGTTTTCTTCACTAATGGTCTAACCTTTTAAATAGCCCAATTTTGGCAGCAGTTTTAGCTTACGGCCATACCACCTTGGGCACGCCCGATCTCGTCTGATCTCGGAAGCTAAGCAGGGTCGGGCCTGGTTAGTACTTGGATGGGAGACCGCCTGGGAATACCAGGTGCTGTAAGCTTTTAAAAAAAAAAAAAAGAGTGCCTGAGCTTCAAAAAGCCTTAAAAAGTCTCTGAGATTCTTCAGAAAGCATGAAAGAGTTTGAGTTTTTTCAAAAGTTGTTCTTAGTTTTCTTCACTAATGGTCTAACCTTTTAAATAGCCCAATTTTGGCAGCAGTATTCGCTTACGGCCATACCACCTTGGGCACGCCCGATCTCGTCTGATCTCGGAAGCTAAGCAGGGTCGGGCCTGGTTAGTACTTGGATGGGAGACCGCCTGGGAATACCAGGTGCTGTAAGCTTTTAAAAAAAAAAAAAAAAAAAAAAAGAGTGCCTGAGCTTCAAAAAGCCTTAAAAAGTCTCTGAGATTCTTCAGAAAGCATGAAAGAGTTTGAGTTTTTTCAAAAGTTCTTCTTAGTCTTCTTCACTAATGGTCTAAGCTTTTAAATAAGGCCTGGTTAGTACTTGGATGGGAGGCCGCATGGGAATACTAGGTGTTGTAAGCTTTTTTAAGAAAAAAAAAAAAGAGTCCCTGAGCTTCTTCAAAAAGCCTTAAAAAGTCTCTGAGATTCTTCAGAAAGCATGAAAGAGCTTGAGTTTTTTCAAAAGTTGTTCTTAGTTTTCTTCACTAATGGTCTAACCTTTTAAATAGCCCAATTTTGGCAGCAGTTTTAGCTTACGGCCATACCACCTTGGGCATGCCCGATCTCGTCTGATCTCGGAAGCTAAGCAGGGTCGGGCCTGGTTAGTACTTGGATGGGAGACCGCCTGGGAATACCAGGTGCTGTAAGCTTTTAAAAAAAAAAAAAAAAAAAAAAAGAGTGCCTGAGCTTCAAAAAGCCTTAAAAAGTCTCTGAGATTCTTCAGAAAGCATGAAAGAGTTTGAGTTTTTTCAAAAGTTCTTCTTAGTCTTCTTCACTAATGGTCTAAGCTTTTAAATAAGGCCTGGTTAGTACTTGGATGGGAGGCCGCATGGGAATACTAGGTGTTGTAAGCTTTTTTAAGAAAAAAAAAAAAGAGTCCCTGAGCTTCTTCAAAAAGCCTTAAAAAGTCTCTGAGATTCTTCAGAAAGCATGAAAGAGCTTGAGTTTTTTCAAAAGTTGTTCTTAGTTTTCTTCACTAATGGTCTAACCTTTTAAATAGCCCAATTTTGGCAGCAGTTTTAGCTTACGGCCATACCACCTTGGGCACGCCCGATCTCGTCTGATCTCGGAAGCTAAGCAGGGTCGGGCCTGGTTAGTACTTGGATGGGAGACCGCCTGGGAATACCAGGTGCTGTAAGCTTTTAAAAAAAAAAAAAAGAGTGCCTGAGCTTCAAAAAGCCTTAAAAAGTCTCTGAGATTCTTCAGAAAGCATGAAAGAGTTTGAGTTTTTTCAAAAGTTCTTCTTAGTCTTCTTCACTAATGGTCTAAGCTTTTAAATAAGGCCTGGTTAGTACTTGGATGGGAGGCCGCATGGGAATACTAGGTGTTGTAAGCTTTTTTAAGAAAAAAAAAAAAGAGTCCCTGAGCTTCTTCAAAAAGCCTTAAAAAGTCTCTGAGATTCTTCAGAAAGCATGAAAGAGCTTGAGTTTTTTCAAAAGTTGTTCTTAGTTTTCTTCACTAATGGTCTAACCTTTTAAATAGCCCAATTTTGGCAGCAGTTTTAGCTTACGGCCATACCACCTTGGGCACGCCCGATCTCGTCTGATCTCGGAAGCTAAGCAGGGTCGGGCCTGGTTAGTACTTGGATGGGAGACCGCCTGGGAATACCAGGTGCTGTAAGCTTTTAAAAAAAAAAAAAAAAAAAAAAGAGTGCCTGAGCTTCAAAAAGCCTTAAAAAGTCTCTGAGATTCTTCAGAAAGCATGAAAGAGTTTGAGTTTTTTCAAAAGTTCTTCTTAGTCTTCTTCACTAATGGTCTAAGCTTTTAAATAAGGCCTGGTTAGTACTTGGATGGGAGGCCGCATGGGAATACTAGGTGTTGTAAGCTTTTTTAAGAAAAAAAAAAAAGAGTCCCTGAGCTTCTTCAAAAAGCCTTAAAAAGTCTCTGAGATTCTTCAGAAAGCATGAAAGAGCTTGAGTTTTTTCAAAAGTTGTTCTTAGTTTTCTTCACTAATGGTCTAACCTTTTAAATAGCCCAATTTTGGCAGCAGTTTTAGCTTACGGCCATACCACCTTGGGCACGCCCGATCTCGTCTGATCTCGGAAGCTAAGCAGGGTCGGGCCTGGTTAGTACTTGGATGGGAGACCGCCTGGGAATACCAGGTGCTGTAAGCTTTTAAAAAAAAAAAAAAAAAAAAAAGAGTGCCTGAGCTTCAAAAAGCCTTAAAAAGTCTCTGAGATTCTTCAGAAAGCATGAAAGAGTTTGAGTTTTTTCAAAAGTTCTTCTTAGTCTTCTTCACTAATGGTCTAAGCTTTTAAATAAGGCCTGGTTAGTACTTGGATGGGAGGCCGCATGGGAATACTAGGTGTTGTAAGCTTTTTTAAGAAAAAAAAAAAAGAGTCCCTGAGCTTCTTCAAAAAGCCTTAAAAAGTCTCTGAGATTCTTCAGAAAGCATGAAAGAGCTTGAGTTTTTTCAAAAGTTGTTCTTAGTTTTCTTCACTAATGGTCTAACCTTTTAAATAGCCCAATTTTGGCAGCAGTTTTAGCTTACGGCCATACCACCTTGGGCACGCCCGATCTCGTCTGATCTCGGAAGCTAAGCAGGGTCGGGCCTGGTTAGTACTTGGATGGGAGACCGCCTGGGAATACCAGGTGCTGTAAGCTTTTAAAAAAAAAAAAAAAAAAAAAAAGAGTGCCTGAGCTTCAAAAAGCCTTAAAAAGTCTCTGAGATTCTTCAGAAAGCATGAAAGAGTTTGAGTTTTTTCAAAAGTTCTTCTTAGTCTTCTTCACTAATGGTCTAAGCTTTTAAATAAGGCCTGGTTAGTACTTGGATGGGAGGCCGCATGGGAATACTAGGTGTTGTAAGCTTTTTTAAGAAAAAAAAAAAAGAGTCCCTGAGCTTCTTCAAAAAGCCTTAAAAAGTCTCTGAGATTCTTCAGAAAGCATGAAAGAGCTTGAGTTTTTTCAAAAGTTGTTCTTAGTTTTCTTCACTAATGGTCTAACCTTTTAAATAGCCCAATTTTGGCAGCAGTTTTAGCTTACGGCCATACCACCTTGGGCACGCCCGATCTCGTCTGATCTCGGAAGCTAAGCAGGGTCGGGCCTGGTTAGTACTTGGATGGGAGACCGCCTGGGAATACCAGGTGCTGTAAGCTTTTAAAAAAAAAAAAAAAAAAAAAAGAGTGCCTGAGCTTCAAAAAGCCTTAAAAAGTCTCTGAGATTCTTCAGAAAGCATGAAAGAGTTTGAGTTTTTTCAAAAGTTCTTCTTAGTCTTCTTCACTAATGGTCTAAGCTTTTAAATAAGGCCTGGTTAGTACTTGGATGGGAGGCCGCATGGGAATACTAGGTGTTGTAAGCTTTTTTAAGAAAAAAAAAAAAGAGTCCCTGAGCTTCTTCAAAAAGCCTTAAAAAGTCTCTGAGATTCTTCAGAAAGCATGAAAGAGCTTGAGTTTTTTCAAAAGTTGTTCTTAGTTTTCTTCACTAATGGTCTAACCTTTTAAATAGCCCAATTTTGGCAGCAGTTTTAGCTTACGGCCATACCACCTTGGGCACGCCCGATCTCGTCTGATCTCGGAAGCTAAGCAGGGTCGGGCCTGGTTAGTACTTGGATGGGAGACCGCCTGGGAATACCAGGTGCTGTAAGCTTTTAAAAAAAAAAAAAAGAGTGCCTGAGCTTCAAAAAGCCTTAAAAAGTCTCTGAGATTCTTCAGAAAGCATGAAAGAGTTTGAGTTTTTTCAAAAGTTGTTCTTAGTTTTCTTCACTAATGGTCTAACCTTTTAAATAGCCCAATTTTGGCAGCAGTATTCGCTTACGGCCATACCACCTTGGGCACGCCCGATCTCGTCTGATCTCGGAAGCTAAGCAGGGTCGGGCCTGGTTAGTACTTGGATGGGAGACCGCCTGGGAATACCAGGTGCTGTAAGCTTTTAAAAAAAAAAAAAAAAAAAAAAGAGTGCCTGAGCTTCAAAAAGCCTTAAAAAGTCTCTGAGATTCTTCAGAAAGCATGAAAGAGTTTGAGTTTTTTCAAAAGTTCTTCTTAGTCTTCTTCACTAATGGTCTAAGCTTTTAAATAAGGCCTGGTTAGTACTTGGATGGGAGGCCGCATGGGAATACTAGGTGTTGTAAGCTTTTTTAAGAAAAAAAAAAAAGAGTCCCTGAGCTTCTTCAAAAAGCCTTAAAAAGTCTCTGAGATTCTTCAGAAAGCATGAAAGAGCTTGAGTTTTTTCAAAAGTTGTTCTTAGTTTTCTTCACTAATGGTCTAACCTTTTAAATAGCCCAATTTTGGCAGCAGTTTTAGCTTACGGCCATACCACCTTGGGCACGCCCGATCTCGTCTGATCTCGGAAGCTAAGCAGGGTCGGGCCTGGTTAGTACTTGGATGGGAGACCGCCTGGGAATACCAGGTGCTGTAAGCTTTTAAAAAAAAAAAAAAAAAAAAAAGAGTGCCTGAGCTTCAAAAAGCCTTAAAAAGTCTCTGAGATTCTTCAGAAAGCATGAAAGAGTTTGAGTTTTTTCAAAAGTTCTTCTTAGTCTTCTTCACTAATGGTCTAAGCTTTTAAATAAGGCCTGGTTAGTACTTGGATGGGAGGCCGCATGGGAATACTAGGTGTTGTAAGCTTTTTTAAGAAAAAAAAAAAAGAGTCCCTGAGCTTCTTCAAAAAGCCTTAAAAAGTCTCTGAGATTCTTCAGAAAGCATGAAAGAGCTTGAGTTTTTTCAAAAGTTGTTCTTAGTTTTCTTCACTAATGGTCTAACCTTTTAAATAGCCCAATTTTGGCAGCAGTTTTAGCTTACGGCCATACCACCTTGGGCATGCCCGATCTCGTCTGATCTCGGAAGCTAAGCAGGGTCGGGCCTGGTTAGTACTTGGATGGGAGACCGCCTGGGAATACCAGGTGCTGTAAGCTTTTAAAAAAAAAAAAAAAAAAAAAAGAGTGCCTGAGCTTCAAAAAGCCTTAAAAAGTCTCTGAGATTCTTCAGAAAGCATGAAAGAGTTTGAGTTTTTTCAAAAGTTCTTCTTAGTCTTCTTCACTAATGGTCTAAGCTTTTAAATAAGGCCTGGTTAGTACTTGGATGGGAGGCCGCATGGGAATACTAGGTGTTGTAAGCTTTTTTAAGAAAAAAAAAAAAGAGTCCCTGAGCTTCTTCAAAAAGCCTTAAAAAGTCTCTGAGATTCTTCAGAAAGCATGAAAGAGCTTGAGTTTTTTCAAAAGTTGTTCTTAGTTTTCTTCACTAATGGTCTAACCTTTTAAATAGCCCAATTTTGGCAGCAGTTTTAGCTTACGGCCATACCACCTTGGGCACGCCCGATCTCGTCTGATCTCGGAAGCTAAGCAGGGTCGGGCCTGGTTAGTACTTGGATGGGAGACCGCCTGGGAATACCAGGTGCTGTAAGCTTTTAAAAAAAAAAAAAAGAGTGCCTGAGCTTCAAAAAGCCTTAAAAAGTCTCTGAGATTCTTCAGAAAGCATGAAAGAGTTTGAGTTTTTTCAAAAGTTGTTCTTAGTTTTCTTCACTAATGGTCTAACCTTTTAAATAGCCCAATTTTGGCAGCAGTATTCGCTTACGGCCATACCACCTTGGGCACGCCCGATCTCGTCTGATCTCGGAAGCTAAGCAGGGTCGGGACTGGTTAGTACTTGGATGGGAGACCGCCTGGGAATACCAGGTGCTGTAAGCTTTTAAAAAAAAAAAAAAAAAAAAAAAGAGTGCCTGAGCTTCAAAAAGCCTTAAAAAGTCTCTGAGATTCTTCAGAAAGCATGAAAGAGTTTGAGTTTTTTCAAAAGTTCTTCTTAGTCTTCTTCACTAATGGTCTAAGCTTTTAAATAAGGCCTGGTTAGTACTTGGATGGGAGGCCGCATGGGAATACTAGGTGTTGTAAAAATTTTTAAGAAAAAAAAAAAGAGTCCCTGAGCTTCTTCAAAAAGCCTTAAAAAGTCTCTGAGATTCTTCAGAAAGCATGAAAGAGCTTGAGTTTTTTCAAAAGTTGTTCTTAGTTTTCTTCACTAATGGTCTAACCTTTTAAATAGCCCAATTTTGGCAGCAGTTTTAGCTTACGGCCATACCACCTTGGGCACGCCCGATCTCGTCTGATCTCGGAAGCTAAGCAGGGTCGGGCCTGGTTAGTACTTGGATGGGAGACCGCCTGGGAATACCAGGTGCTGTAAGCTTTTAAAAAAAAAAAAAAAAAAAAAAGAGTGCCTGAGCTTCAAAAAGCCTTAAAAAGTCTCTGAGATTCTTCAGAAAGCATGAAAGAGTTTGAGTTTTTTCAAAAGTTCTTCTTAGTCTTCTTCACTAATGGTCTAAGCTTTTAAATAAGGCCTGGTTAGTACTTGGATGGGAGGCCGCATGGGAATACTAGGTGTTGTAAGCTTTTTTAAGAAAAAAAAAAAAGAGTCCCTGAGCTTCTTCAAAAAGCCTTAAAAAGTCTCTGAGATTCTTCAGAAAGCATGAAAGAGCTTGAGTTTTTTCAAAAGTTGTTCTTAGTTTTCTTCACTAATGGTCTAACCTTTTAAATAGCCCAATTTTGGCAGCAGTTTTAGCTTACGGCCATACCACCTTGGGCACGCCCGATCTCGTCTGATCTCGGAAGCTAAGCAGGGTCGGGCCTGGTTAGTACTTGGATGGGAGACCGCCTGGGAATACCAGGTGCTGTAAGCTTTTAAAAAAAAAAAAAAGAGTGCCTGAGCTTCAAAAAGCCTTAAAAAGTCTCTGAGATTCTTCAGAAAGCATGAAAGAGTTTGAGTTTTTTCAAAAGTTGTTCTTAGTTTTCTTCACTAATGGTCTAACCTTTTAAATAGCCCAATTTTGGCAGCAGTATTCGCTTACGGCCATACCACCTTGGGCACGCCCGATCTCGTCTGATCTCGGAAGCTAAGCAGGGTCGGGACTGGTTAGTACTTGGATGGGAGACCGCCTGGGAATACCAGGTGCTGTAAGCTTTTAAAAAAAAAAAAAAAAAAAAAAAGAGTGCCTGAGCTTCAAAAAGCCTTAAAAAGTCTCTGAGATTCTTCAGAAAGCATGAAAGAGTTTGAGTTTTTTCAAAAGTTCTTCTTAGTCTTCTTCACTAATGGTCTAAGCTTTTAAATAAGGCCTGGTTAGTACTTGGATGGGAGGCCGCATGGGAATACTAGGTGTTGTAAAAATTTTTAAGAAAAAAAAAAAGAGTCCCTGAGCTTCTTCAAAAAGCCTTAAAAAGTCTCTGAGATTCTTCAGAAAGCATGAAAGAGCTTGAGTTTTTTCAAAAGTTGTTCTTAGTTTTCTTCACTAATGGTCTAACCTTTTAAATAGCCCAATTTTGGCAGCAGTTTTAGCTTACGGCCATACCACCTTGGGCACGCCCGATCTCGTCTGATCTCGGAAGCTAAGCAGGGTCGGGCCTGGTTAGTACTTGGATGGGAGACCGCCTGGGAATACCAGGTGCTGTAAGCTTTTAAAAAAAAAAAAAAAAAAAAAGAGTGCCTGAGCTTCAAAAAGCCTTAAAAAGTCTCTGAGATTCTTCAGAAAGCATGAAAGAGTTTGAGTTTTTTCAAAAGTTCTTCTTAGTCTTCTTCACTAATGGTCTAAGCTTTTAAATAAGGCCTGGTTAGTACTTGGATGGGAGGCCGCTAGGTGTTGTAAGCTTTTTTAAGAAAAAAAAAAAAGAGTCCCTGAGCTTCTTCAAAAAGCCTTAAAAAGTCTCTGAGATTCTTCAGAAAGCATGAAAGAGCTTGAGTTTTTTCAAAAGTTGTTCTTAGTTTTCTTCACTAATGGTCTAACCTTTTAAATAGCCCAATTTTGGCAGCAGTTTTAGCTTACGGCCATACCACCTTGGGCACGCCCGATCTCGTCTGATCTCGGAAGCTAAGCAGGGTCGGGCCTGGTTAGTACTTGGATGGGAGACCGCCTGGGAATACCAGGTGCTGTAAGCTTTTAAAAAAAAAAAAAAGAGTGCCTGAGCTTCAAAAAGCCTTAAAAAGTCTCTGAGATTCTTCAGAAAGCATGAAAGAGTTTGAGTTTTTTCAAAAGTTGTTCTTAGTTTTCTTCACTAATGGTCTAACCTTTTAAATAGCCCAATTTTGGCAGCAGTATTCGCTTACGGCCATACCACCTTGGGCACGCCCGATCTCGTCTGATCTCGGAAGCTAAGCAGGGTCGGGCCTGGTTAGTACTTGGATGGGAGACCGCCTGGGAATACCAGGTGCTGTAAGCTTTTAAAAAAAAAAAAAAAAAAAAAAAGAGTGCCTGAGCTTCAAAAAGCCTTAAAAAGTCTCTGAGATTCTTCAGAAAGCATGAAAGAGTTTGAGTTTTTTCAAAAGTTCTTCTTAGTCTTCTTCACTAATGGTCTAAGCTTTTAAATAAGGCCTGGTTAGTACTTGGATGGGAGGCCGCATGGGAATACTAGGTGTTGTAAGCTTTTTTAAGAAAAAAAAAAAAGAGTCCCTGAGCTTCTTCAAAAAGCCTTAAAAAGTCTCTGAGATTCTTCAGAAAGCATGAAAGAGCTTGAGTTTTTTCAAAAGTTGTTCTTAGTTTTCTTCACTAATGGTCTAACCTTTTAAATAGCCCAATTTTGGCAGCAGTTTTAGCTTACGGCCATACCACCTTGGGCACGCCCGATCTCGTCTGATCTCGGAAGCTAAGCAGGGTCGGGCCTGGTTAGTACTTGGATGGGAGACCGCCTGGGAATACCAGGTGCTGTAAGCTTTTAAAAAAAAAAAAAAAAAAAAAAGAGTGCCTGAGCTTCAAAAAGCCTTAAAAAGTCTCTGAGATTCTTCAGAAAGCATGAAAGAGTTTGAGTTTTTTCAAAAGTTGTTCTTAGTTTTCTTCACTAATGGTCTAACCTTTTAAATAGCCCAATTTTGGCAGCAGTATTCGCTTACGGCCATACCACCTTGGGCACGCCCGATCTCGTCTGATCTCGGAAGCTAAGCAGGGT
The DNA here is from genome assembly GCF_051911475.1 of Siphateles boraxobius. Classification (NCBI taxonomy): domain Eukaryota; kingdom Metazoa; phylum Chordata; class Actinopteri; order Cypriniformes; family Leuciscidae; genus Siphateles; species Siphateles boraxobius. Next base: position 39,297 of record NW_027508933.1, read on the forward strand.
CGGGCCTGGTTAGTACTTGGATGGGAGACCGCCTGGGAATACCAGGTGCTGTAAGCTTTTAAAAAAAAAAAAAAAAAAAAAAAGAGTGCCTGAGCTTCAAAAAGCCTTAAAAAGTCTCTGAGATTCTTCAGAAAGCATGAAAGAGTTTGAGTTTTTTCAAAAGTTCTTCTTAGTCTTCTTCACTAATGGTCTAAGCTTTTAAATAAGGCCTGGTTAGTACTTGGATGGGAGGCCGCATGGGAATACTAGGTGTTGTAAGCTTTTTTAAGAAAAAAAAAAAAGAGTCCCTGAGCTTCTTCAAAAAGCCTTAAAAAGTCTCTGAGATTCTTCAGAAAGCATGAAAGAGCTTGAGTTTTTTCAAAAGTTGTTCTTAGTTTTCTTCACTAATGGTCTAACCTTTTAAATAGCCCAATTTTGGCAGCAGTTTTAGCTTACGGCCATACCACCTTGGGCACGCCCGATCTCGTCTGATCTCGGAAGCTAAGCAGGGTCGGGCCTGGTTAGTACTTGGATGGGAGACCGCCTGGGAATACCAGGTGCTGTAAGCTTTTAAAAAAAAAAAAAAAAAAAAAAGAGTGCCTGAGCTTCAAAAAGCCTTAAAAAGTCTCTGAGATTCTTCAGAAAGCATGAAAGAGTTTGAGTTTTTTCAAAAGTTCTTCTTAGTCTTCTTCACTAATGGTCTAAGCTTTTAAATAAGGCCTGGTTAGTACTTGGATGGGAGGCCGCATGGGAATACTAGGTGTTGTAAAAATTTTTAAGAAAAAAAAAAAGAGTCCCTGAGCTTCTTCAAAAAGCCTTAAAAAGTCTCTGAGATTCTTCAGAAAGCATGAAAGAGCTTGAGTTTTTTCAAAAGTTGTTCTTAGTTTTCTTCACTAATGGTCTAACCTTTTAAATAGCCCAATTTTGGCAGCAGTTTTAGCTTACGGCCATACCACCTTGGGCACGCCCGATCTCGTCTGATCTCGGAAGCTAAGCAGGGTCGGGCCTGGTTAGTACTTGGATGGGAGACCGCCTGGGAATACCAGGTGCTGTAAGCTTTTAAAAAAAAAAAAAAAAAAAAAAAGAGTGCCTGAGCTTCAAAAAGCCTTAAAAAGTCTCTGAGATTCTTCAGAAAGCATGAAAGAGTTTGAGTTTTTTCAAAAGTTCTTCTTAGTCTTCTTCACTAATGGTCTAAGCTTTTAAATAAGGCCTGGTTAGTACTTGGATGGGAGGCCGCATGGGAATACTAGGTGTTGTAAGCTTTTTTAAGAAAAAAAAAAAAGAGTCCCTGAGCTTCTTCAAAAAGCCTTAAAAAGTCTCTGAGATTCTTCAGAAAGCATGAAAGAGCTTGAGTTTTTTCAAAAGTTGTTCTTAGTTTTCTTCACTAATGGTCTAACCTTTTAAATAGCCCAATTTTGGCAGCAGTTTTAGCTTACGGCCATACCACCTTGGGCACGCCCGATCTCGTCTGATCTCGGAAGCTAAGCAGGGTCGGGCCTGGTTAGTACTTGGATGGGAGACCGCCTGGGAATACCAGGTGCTGTAAGCTTTTAAAAAAAAAAAAAAGAGTGCCTGAGCTTCAAAAAGCCTTAAAAAGTCTCTGAGATTCTTCAGAAAGCATGAAAGAGTTTGAGTTTTTTCAAAAGTTGTTCTTAGTTTTCTTCACTAATGGTCTAACCTTTTAAATAGCCCAATTTTGGCAGCAGTATTCGCTTACGGCCATACCACCTTGGGCACGCCCGATCTCGTCTGATCTCGGAAGCTAAGCAGGGTCGGGACTGGTTAGTACTTGGATGGGAGACCGCCTGGGAATACCAGGTGCTGTAAGCTTTTAAAAAAAAAAAAAAAAAAAAAAGAGTGCCTGAGCTTCAAAAAGCCTTAAAAAGTCTCTGAGATTCTTCAGAAAGCATGAAAGAGTTTGAGTTTTTTCAAAAGTTCTTCTTAGTCTTCTTCACTAATGGTCTAAGCTTTTAAATAAGGCCTGGTTAGTACTTGGATGGGAGGCCGCTAGGTGTTGTAAGCTTTTTTAAGAAAAAAAAAAAAGAGTCCCTGAGCTTCTTCAAAAAGCCTTAAAAAGTCTCTGAGATTCTTCAGAAAGCATGAAAGAGCTTGAGTTTTTTCAAAAGTTGTTCTTAGTTTTCTTCACTAATGGTCTAACCTTTTAAATAGCCCAATTTTGGCAGCAGTTTTAGCTTACGGCCATACCACCTTGGGCACGCCCGATCTCGTCTGATCTCGGAAGCTAAGCAGGGTCGGGCCTGGTTAGTACTTGGATGGGAGACCGCCTGGGAATACCAGGTGCTGTAAGCTTTTAAAAAAAAAAAAAAGAGTGCCTGAGCTTCAAAAAGCCTTAAAAAGTCTCTGAGATTCTTCAGAAAGCATGAAAGAGTTTGAGTTTTTTCAAAAGTTGTTCTTAGTTTTCTTCACTAATGGTCTAACCTTTTAAATAGCCCAATTTTGGCAGCAGTATTCGCTTACGGCCATACCACCTTGGGCACGCCCGATCTCGTCTGATCTCGGAAGCTAAGCAGGGTCGGGCCTGGTTAGTACTTGGATGGGAGACCGCCTGGGAATACCAGGTGCTGTAAGCTTTTAAAAAAAAAAAAAAAAAAAAAAGAGTGCCTGAGCTTCAAAAAGCCTTAAAAAGTCTCTGAGATTCTTCAGAAAGCATGAAAGAGTTTGAGTTTTTTCAAAAGTTCTTCTTAGTCTTCTTCACTAATGGTCTAAGCTTTTAAATAAGGCCTGGTTAGTACTTGGATGGGAGGCCGCATGGGAATACTAGGTGTTGTAAGCTTTTTTAAGAAAAAAAAAAAAGAGTCCCTGAGCTTCTTCAAAAAGCCTTAAAAAGTCTCTGAGATTCTTCAGAAAGCATGAAAGAGCTTGAGTTTTTTCAAAAGTTGTTCTTAGTTTTCTTCACTAATGGTCTAACCTTTTAAATAGCCCAATTTTGGCAGCAGTTTTAGCTTACGGCCATACCACCTTGGGCACGCCCGATCTCGTCTGATCTCGGAAGCTAAGCAGGGTCGGGCCTGGTTAGTACTTGGATGGGAGACCGCCTGGGAATACCAGGTGCTGTAAGCTTTTAAAAAAAAAAAAAAAAAAAAAAGAGTGCCTGAGCTTCAAAAAGCCTTAAAAAGTCTCTGAGATTCTTCAGAAAGCATGAAAGAGTTTGAGTTTTTTCAAAAGTTCTTCTTAGTCTTCTTCACTAATGGTCTAAGCTTTTAAATAAGGCCTGGTTAGTACTTGGATGGGAGGCCGCATGGGAATACTAGGTGTTGTAAGCTTTTTTAAGAAAAAAAAAAAAGAGTCCCTGAGCTTCTTCAAAAAGCCTTAAAAAGTCTCTGAGATTCTTCAGAAAGCATGAAAGAGCTTGAGTTTTTTCAAAAGTTGTTCTTAGTTTTCTTCACTAATGGTCTAACCTTTTAAATAGCCCAATTTTGGCAGCAGTTTTAGCTTACGGCCATACCACCTTGGGCACGCCCGATCTCGTCTGATCTCGGAAGCTAAGCAGGGTCGGGCCTGGTTAGTACTTGGATGGGAGACCGCCTGGGAATACCAGGTGCTGTAAGCTTTTAAAAAAAAAAAAAAAAAAAAAAGAGTGCCTGAGCTTCAAAAAGCCTTAAAAAGTCTCTGAGATTCTTCAGAAAGCATGAAAGAGTTTGAGTTTTTTCAAAAGTTGTTCTTAGTTTTCTTCACTAATGGTCTAACCTTTTAAATAGCCCAATTTTGGCAGCAGTATTCGCTTACGGCCATACCACCTTGGGCACGCCCGATCTCGTCTGATCTCGGAAGCTAAGCAGGGTCGGGCCTGGTTAGTACTTGGATGGGAGACCGCCTGGGAATACCAGGTGCTGTAAGCTTTTAAAAAAAAAAAAAAAAAAAAAAAGAGTGCCTGAGCTTCAAAAAGCCTTAAAAAGTCTCTGAGATTCTTCAGAAAGCATGAAAGAGTTTGAGTTTTTTCAAAAGTTCTTCTTAGTCTTCTTCACTAATGGTCTAAGCTTTTAAATAAGGCCTGGTTAGTACTTGGATGGGAGGCCGCATGGGAATACTAGGTGTTGTAAGCTTTTTTAAGAAAAAAAAAAAAGAGTCCCTGAGCTTCTTCAAAAAGCCTTAAAAAGTCTCTGAGATTCTTCAGAAAGCATGAAAGAGCTTGAGTTTTTTCAAAAGTTGTTCTTAGTTTTCTTCACTAATGGTCTAACCTTTTAAATAGCCCAATTTTGGCAGCAGTTTTAGCTTACGGCCATACCACCTTGGGCACGCCCGATCTCGTCTGATCTCGGAAGCTAAGCAGGGTCGGGCCTGGTTAGTACTTGGATGGGAGACCGCCTGGGAATACCAGGTGCTGTAAGCTTTTAAAAAAAAAAAAAAAAAAAAAAGAGTGCCTGAGCTTCAAAAAGCCTTAAAAAGTCTCTGAGATTCTTCAGAAAGCATGAAAGAGTTTGAGTTTTTTCAAAAGTTCTTCTTAGTCTTCTTCACTAATGGTCTAAGCTTTTAAATAAGGCCTGGTTAGTACTTGGATGGGAGGCCGCATGGGAATACTAGGTGTTGTAAGCTTTTTTAAGAAAAAAAAAAAAGAGTCCCTGAGCTTCTTCAAAAAGCCTTAAAAAGTCTCTGAGATTCTTCAGAAAGCATGAAAGAGCTTGAGTTTTTTCAAAAGTTGTTCTTAGTTTTCTTCACTAATGGTCTAACCTTTTAAATAGCCCAATTTTGGCAGCAGTTTTAGCTTACGGCCATACCACCTTGGGCACGCCCGATCTCGTCTGATCTCGGAAGCTAAGCAGGGTCGGGCCTGGTTAGTACTTGGATGGGAGACCGCCTGGGAATACCAGGTGCTGTAAGCTTTTAAAAAAAAAAAAAAAAAAAAAAGAGTGCCTGAGCTTCAAAAAGCCTTAAAAAGTCTCTGAGATTCTTCAGAAAGCATGAAAGAGTTTGAGTTTTTTCAAAAGTTCTTCTTAGTCTTCTTCACTAATGGTCTAAGCTTTTAAATAAGGCCTGGTTAGTACTTGGATGGGAGGCCGCATGGGAATACTAGGTGTTGTAAGCTTTTTTAAGAAAAAAAAAAAAGAGTCCCTGAGCTTCTTCAAAAAGCCTTAAAAAGTCTCTGAGATTCTTCAGAAAGCATGAAAGAGCTTGAGTTTTTTCAAAAGTTGTTCTTAGTTTTCTTCACTAATGGTCTAACCTTTTAAATAGCCCAATTTTGGCAGCAGTTTTAGCTTACGGCCATACCACCTTGGGCACGCCCGATCTCGTCTGATCTCGGAAGCTAAGCAGGGTCGGGCCTGGTTAGTACTTGGATGGGAGACCGCCTGGGAATACCAGGTGCTGTAAGCTTTTAAAAAAAAAAAAAAAAAAAAAAGAGTGCCTGAGCTTCAAAAAGCCTTAAAAAGTCTCTGAGATTCTTCAGAAAGCATGAAAGAGTTTGAGTTTTTTCAAAAGTTGTTCTTAGTTTTCTTCACTAATGGTCTAACCTTTTAAATAGCCCAATTTTGGCAGCAGTATTCGCTTACGGCCATACCACCTTGGGCACGCCCGATCTCGTCTGATCTCGGAAGCTAAGCAGGGTCGGGCCTGGTTAGTACTTGGATGGGAGACCGCCTGGGAATACCAGGTGCTGTAAGCTTTTAAAAAAAAAAAAAAAAAAAAAAAGAGTGCCTGAGCTTCAAAAAGCCTTAAAAAGTCTCTGAGATTCTTCAGAAAGCATGAAAGAGTTTGAGTTTTTTCAAAAGTTCTTCTTAGTCTTCTTCACTAATGGTCTAAGCTTTTAAATAAGGCCTGGTTAGTACTTGGATGGGAGGCCGCATGGGAATACTAGGTGTTGTAAGCTTTTTTAAGAAAAAAAAAAAAGAGTCCCTGAGCTTCTTCAAAAAGCCTTAAAAAGTCTCTGAGATTCTTCAGAAAGCATGAAAGAGCTTGAGTTTTTTCAAAAGTTGTTCTTAGTTTTCTTCACTAATGGTCTAACCTTTTAAATAGCCCAATTTTGGCAGCAGTTTTAGCTTACGGCCATACCACCTTGGGCACGCCCGATCTCGTCTGATCTCGGAAGCTAAGCAGGGTCGGGCCTGGTTAGTACTTGGATGGGAGACCGCCTGGGAATACCAGGTGCTGTAAGCTTTTAAAAAAAAAAAAAAAAAAAAAAGAGTGCCTGAGCTTCAAAAAGCCTTAAAAAGTCTCTGAGATTCTTCAGAAAGCATGAAAGAGTTTGAGTTTTTTCAAAAGTTCTTCTTAGTCTTCTTCACTAATGGTCTAAGCTTTTAAATAAGGCCTGGTTAGTACTTGGATGGGAGGCCGCATGGGAATACTAGGTGTTGTAAGCTTTTTTAAGAAAAAAAAAAAAGAGTCCCTGAGCTTCTTCAAAAAGCCTTAAAAAGTCTCTGAGATTCTTCAGAAAGCATGAAAGAGCTTGAGTTTTTTCAAAAGTTGTTCTTAGTTTTCTTCACTAATGGTCTAACCTTTTAAATAGCCCAATTTTGGCAGCAGTTTTAGCTTACGGCCATACCACCTTGGGCACGCCCGATCTCGTCTGATCTCGGAAGCTAAGCAGGGTCGGGCCTGGTTAGTACTTGGATGGGAGACCGCCTGGGAATACCAGGTGCTGTAAGCTTTTAAAAAAAAAAAAAAAAAAAAAAGAGTGCCTGAGCTTCAAAAAGCCTTAAAAAGTCTCTGAGATTCTTCAGAAAGCATGAAAGAGTTTGAGTTTTTTCAAAAGTTGTTCTTAGTTTTCTTCACTAATGGTCTAACCTTTTAAATAGCCCAATTTTGGCAGCAGTATTCGCTTACGGCCATACCACCTTGGGCACGCCCGATCTCGTCTGATCTCGGAAGCTAAGCAGGGTCGGGCCTGGTTAGTACTTGGATGGGAGACCGCCTGGGAATACCAGGTGCTGTAAGCTTTTAAAAAAAAAAAAAAAAAAAAAAAGAGTGCCTGAGCTTCAAAAAGCCTTAAAAAGTCTCTGAGATTCTTCAGAAAGCATGAAAGAGTTTGAGTTTTTTCAAAAGTTCTTCTTAGTCTTCTTCACTAATGGTCTAAGCTTTTAAATAAGGCCTGGTTAGTACTTGGATGGGAGGCCGCATGGGAATACTAGGTGTTGTAAGCTTTTTTAAGAAAAAAAAAAAAGAGTCCCTGAGCTTCTTCAAAAAGCCTTAAAAAGTCTCTGAGATTCTTCAGAAAGCATGAAAGAGCTTGAGTTTTTTCAAAAGTTGTTCTTAGTTTTCTTCACTAATGGTCTAACCTTTTAAATAGCCCAATTTTGGCAGCAGTTTTAGCTTACGGCCATACCACCTTGGGCACGCCCGATCTCGTCTGATCTCGGAAGCTAAGCAGGGTCGGGCCTGGTTAGTACTTGGATGGGAGACCGCCTGGGAATACCAGGTGCTGTAAGCTTTTAAAAAAAAAAAAAAAAAAAAAAGAGTGCCTGAGCTTCAAAAAGCCTTAAAAAGTCTCTGAGATTCTTCAGAAAGCATGAAAGAGTTTGAGTTTTTTCAAAAGTTCTTCTTAGTCTTCTTCACTAATGGTCTAAGCTTTTAAATAAGGCCTGGTTAGTACTTGGATGGGAGGCCGCATGGGAATACTAGGTGTTGTAAAAATTTTTAAGAAAAAAAAAAAGAGTCCCTGAGCTTCTTCAAAAAGCCTTAAAAAGTCTCTGAGATTCTTCAGAAAGCATGAAAGAGCTTGAGTTTTTTCAAAAGTTGTTCTTAGTTTTCTTCACTAATGGTCTAACCTTTTAAATAGCCCAATTTTGGCAGCAGTTTTAGCTTACGGCCATACCACCTTGGGCACGCCCGATCTCGTCTGATCTCGGAAGCTAAGCAGGGTCGGGCCTGGTTAGTACTTGGATGGGAGACCGCCTGGGAATACCAGGTGCTGTAAGCTTTTAAAAAAAAAAAAAAAAAAAAAAAGAGTGCCTGAGCTTCAAAAAGCCTTAAAAAGTCTCTGAGATTCTTCAGAAAGCATGAAAGAGTTTGAGTTTTTTCAAAAGTTCTTCTTAGTCTTCTTCACTAATGGTCTAAGCTTTTAAATAAGGCCTGGTTAGTACTTGGATGGGAGGCCGCATGGGAATACTAGGTGTTGTAAGCTTTTTTAAGAAAAAAAAAAAAGAGTCCCTGAGCTTCTTCAAAAAGCCTTAAAAAGTCTCTGAGATTCTTCAGAAAGCATGAAAGAGCTTGAGTTTTTTCAAAAGTTGTTCTTAGTTTTCTTCACTAATGGTCTAACCTTTTAAATAGCCCAATTTTGGCAGCAGTTTTAGCTTACGGCCATACCACCTTGGGCACGCCCGATCTCGTCTGATCTCGGAAGCTAAGCAGGGTCGGGCCTGGTTAGTACTTGGATGGGAGACCGCCTGGGAATACCAGGTGCTGTAAGCTTTTAAAAAAAAAAAAAAGAGTGCCTGAGCTTCAAAAAGCCTTAAAAAGTCTCTGAGATTCTTCAGAAAGCATGAAAGAGTTTGAGTTTTTTCAAAAGTTGTTCTTAGTTTTCTTCACTAATGGTCTAACCTTTTAAATAGCCCAATTTTGGCAGCAGTATTCGCTTACGGCCATACCACCTTGGGCACGCCCGATCTCGTCTGATCTCGGAAGCTAAGCAGGGTCGGGACTGGTTAGTACTTGGATGGGAGACCGCCTGGGAATACCAGGTGCTGTAAGCTTTTAAAAAAAAAAAAAAAAAAAAAAAGAGTGCCTGAGCTTCAAAAAGCCTTAAAAAGTCTCTGAGATTCTTCAGAAAGCATGAAAGAGTTTGAGTTTTTTCAAAAGTTCTTCTTAGTCTTCTTCACTAATGGTCTAAGCTTTTAAATAAGGCCTGGTTAGTACTTGGATGGGAGGCCGCATGGGAATACTAGGTGTTGTAAAAATTTTTAAGAAAAAAAAAAAGAGTCCCTGAGCTTCTTCAAAAAGCCTTAAAAAGTCTCTGAGATTCTTCAGAAAGCATGAAAGAGCTTGAGTTTTTTCAAAAGTTGTTCTTAGTTTTCTTCACTAATGGTCTAACCTTTTAAATAGCCCAATTTTGGCAGCAGTTTTAGCTTACGGCCATACCACCTTGGGCACGCCCGATCTCGTCTGATCTCGGAAGCTAAGCAGGGTCGGGCCTGGTTAGTACTTGGATGGGAGACCGCCTGGGAATACCAGGTGCTGTAAGCTTTTAAAAAAAAAAAAAAAAAAAAAAGAGTGCCTGAGCTTCAAAAAGCCTTAAAAAGTCTCTGAGATTCTTCAGAAAGCATGAAAGAGTTTGAGTTTTTTCAAAAGTTCTTCTTAGTCTTCTTCACTAATGGTCTAAGCTTTTAAATAAGGCCTGGTTAGTACTTGGATGGGAGGCCGCTAGGTGTTGTAAGCTTTTTTAAGAAAAAAAAAAAAGAGTCCCTGAGCTTCTTCAAAAAGCCTTAAAAAGTCTCTGAGATTCTTCAGAAAGCATGAAAGAGCTTGAGTTTTTTCAAAAGTTGTTCTTAGTTTTCTTCACTAATGGTCTAACCTTTTAAATAGCCCAATTTTGGCAGCAGTTTTAGCTTACGGCCATACCACCTTGGGCACGCCCGATCTCGTCTGATCTCGGAAGCTAAGCAGGGTCGGGCCTGGTTAGTACTTGGATGGGAGACCGCCTGGGAATACCAGGTGCTGTAAGCTTTTAAAAAAAAAAAAAAGAGTGCCTGAGCTTCAAAAAGCCTTAAAAAGTCTCTGAGATTCTTCAGAAAGCATGAAAGAGTTTGAGTTTTTTCAAAAGTTGTTCTTAGTTTTCTTCACTAATGGTCTAACCTTTTAAATAGCCCAATTTTGGCAGCAGTATTCGCTTACGGCCATACCACCTTGGGCACGCCCGATCTCGTCTGATCTCGGAAGCTAAGCAGGGTCGGGCCTGGTTAGTACTTGGATGGGAGACCGCCTGGGAATACCAGGTGCTGTAAGCTTTTAAAAAAAAAAAAAAAAAAAAAAAGAGTGCCTGAGCTTCAAAAAGCCTTAAAAAGTCTCTGAGATTCTTCAGAAAGCATGAAAGAGTTTGAGTTTTTTCAAAAGTTCTTCTTAGTCTTCTTCACTAATGGTCTAAGCTTTTAAATAAGGCCTGGTTAGTACTTGGATGGGAGGCCGCATGGGAATACTAGGTGTTGTAAGCTTTTTTAAGAAAAAAAAAAAAGAGTCCCTGAGCTTCTTCAAAAAGCCTTAAAAAGTCTCTGAGATTCTTCAGAAAGCATGAAAGAGCTTGAGTTTTTTCAAAAGTTGTTCTTAGTTTTCTTCACTAATGGTCTAACCTTTTAAATAGCCCAATTTTGGCAGCAGTTTTAGCTTACGGCCATACCACCTTGGGCACGCCCGATCTCGTCTGATCTCGGAAGCTAAGCAGGGTCGGGCCTGGTTAGTACTTGGATGGGAGACCGCCTGGGAATACCAGGTGCTGTAAGCTTTTAAAAAAAAAAAAAAAAAAAAAAGAGTGCCTGAGCTTCAAAAAGCCTTAAAAAGTCTCTGAGATTCTTCAGAAAGCATGAAAGAGTTTGAGTTTTTTCAAAAGTTCTTCTTAGTCTTCTTCACTAATGGTCTAAGCTTTTAAATAAGGCCTGGTTAGTACTTGGATGGGAGGCCGCATGGGAATACTAGGTGTTGTAAGCTTTTTTAAGAAAAAAAAAAAAGAGTCCCTGAGCTTCTTCAAAAAGCCTTAAAAAGTCTCTGAGATTCTTCAGAAAGCATGAAAGAGCTTGAGTTTTTTCAAAAGTTGTTCTTAGTTTTCTTCACTAATGGTCTAACCTTTTAAATAGCCCAATTTTGGCAGCAGTTTTAGCTTACGGCCATACCACCTTGGGCACGCCCGATCTCGTCTGATCTCGGAAGCTAAGCAGGGTCGGGCCTGGTTAGTACTTGGATGGGAGACCGCCTGGGAATACCAGGTGCTGTAAGCTTTTAAAAAAAAAAAAAAAAAAAAAAAGAGTGCCTGAGCTTCAAAAAGCCTTAAAAAGTCTCTGAGATTCTTCAGAAAGCATGAAAGAGTTTGAGTTTTTTCAAAAGTTGTTCTTAGTTTTCTTCACTAATGGTCTAACCTTTTAAATAGCCCAATTTTGGCAGCAGTATTCGCTTACGGCCATACCACCTTGGGCACGCCCGATCTCGTCTGATCTCGGAAGCTAAGCAGGGTCGGGCCTGGTTAGTACTTGGATGGGAGACCGCCTGGGAATACCAGGTGCTGTAAGCTTTTAAAAAAAAAAAAAAAAAAAAAAGAGTGCCTGAGCTTCAAAAAGCCTTAAAAAGTCTCTGAGATTCTTCAGAAAGCATGAAAGAGTTTGAGTTTTTTCAAAAGTTCTTCTTAGTCTTCTTCACTAATGGTCTAAGCTTTTAAATAAGGCCTGGTTAGTACTTGGATGGGAGGCCGCATGGGAATACTAGGTGTTGTAAGCTTTTTTAAGAAAAAAAAAAAAGAGTCCCTGAGCTTCTTCAAAAAGCCTTAAAAAGTCTCTGAGATTCTTCAGAAAGCATGAAAGAGCTTGAGTTTTTTCAAAAGTTGTTCTTAGTTTTCTTCACTAATGGTCTAACCTTTTAAATAGCCCAATTTTGGCAGCAGTTTTAGCTTACGGCCATACCACCTTGGGCACGCCCGATCTCGTCTGATCTCGGAAGCTAAGCAGGGTCGGGCCTGGTTAGTACTTGGATGGGAGACCGCCTGGGAATACCAGGTGCTGTAAGCTTTTAAAAAAAAAAAAAAAAAAAAAAGAGTGCCTGAGCTTCAAAAAGCCTTAAAAAGTCTCTGAGATTCTTCAGAAAGCATGAAAGAGTTTGAGTTTTTTCAAAAGTTCTTCTTAGTCTTCTTCACTAATGGTCTAAGCTTTTAAATAAGGCCTGGTTAGTACTTGGATGGGAGGCCGCATGGGAATACTAGGTGTTGTAAGCTTTTTTAAGAAAAAAAAAAAAGAGTCCCTGAGCTTCTTCAAAAAGCCTTAAAAAGTCTCTGAGATTCTTCAGAAAGCATGAAAGAGCTTGAGTTTTTTCAAAAGTTGTTCTTAGTTTTCTTCACTAATGGTCTAACCTTTTAAATAGCCCAATTTTGGCAGCAGTTTTAGCTTACGGCCATACCACCTTGGGCACGCCCGATCTCGTCTGATCTCGGAAGCTAAGCAGGGTCGGGCCTGGTTAGTACTTGGATGGGAGACCGCCTGGGAATACCAGGTGCTGTAAGCTTTTAAAAAAAAAAAAAAAAAAAAAAGAGTGCCTGAGCTTCAAAAAGCCTTAAAAAGTCTCTGAGATTCTTCAGAAAGCATGAAAGAGTTTGAGTTTTTTCAAAAGTTCTTCTTAGTCTTCTTCACTAATGGTCTAAGCTTTTAAATAAGGCCTGGTTAGTACTTGGATGGGAGGCCGCATGGGAATACTAGGTGTTGTAAGCTTTTTTAAGAAAAAAAAAAAAGAGTCCCTGAGCTTCTTCAAAAAGCCTTAAAAAGTCTCTGAGATTCTTCAGAAAGCATGAAAGAGCTTGAGTTTTTTCAAAAGTTGTTCTTAGTTTTCTTCACTAATGGTCTAACCTTTTAAATAGCCCAATTTTGGCAGCAGTTTTAGCTTACGGCCATACCACCTTGGGCACGCCCGATCTCGTCTGATCTCGGAAGCTAAGCAGGGTCGGGCCTGGTTAGTACTTGGATGGGAGACCGCCTGGGAATACCAGGTGCTGTAAGCTTTTAAAAAAAAAAAAAAAAAAAAAAAGAGTGCCTGAGCTTCAAAAAGCCTTAAAAAGTCTCTGAGATTCTTCAGAAAGCATGAAAGAGTTTGAGTTTTTTCAAAAGTTGTTCTTAGTTTTCTTCACTAATGGTCTAACCTTTTAAATAGCCCAATTTTGGCAGCAGTATTCGCTTACGGCCATACCACCTTGGGCACGCCCGATCTCGTCTGATCTCGGAAGCTAAGCAGGGTCGGGCCTGGTTAGTACTTGGATGGGAGACCGCCTGGGAATACCAGGTGCTGTAAGCTTTTAAAAAAAAAAAAAAAAAAAAAAAGAGTGCCTGAGCTTCAAAAAGCCTTAAAAAGTCTCTGAGATTCTTCAGAAAGCATGAAAGAGTTTGAGTTTTTTCAAAAGTTCTTCTTAGTCTTCTTCACTAATGGTCTAAGCTTTTAAATAAGGCCTGGTTAGTACTTGGATGGGAGGCCGCATGGGAATACTAGGTGTTGTAAGCTTTTTTAAGAAAAAAAAAAAAGAGTCCCTGAGCTTCTTCAAAAAGCCTTAAAAAGTCTCTGAGATTCTTCAGAAAGCATGAAAGAGCTTGAGTTTTTTCAAAAGTTGTTCTTAGTTTTCTTCACTAATGGTCTAACCTTTTAAATAGCCCAATTTTGGCAGCAGTTTTAGCTTACGGCCATACCACCTTGGGCACGCCCGATCTCGTCTGATCTCGGAAGCTAAGCAGGGTCGGGCCTGGTTAGTACTTGGATGGGAGACCGCCTGGGAATACCAGGTGCTGTAAGCTTTTAAAAAAAAAAAAAAAAAAAAAAGAGTGCCTGAGCTTCAAAAAGCCTTAAAAAGTCTCTGAGATTCTTCAGAAAGCATGAAAGAGTTTGAGTTTTTTCAAAAGTTCTTCTTAGTCTTCTTCACTAATGGTCTAAGCTTTTAAATAAGGCCTGGTTAGTACTTGGATGGGAGGCCGCATGGGAATACTAGGTGTTGTAAGCTTTTTTAAGAAAAAAAAAAAAGAGTCCCTGAGCTTCTTCAAAAAGCCTTAAAAAGTCTCTGAGATTCTTCAGAAAGCATGAAAGAGCTTGAGTTTTTTCAAAAGTTGTTCTTAGTTTTCTTCACTAATGGTCTAACCTTTTAAATAGCCCAATTTTGGCAGCAGTTTTAGCTTACGGCCATACCACCTTGGGCACGCCCGATCTCGTCTGATCTCGGAAGCTAAGCAGGGTCGGGCCTGGTTAGTACTTGGATGGGAGACCGCCTGGGAATACCAGGTGCTGTAAGCTTTTAAAAAAAAAAAAAAAAAAAAAAAGAGTGCCTGAGCTTCAAAAAGCCTTAAAAAGTCTCTGAGATTCTTCAGAAAGCATGAAAGAGTTTGAGTTTTTTCAAAAGTTCTTCTTAGTCTTCTTCACTAATGGTCTAAGCTTTTAAATAAGGCCTGGTTAGTACTTGGATGGGAGGCCGCATGGGAATACTAGGTGTTGTAAGCTTTTTTAAGAAAAAAAAAAAAGAGTCCCTGAGCTTCTTCAAAAAGCCTTAAAAAGTCTCTGAGATTCTTCAGAAAGCATGAAAGAGCTTGAGTTTTTTCAAAAGTTGTTCTTAGTTTTCTTCACTAATGGTCTAACCTTTTAAATAGCCCAATTTTGGCAGCAGTTTTAGCTTACGGCCATACCACCTTGGGCACGCCCGATCTCGTCTGATCTCGGAAGCTAAGCAGGGTCGGGCCTGGTTAGTACTTGGATGGGAGACCGCCTGGGAATACCAGGTGCTGTAAGCTTTTAAAAAAAAAAAAAAAAAAAAAAGAGTGCCTGAGCTTCAAAAAGCCTTAAAAAGTCTCTGAGATTCTTCAGAAAGCATGAAAGAGTTTGAGTTTTTTCAAAAGTTCTTCTTAGTCTTCTTCACTAATGGTCTAAGCTTTTAAATAAGGCCTGGTTAGTACTTGGATGGGAGGCCGCATGGGAATACTAGGTGTTGTAAGCTTTTTTAAGAAAAAAAAAAAAGAGTCCCTGAGCTTCTTCAAAAAGCCTTAAAAAGTCTCTGAGATTCTTCAGAAAGCATGAAAGAGCTTGAGTTTTTTCAAAAGTTGTTCTTAGTTTTCTTCACTAATGGTCTAACCTTTTAAATAGCCCAATTTTGGCAGCAGTTTTAGCTTACGGCCATACCACCTTGGGCACGCCCGATCTCGTCTGATCTCGGAAGCTAAGCAGGGTCGGGCCTGGTTAGTACTTGGATGGGAGACCGCCTGGGAATACCAGGTGCTGTAAGCTTTTAAAAAAAAAAAAAAGAGTGCCTGAGCTTCAAAAAGCCTTAAAAAGTCTCTGAGATTCTTCAGAAAGCATGAAAGAGTTTGAGTTTTTTCAAAAGTTGTTCTTAGTTTTCTTCACTAATGGTCTAACCTTTTAAATAGCCCAATTTTGGCAGCAGTATTCGCTTACGGCCATACCACCTTGGGCACGCCCGATCTCGTCTGATCTCGGAAGCTAAGCAGGGTCGGGCCTGGTTAGTACTTGGATGGGAGACCGCCTGGGAATACCAGGTGCTGTAAGCTTTTAAAAAAAAAAAAAAAAAAAAAAAGAGTGCCTGAGCTTCAAAAAGCCTTAAAAAGTCTCTGAGATTCTTCAGAAAGCATGAAAGAGTTTGAGTTTTTTCAAAAGTTCTTCTTAGTCTTCTTCACTAATGGTCTAAGCTTTTAAATAAGGCCTGGTTAGTACTTGGATGGGAGGCCGCATGGGAATACTAGGTGTTGTAAGCTTTTTTAAGAAAAAAAAAAAAGAGTCCCTGAGCTTCTTCAAAAAGCCTTAAAAAGTCTCTGAGATTCTTCAGAAAGCATGAAAGAGCTTGAGTTTTTTCAAAAGTTGTTCTTAGTTTTCTTCACTAATGGTCTAACCTTTTAAATAGCCCAATTTTGGCAGCAGTATTCGCTTACGGCCATACCACCTTGGGCACGCCCGATCTCGTCTGATCTCGGAAGCTAAGCAGGGTCGGGCCTGGTTAGTACTTGGATGGGAGACCGCCTGGGAATACCAGGTGCTGTAAGCTTTTAAAAAAAAAAAAAAGAGTCCCTGAGCTTCAAAAAGCCTTAAAAAGTCTCTGAGATTCTTCAGAAAGCATGAAAGAGTTTGAGTTTTTTCAAAAGTTCTTCTTAGTCTTCTTCACTAATGGTCTAAGCTTTTAAATAAGGCCTGGTTAGTACTTGGATGGGAGGCCGCATGGGAATACTAGGTGTTGTAAGCTTTTTTAAGAAAAAAAAAAAAGAGTCCCTGAGCTTCTTCAAAAAGCCTTAAAAAGTCTCTGAGATTCTTCAGAAAGCATGAAAGAGCTTGAGTTTTTTCAAAAGTTGTTCTTAGTTTTCTTCACTAATGGTCTAACCTTTTAAATAGCCCAATTTTGGCAGCAGTTTTAGCTTACGGCCATACCACCTTGGGCACGCCCGATCTCGTCTGATCTCGGAAGCTAAGCAGGGTCGGGCCTGGTTAGTACTTGGATGGGAGACCGCCTGGGAATACCAGGTGCTGTAAGCTTTTAAAAAAAAAAAAAAAAAAAAAAGAGTGCCTGAGCTTCAAAAAGCCTTAAAAAGTCTCTGAGATTCTTCAGAAAGCATGAAAGAGTTTGAGTTTTTTCAAAAGTTCTTCTTAGTCTTCTTCACTAATGGTCTAAGCTTTTAAATAAGGCCTGGTTAGTACTTGGATGGGAGGCCGCATGGGAATACTAGGTGTTGTAAGCTTTTTTAAGAAAAAAAAAAAAGAGTCCCTGAGCTTCTTCAAAAAGCCTTAAAAAGTCTCTGAGATTCTTCAGAAAGCATGAAAGAGCTTGAGTTTTTTCAAAAGTTGTTCTTAGTTTTCTTCACTAATGGTCTAACCTTTTAAATAGCCCAATTTTGGCAGCAGTTTTAGCTTACGGCCATACCACCTTGGGCACGCCCGATCTCGTCTGATCTCGGAAGCTAAGCAGGGTCGGGCCTGGTTAGTACTTGGATGGGAGACCGCCTGGGAATACCAGGTGCTGTAAGCTTTTAAAAAAAAAAAAAAAAAAAAAAAGAGTGCCTGAGCTTCAAAAAGCCTTAAAAAGTCTCTGAGATTCTTCAGAAAGCATGAAAGAGTTTGAGTTTTTTCAAAAGTTGTTCTTAGTTTTCTTCACTAATGGTCTAACCTTTTAAATAGCCCAATTTTGGCAGCAGTATTCGCTTACGGCCATACCACCTTGGGCACGCCCGATCTCGTCTGATCTCGGAAGCTAAGCAGGGTCGGGCCTGGTTAGTACTTGGATGGGAGACCGCCTGGGAATACCAGGTGCTGTAAGCTTTTAAAAAAAAAAAAAAAAAAAAAAAGAGTGCCTGAGCTTCAAAAAGCCTTAAAAAGTCTCTGAGATTCTTCAGAAAGCATGAAAGAGTTTGAGTTTTTTCAAAAGTTCTTCTTAGTCTTCTTCACTAATGGTCTAAGCTTTTAAATAAGGCCTGGTTAGTACTTGGATGGGAGGCCGCATGGGAATACTAGGTGTTGTAAGCTTTTTTAAGAAAAAAAAAAAAGAGTCCCTGAGCTTCTTCAAAAAGCCTTAAAAAGTCTCTGAGATTCTTCAGAAAGCATGAAAGAGCTTGAGTTTTTTCAAAAGTTGTTCTTAGTTTTCTTCACTAATGGTCTAACCTTTTAAATAGCCCAATTTTGGCAGCAGTTTTAGCTTACGGCCATACCACCTTGGGCACGCCCGATCTCGTCTGATCTCGGAAGCTAAGCAGGGTCGGGCCTGGTTAGTACTTGGATGGGAGACCGCCTGGGAATACCAGGTGCTGTAAGCTTTTAAAAAAAAAAAAAAAAAAAAAAGAGTGCCTGAGCTTCAAAAAGCCTTAAAAAGTCTCTGAGATTCTTCAGAAAGCATGAAAGAGTTTGAGTTTTTTCAAAAGTTCTTCTTAGTCTTCTTCACTAATGGTCTAAGCTTTTAAATAAGGCCTGGTTAGTACTTGGATGGGAGGCCGCATGGGAATACTAGGTGTTGTAAAAATTTTTAAGAAAAAAAAAAAGAGTCCCTGAGCTTCTTCAAAAAGCCTTAAAAAGTCTCTGAGATTCTTCAGAAAGCATGAAAGAGCTTGAGTTTTTTCAAAAGTTGTTCTTAGTTTTCTTCACTAATGGTCTAACCTTTTAAATAGCCCAATTTTGGCAGCAGTTTTAGCTTACGGCCATACCACCTTGGGCACGCCCGATCTCGTCTGATCTCGGAAGCTAAGCAGGGTCGGGCCTGGTTAGTACTTGGATGGGAGACCGCCTGGGAATACCAGGTGCTGTAAGCTTTTAAAAAAAAAAAAAAAAAAAAAAAGAGTGCCTGAGCTTCAAAAAGCCTTAAAAAGTCTCTGAGATTCTTCAGAAAGCATGAAAGAGTTTGAGTTTTTTCAAAAGTTCTTCTTAGTCTTCTTCACTAATGGTCTAAGCTTTTAAATAAGGCCTGGTTAGTACTTGGATGGGAGGCCGCATGGGAATACTAGGTGTTGTAAGCTTTTTTAAGAAAAAAAAAAAAGAGTCCCTGAGCTTCTTCAAAAAGCCTTAAAAAGTCTCTGAGATTCTTCAGAAAGCATGAAAGAGCTTGAGTTTTTTCAAAAGTTGTTCTTAGTTTTCTTCACTAATGGTCTAACCTTTTAAATAGCCCAATTTTGGCAGCAGTTTTAGCTTACGGCCATACCACCTTGGGCACGCCCGATCTCGTCTGATCTCGGAAGCTAAGCAGGGTCGGGCCTGGTTAGTACTTGGATGGGAGACCGCCTGGGAATACCAGGTGCTGTAAGCTTTTAAAAAAAAAAAAAAGAGTGCCTGAGCTTCAAAAAGCCTTAAAAAGTCTCTGAGATTCTTCAGAAAGCATGAAAGAGTTTGAGTTTTTTCAAAAGTTGTTCTTAGTTTTCTTCACTAATGGTCTAACCTTTTAAATAGCCCAATTTTGGCAGCAGTATTCGCTTACGGCCATACCACCTTGGGCACGCCCGATCTCGTCTGATCTCGGAAGCTAAGCAGGGTCGGGACTGGTTAGTACTTGGATGGGAGACCGCCTGGGAATACCAGGTGCTGTAAGCTTTTAAAAAAAAAAAAAAAAAAAAAAAGAGTGCCTGAGCTTCAAAAAGCCTTAAAAAGTCTCTGAGATTCTTCAGAAAGCATGAAAGAGTTTGAGTTTTTTCAAAAGTTCTTCTTAGTCTTCTTCACTAATGGTCTAAGCTTTTAAATAAGGCCTGGTTAGTACTTGGATGGGAGGCCGCATGGGAATACTAGGTGTTGTAAAAATTTTTAAGAAAAAAAAAAAGAGTCCCTGAGCTTCTTCAAAAAGCCTTAAAAAGTCTCTGAGATTCTTCAGAAAGCATGAAAGAGCTTGAGTTTTTTCAAAAGTTGTTCTTAGTTTTCTTCACTAATGGTCTAACCTTTTAAATAGCCCAATTTTGGCAGCAGTTTTAGCTTACGGCCATACCACCTTGGGCACGCCCGATCTCGTCTGATCTCGGAAGCTAAGCAGGGTCGGGCCTGGTTAGTACTTGGATGGGAGACCGCCTGGGAATACCAGGTGCTGTAAGCTTTTAAAAAAAAAAAAAAAAAAAAAAGAGTGCCTGAGCTTCAAAAAGCCTTAAAAAGTCTCTGAGATTCTTCAGAAAGCATGAAAGAGTTTGAGTTTTTTCAAAAGTTCTTCTTAGTCTTCTTCACTAATGGTCTAAGCTTTTAAATAAGGCCTGGTTAGTACTTGGATGGGAGGCCGCTAGGTGTTGTAAGCTTTTTTAAGAAAAAAAAAAAAGAGTCCCTGAGCTTCTTCAAAAAGCCTTAAAAAGTCTCTGAGATTCTTCAGAAAGCATGAAAGAGCTTGAGTTTTTTCAAAAGTTGTTCTTAGTTTTCTTCACTAATGGTCTAACCTTTTAAATAGCCCAATTTTGGCAGCAGTTTTAGCTTACGGCCATACCACCTTGGGCACGCCCGATCTCGTCTGATCTCGGAAGCTAAGCAGGGTCGGGCCTGGTTAGTACTTGGATGGGAGACCGCCTGGGAATACCAGGTGCTGTAAGCTTTTAAAAAAAAAAAAAAGAGTGCCTGAGCTTCAAAAAGCCTTAAAAAGTCTCTGAGATTCTTCAGAAAGCATGAAAGAGTTTGAGTTTTTTCAAAAGTTGTTCTTAGTTTTCTTCACTAATGGTCTAACCTTTTAAATAGCCCAATTTTGGCAGCAGTATTCGCTTACGGCCATACCACCTTGGGCACGCCCGATCTCGTCTGATCTCGGAAGCTAAGCAGGGTCGGGCCTGGTTAGTACTTGGATGGGAGACCGCCTGGGAATACCAGGTGCTGTAAGCTTTTAAAAAAAAAAAAAAAAAAAAAAAGAGTGCCTGAGCTTCAAAAAGCCTTAAAAAGTCTCTGAGATTCTTCAGAAAGCATGAAAGAGTTTGAGTTTTTTCAAAAGTTCTTCTTAGTCTTCTTCACTAATGGTCTAAGCTTTTAAATAAGGCCTGGTTAGTACTTGGATGGGAGGCCGCATGGGAATACTAGGTGTTGTAAGCTTTTTTAAGAAAAAAAAAAAAGAGTCCCTGAGCTTCTTCAAAAAGCCTTAAAAAGTCTCTGAGATTCTTCAGAAAGCATGAAAGAGCTTGAGTTTTTTCAAAAGTTGTTCTTAGTTTTCTTCACTAATGGTCTAACCTTTTAAATAGCCCAATTTTGGCAGCAGTTTTAGCTTACGGCCATACCACCTTGGGCACGCCCGATCTCGTCTGATCTCGGAAGCTAAGCAGGGTCGGGCCTGGTTAGTACTTGGATGGGAGACCGCCTGGGAATACCAGGTGCTGTAAGCTTTTAAAAAAAAAAAAAAAAAAAAAAGAGTGCCTGAGCTTCAAAAAGCCTTAAAAAGTCTCTGAGATTCTTCAGAAAGCATGAAAGAGTTTGAGTTTTTTCAAAAGTTCTTCTTAGTCTTCTTCACTAATGGTCTAAGCTTTTAAATAAGGCCTGGTTAGTACTTGGATGGGAGGCCGCATGGGAATACTAGGTGTTGTAAGCTTTTTTAAGAAAAAAAAAAAAGAGTCCCTGAGCTTCTTCAAAAAGCCTTAAAAAGTCTCTGAGATTCTTCAGAAAGCATGAAAGAGCTTGAGTTTTTTCAAAAGTTGTTCTTAGTTTTCTTCACTAATGGTCTAACCTTTTAAATAGCCCAATTTTGGCAGCAGTTTTAGCTTACGGCCATACCACCTTGGGCACGCCCGATCTCGTCTGATCTCGGAAGCTAAGCAGGGTCGGGCCTGGTTAGTACTTGGATGGGAGACCGCCTGGGAATACCAGGTGCTGTAAGCTTTTAAAAAAAAAAAAAAAAAAAAAAAGAGTGCCTGAGCTTCAAAAAGCCTTAAAAAGTCTCTGAGATTCTTCAGAAAGCATGAAAGAGTTTGAGTTTTTTCAAAAGTTGTTCTTAGTTTTCTTCACTAATGGTCTAACCTTTTAAATAGCCCAATTTTGGCAGCAGTATTCGCTTACGGCCATACCACCTTGGGCACGCCCGATCTCGTCTGATCTCGGAAGCTAAGCAGGGTCGGGCCTGGTTAGTACTTGGATGGGAGACCGCCTGGGAATACCAGGTGCTGTAAGCTTTTAAAAAAAAAAAAAAAAAAAAAAAGAGTGCCTGAGCTTCAAAAAGCCTTAAAAAGTCTCTGAGATTCTTCAGAAAGCATGAAAGAGTTTGAGTTTTTTCAAAAGTTCTTCTTAGTCTTCTTCACTAATGGTCTAAGCTTTTAAATAAGGCCTGGTTAGTACTTGGATGGGAGGCCGCATGGGAATACTAGGTGTTGTAAGCTTTTTTAAGAAAAAAAAAAAAGAGTCCCTGAGCTTCTTCAAAAAGCCTTAAAAAGTCTCTGAGATTCTTCAGAAAGCATGAAAGAGCTTGAGTTTTTTCAAAAGTTGTTCTTAGTTTTCTTCACTAATGGTCTAACCTTTTAAATAGCCCAATTTTGGCAGCAGTTTTAGCTTACGGCCATACCACCTTGGGCACGCCCGATCTCGTCTGATCTCGGAAGCTAAGCAGGGTCGGGCCTGGTTAGTACTTGGATGGGAGACCGCCTGGGAATACCAGGTGCTGTAAGCTTTTAAAAAAAAAAAAAAAAAAAAAAGAGTGCCTGAGCTTCAAAAAGCCTTAAAAAGTCTCTGAGATTCTTCAGAAAGCATGAAAGAGTTTGAGTTTTTTCAAAAGTTCTTCTTAGTCTTCTTCACTAATGGTCTAAGCTTTTAAATAAGGCCTGGTTAGTACTTGGATGGGAGGCCGCATGGGAATACTAGGTGTTGTAAGCTTTTTTAAGAAAAAAAAAAAAGAGTCCCTGAGCTTCTTCAAAAAGCCTTAAAAAGTCTCTGAGATTCTTCAGAAAGCATGAAAGAGCTTGAGTTTTTTCAAAAGTTGTTCTTAGTTTTCTTCACTAATGGTCTAACCTTTTAAATAGCCCAATTTTGGCAGCAGTTTTAGCTTACGGCCATACCACCTTGGGCACGCCCGATCTCGTCTGATCTCGGAAGCTAAGCAGGGTCGGGCCTGGTTAGTACTTGGATGGGAGACCGCCTGGGAATACCAGGTGCTGTAAGCTTTTAAAAAAAAAAAAAAAAAAAAAAGAGTGCCTGAGCTTCAAAAAGCCTTAAAAAGTCTCTGAGATTCTTCAGAAAGCATGAAAGAGTTTGAGTTTTTTCAAAAGTTCTTCTTAGTCTTCTTCACTAATGGTCTAAGCTTTTAAATAAGGCCTGGTTAGTACTTGGATGGGAGGCCGCATGGGAATACTAGGTGTTGTAAGCTTTTTTAAGAAAAAAAAAAAAGAGTCCCTGAGCTTCTTCAAAAAGCCTTAAAAAGTCTCTGAGATTCTTCAGAAAGCATGAAAGAGCTTGAGTTTTTTCAAAAGTTGTTCTTAGTTTTCTTCACTAATGGTCTAACCTTTTAAATAGCCCAATTTTGGCAGCAGTTTTAGCTTACGGCCATACCACCTTGGGCACGCCCGATCTCGTCTGATCTCGGAAGCTAAGCAGGGTCGGGCCTGGTTAGTACTTGGATGGGAGACCGCCTGGGAATACCAGGTGCTGTAAGCTTTTAAAAAAAAAAAAAAAAAAAAAAGAGTGCCTGAGCTTCAAAAAGCCTTAAAAAGTCTCTGAGATTCTTCAGAAAGCATGAAAGAGTTTGAGTTTTTTCAAAAGTTGTTCTTAGTTTTCTTCACTAATGGTCTAACCTTTTAAATAGCCCAATTTTGGCAGCAGTATTCGCTTACGGCCATACCACCTTGGGCACGCCCGATCTCGTCTGATCTCGGAAGCTAAGCAGGGTCGGGCCTGGTTAGTACTTGGATGGGAGACCGCCTGGGAATACCAGGTGCTGTAAGCTTTTAAAAAAAAAAAAAAAAAAAAAAGAGTGCCTGAGCTTCAAAAAGCCTTAAAAAGTCTCTGAGATTCTTCAGAAAGCATGAAAGAGTTTGAGTTTTTTCAAAAGTTCTTCTTAGTCTTCTTCACTAATGGTCTAAGCTTTTAAATAAGGCCTGGTTAGTACTTGGATGGGAGGCCGCATGGGAATACTAGGTGTTGTAAGCTTTTTTAAGAAAAAAAAAAAAGAGTCCCTGAGCTTCTTCAAAAAGCCTTAAAAAGTCTCTGAGATTCTTCAGAAAGCATGAAAGAGCTTGAGTTTTTTCAAAAGTTGTTCTTAGTTTTCTTCACTAATGGTCTAACCTTTTAAATAGCCCAATTTTGGCAGCAGTTTTAGCTTACGGCCATACCACCTTGGGCACGCCCGATCTCGTCTGATCTCGGAAGCTAAGCAGGGTCGGGCCTGGTTAGTACTTGGATGGGAGACCGCCTGGGAATACCAGGTGCTGTAAGCTTTTAAAAAAAAAAAAAAAAAAAAAAGAGTGCCTGAGCTTCAAAAAGCCTTAAAAAGTCTCTGAGATTCTTCAGAAAGCATGAAAGAGTTTGAGTTTTTTCAAAAGTTCTTCTTAGTCTTCTTCACTAATGGTCTAAGCTTTTAAATAAGGCCTGGTTAGTACTTGGATGGGAGGCCGCATGGGAATACTAGGTGTTGTAAGCTTTTTTAAGAAAAAAAAAAAAGAGTCCCTGAGCTTCTTCAAAAAGCCTTAAAAAGTCTCTGAGATTCTTCAGAAAGCATGAAAGAGCTTGAGTTTTTTCAAAAGTTGTTCTTAGTTTTCTTCACTAATGGTCTAACCTTTTAAATAGCCCAATTTTGGCAGCAGTTTTAGCTTACGGCCATACCACCTTGGGCACGCCCGATCTCGTCTGATCTCGGAAGCTAAGCAGGGTCGGGCCTGGTTAGTACTTGGATGGGAGACCGCCTGGGAATACCAGGTGCTGTAAGCTTTTAAAAAAAAAAAAAAAAAAAAAAAGAGTGCCTGAGCTTCAAAAAGCCTTAAAAAGTCTCTGAGATTCTTCAGAAAGCATGAAAGAGTTTGAGTTTTTTCAAAAGTTCTTCTTAGTCTTCTTCACTAATGGTCTAAGCTTTTAAATAAGGCCTGGTTAGTACTTGGATGGGAGGCCGCATGGGAATACTAGGTGTTGTAAGCTTTTTTAAGAAAAAAAAAAAAGAGTCCCTGAGCTTCTTCAAAAAGCCTTAAAAAGTCTCTGAGATTCTTCAGAAAGCATGAAAGAGCTTGAGTTTTTTCAAAAGTTGTTCTTAGTTTTCTTCACTAATGGTCTAACCTTTTAAATAGCCCAATTTTGGCAGCAGTTTTAGCTTACGGCCATACCACCTTGGGCACGCCCGATCTCGTCTGATCTCGGAAGCTAAGCAGGGTCGGGCCTGGTTAGTACTTGGATGGGAGACCGCCTGGGAATACCAGGTGCTGTAAGCTTTTAAAAAAAAAAAAAAAAAAAAAAGAGTGCCTGAGCTTCAAAAAGCCTTAAAAAGTCTCTGAGATTCTTCAGAAAGCATGAAAGAGTTTGAGTTTTTTCAAAAGTTCTTCTTAGTCTTCTTCACTAATGGTCTAAGCTTTTAAATAAGGCCTGGTTAGTACTTGGATGGGAGGCCGCATGGGAATACTAGGTGTTGTAAGCTTTTTTAAGAAAAAAAAAAAAGAGTCCCTGAGCTTCTTCAAAAAGCCTTAAAAAGTCTCTGAGATTCTTCAGAAAGCATGAAAGAGCTTGAGTTTTTTCAAAAGTTGTTCTTAGTTTTCTTCACTAATGGTCTAACCTTTTAAATAGCCCAATTTTGGCAGCAGTTTTAGCTTACGGCCATACCACCTTGGGCACGCCCGATCTCGTCTGATCTCGGAAGCTAAGCAGGGTCGGGCCTGGTTAGTACTTGGATGGGAGACCGCCTGGGAATACCAGGTGCTGTAAGCTTTTAAAAAAAAAAAAAAGAGTGCCTGAGCTTCAAAAAGCCTTAAAAAGTCTCTGAGATTCTTCAGAAAGCATGAAAGAGTTTGAGTTTTTTCAAAAGTTGTTCTTAGTTTTCTTCACTAATGGTCTAACCTTTTAAATAGCCCAATTTTGGCAGCAGTATTCGCTTACGGCCATACCACCTTGGGCACGCCCGATCTCGTCTGATCTCGGAAGCTAAGCAGGGTCGGGCCTGGTTAGTACTTGGATGGGAGACCGCCTGGGAATACCAGGTGCTGTAAGCTTTTAAAAAAAAAAAAAAAAAAAAAAGAGTGCCTGAGCTTCAAAAAGCCTTAAAAAGTCTCTGAGATTCTTCAGAAAGCATGAAAGAGTTTGAGTTTTTTCAAAAGTTCTTCTTAGTCTTCTTCACTAATGGTCTAAGCTTTTAAATAAGGCCTGGTTAGTACTTGGATGGGAGGCCGCATGGGAATACTAGGTGTTGTAAGCTTTTTTAAGAAAAAAAAAAAAGAGTCCCTGAGCTTCTTCAAAAAGCCTTAAAAAGTCTCTGAGATTCTTCAGAAAGCATGAAAGAGCTTGAGTTTTTTCAAAAGTTGTTCTTAGTTTTCTTCACTAATGGTCTAACCTTTTAAATAGCCCAATTTTGGCAGCAGTATTCGCTTACGGCCATACCACCTTGGGCACGCCCGATCTCGTCTGATCTCGGAAGCTAAGCAGGGTCGGGCCTGGTTAGTACTTGGATGGGAGACCGCCTGGGAATACCAGGTGCTGTAAGCTTTTAAAAAAAAAAAAAAAAAAAAAAAGAGTGCCTGAGCTTCAAAAAGCCTTAAAAAGTCTCTGAGATTCTTCAGAAAGCATGAAAGAGTTTGAGTTTTTTCAAAAGTTCTTCTTAGTCTTCTTCACTAATGGTCTAAGCTTTTAAATAAGGCCTGGTTAGTACTTGGATGGGAGGCCGCATGGGAATACTAGGTGTTGTAAGCTTTTTTAAGAAAAAAAAAAAAGAGTCCCTGAGCTTCTTCAAAAAGCCTTAAAAAGTCTCTGAGATTCTTCAGAAAGCATGAAAGAGCTTGAGTTTTTTCAAAAGTTGTTCTTAGTTTTCTTCACTAATGGTCTAACCTTTTAAATAGCCCAATTTTGGCAGCAGTTTTAGCTTACGGCCATACCACCTTGGGCACGCCCGATCTCGTCTGATCTCGGAAGCTAAGCAGGGTCGGGCCTGGTTAGTACTTGGATGGGAGACCGCCTGGGAATACCAGGTGCTGTAAGCTTTTAAAAAAAAAAAAAAAAAAAAAAGAGTGCCTGAGCTTCAAAAAGCCTTAAAAAGTCTCTGAGATTCTTCAGAAAGCATGAAAGAGTTTGAGTTTTTTCAAAAGTTCTTCTTAGTCTTCTTCACTAATGGTCTAAGCTTTTAAATAAGGCCTGGTTAGTACTTGGATGGGAGGCCGCATGGGAATACTAGGTGTTGTAAGCTTTTTTAAGAAAAAAAAAAAAGAGTCCCTGAGCTTCT
Organism: Siphateles boraxobius; assembly: GCF_051911475.1. Taxonomy (NCBI): domain Eukaryota; kingdom Metazoa; phylum Chordata; class Actinopteri; order Cypriniformes; family Leuciscidae; genus Siphateles; species Siphateles boraxobius. The sequence continues at coordinate 65,692 of NW_027508933.1, forward strand.
TCAAAAAGCCTTAAAAAGTCTCTGAGATTCTTCAGAAAGCATGAAAGAGCTTGAGTTTTTTCAAAAGTTGTTCTTAGTTTTCTTCACTAATGGTCTAACCTTTTAAATAGCCCAATTTTGGCAGCAGTTTTAGCTTACGGCCATACCACCTTGGGCATGCCCGATCTCGTCTGATCTCGGAAGCTAAGCAGGGTCGGGCCTGGTTAGTACTTGGATGGGAGACCGCCTGGGAATACCAGGTGCTGTAAGCTTTTAAAAAAAAAAAAAAAAAAAAAAAGAGTGCCTGAGCTTCAAAAAGCCTTAAAAAGTCTCTGAGATTCTTCAGAAAGCATGAAAGAGTTTGAGTTTTTTCAAAAGTTCTTCTTAGTCTTCTTCACTAATGGTCTAAGCTTTTAAATAAGGCCTGGTTAGTACTTGGATGGGAGGCCGCATGGGAATACTAGGTGTTGTAAGCTTTTTTAAGAAAAAAAAAAAAGAGTCCCTGAGCTTCTTCAAAAAGCCTTAAAAAGTCTCTGAGATTCTTCAGAAAGCATGAAAGAGCTTGAGTTTTTTCAAAAGTTGTTCTTAGTTTTCTTCACTAATGGTCTAACCTTTTAAATAGCCCAATTTTGGCAGCAGTTTTAGCTTACGGCCATACCACCTTGGGCACGCCCGATCTCGTCTGATCTCGGAAGCTAAGCAGGGTCGGGCCTGGTTAGTACTTGGATGGGAGACCGCCTGGGAATACCAGGTGCTGTAAGCTTTTAAAAAAAAAAAAAAGAGTGCCTGAGCTTCAAAAAGCCTTAAAAAGTCTCTGAGATTCTTCAGAAAGCATGAAAGAGTTTGAGTTTTTTCAAAAGTTGTTCTTAGTTTTCTTCACTAATGGTCTAACCTTTTAAATAGCCCAATTTTGGCAGCAGTATTCGCTTACGGCCATACCACCTTGGGCACGCCCGATCTCGTCTGATCTCGGAAGCTAAGCAGGGTCGGGACTGGTTAGTACTTGGATGGGAGACCGCCTGGGAATACCAGGTGCTGTAAGCTTTTAAAAAAAAAAAAAAAAAAAAAAAGAGTGCCTGAGCTTCAAAAAGCCTTAAAAAGTCTCTGAGATTCTTCAGAAAGCATGAAAGAGTTTGAGTTTTTTCAAAAGTTCTTCTTAGTCTTCTTCACTAATGGTCTAAGCTTTTAAATAAGGCCTGGTTAGTACTTGGATGGGAGGCCGCATGGGAATACTAGGTGTTGTAAAAATTTTTAAGAAAAAAAAAAAGAGTCCCTGAGCTTCTTCAAAAAGCCTTAAAAAGTCTCTGAGATTCTTCAGAAAGCATGAAAGAGCTTGAGTTTTTTCAAAAGTTGTTCTTAGTTTTCTTCACTAATGGTCTAACCTTTTAAATAGCCCAATTTTGGCAGCAGTTTTAGCTTACGGCCATACCACCTTGGGCACGCCCGATCTCGTCTGATCTCGGAAGCTAAGCAGGGTCGGGCCTGGTTAGTACTTGGATGGGAGACCGCCTGGGAATACCAGGTGCTGTAAGCTTTTAAAAAAAAAAAAAAAAAAAAAAAGAGTGCCTGAGCTTCAAAAAGCCTTAAAAAGTCTCTGAGATTCTTCAGAAAGCATGAAAGAGTTTGAGTTTTTTCAAAAGTTCTTCTTAGTCTTCTTCACTAATGGTCTAAGCTTTTAAATAAGGCCTGGTTAGTACTTGGATGGGAGGCCGCATGGGAATACTAGGTGTTGTAAGCTTTTTTAAGAAAAAAAAAAAAGAGTCCCTGAGCTTCTTCAAAAAGCCTTAAAAAGTCTCTGAGATTCTTCAGAAAGCATGAAAGAGCTTGAGTTTTTTCAAAAGTTGTTCTTAGTTTTCTTCACTAATGGTCTAACCTTTTAAATAGCCCAATTTTGGCAGCAGTTTTAGCTTACGGCCATACCACCTTGGGCACGCCCGATCTCGTCTGATCTCGGAAGCTAAGCAGGGTCGGGCCTGGTTAGTACTTGGATGGGAGACCGCCTGGGAATACCAGGTGCTGTAAGCTTTTAAAAAAAAAAAAAAGAGTGCCTGAGCTTCAAAAAGCCTTAAAAAGTCTCTGAGATTCTTCAGAAAGCATGAAAGAGTTTGAGTTTTTTCAAAAGTTGTTCTTAGTTTTCTTCACTAATGGTCTAACCTTTTAAATAGCCCAATTTTGGCAGCAGTATTCGCTTACGGCCATACCACCTTGGGCACGCCCGATCTCGTCTGATCTCGGAAGCTAAGCAGGGTCGGGACTGGTTAGTACTTGGATGGGAGACCGCCTGGGAATACCAGGTGCTGTAAGCTTTTAAAAAAAAAAAAAAAAAAAAAAAGAGTGCCTGAGCTTCAAAAAGCCTTAAAAAGTCTCTGAGATTCTTCAGAAAGCATGAAAGAGTTTGAGTTTTTTCAAAAGTTCTTCTTAGTCTTCTTCACTAATGGTCTAAGCTTTTAAATAAGGCCTGGTTAGTACTTGGATGGGAGGCCGCATGGGAATACTAGGTGTTGTAAAAATTTTTAAGAAAAAAAAAAAGAGTCCCTGAGCTTCTTCAAAAAGCCTTAAAAAGTCTCTGAGATTCTTCAGAAAGCATGAAAGAGCTTGAGTTTTTTCAAAAGTTGTTCTTAGTTTTCTTCACTAATGGTCTAACCTTTTAAATAGCCCAATTTTGGCAGCAGTTTTAGCTTACGGCCATACCACCTTGGGCACGCCCGATCTCGTCTGATCTCGGAAGCTAAGCAGGGTCGGGCCTGGTTAGTACTTGGATGGGAGACCGCCTGGGAATACCAGGTGCTGTAAGCTTTTAAAAAAAAAAAAAAAAAAAAAAGAGTGCCTGAGCTTCAAAAAGCCTTAAAAAGTCTCTGAGATTCTTCAGAAAGCATGAAAGAGTTTGAGTTTTTTCAAAAGTTCTTCTTAGTCTTCTTCACTAATGGTCTAAGCTTTTAAATAAGGCCTGGTTAGTACTTGGATGGGAGGCCGCATGGGAATACTAGGTGTTGTAAGCTTTTTTAAGAAAAAAAAAAAAGAGTCCCTGAGCTTCTTCAAAAAGCCTTAAAAAGTCTCTGAGATTCTTCAGAAAGCATGAAAGAGCTTGAGTTTTTTCAAAAGTTGTTCTTAGTTTTCTTCACTAATGGTCTAACCTTTTAAATAGCCCAATTTTGGCAGCAGTTTTAGCTTACGGCCATACCACCTTGGGCACGCCCGATCTCGTCTGATCTCGGAAGCTAAGCAGGGTCGGGCCTGGTTAGTACTTGGATGGGAGACCGCCTGGGAATACCAGGTGCTGTAAGCTTTTAAAAAAAAAAAAAAGAGTGCCTGAGCTTCAAAAAGCCTTAAAAAGTCTCTGAGATTCTTCAGAAAGCATGAAAGAGTTTGAGTTTTTTCAAAAGTTGTTCTTAGTTTTCTTCACTAATGGTCTAACCTTTTAAATAGCCCAATTTTGGCAGCAGTATTCGCTTACGGCCATACCACCTTGGGCACGCCCGATCTCGTCTGATCTCGGAAGCTAAGCAGGGTCGGGCCTGGTTAGTACTTGGATGGGAGACCGCCTGGGAATACCAGGTGCTGTAAGCTTTTAAAAAAAAAAAAAAAAAAAAAAAGAGTGCCTGAGCTTCAAAAAGCCTTAAAAAGTCTCTGAGATTCTTCAGAAAGCATGAAAGAGTTTGAGTTTTTTCAAAAGTTCTTCTTAGTCTTCTTCACTAATGGTCTAAGCTTTTAAATAAGGCCTGGTTAGTACTTGGATGGGAGGCCGCATGGGAATACTAGGTGTTGTAAGCTTTTTTAAGAAAAAAAAAAAAGAGTCCCTGAGCTTCTTCAAAAAGCCTTAAAAAGTCTCTGAGATTCTTCAGAAAGCATGAAAGAGCTTGAGTTTTTTCAAAAGTTGTTCTTAGTTTTCTTCACTAATGGTCTAACCTTTTAAATAGCCCAATTTTGGCAGCAGTTTTAGCTTACGGCCATACCACCTTGGGCACGCCCGATCTCGTCTGATCTCGGAAGCTAAGCAGGGTCGGGCCTGGTTAGTACTTGGATGGGAGACCGCCTGGGAATACCAGGTGCTGTAAGCTTTTAAAAAAAAAAAAAAAAAAAAAAAGAGTGCCTGAGCTTCAAAAAGCCTTAAAAAGTCTCTGAGATTCTTCAGAAAGCATGAAAGAGTTTGAGTTTTTTCAAAAGTTCTTCTTAGTCTTCTTCACTAATGGTCTAAGCTTTTAAATAAGGCCTGGTTAGTACTTGGATGGGAGGCCGCATGGGAATACTAGGTGTTGTAAGCTTTTTTAAGAAAAAAAAAAAAGAGTCCCTGAGCTTCTTCAAAAAGCCTTAAAAAGTCTCTGAGATTCTTCAGAAAGCATGAAAGAGCTTGAGTTTTTTCAAAAGTTGTTCTTAGTTTTCTTCACTAATGGTCTAACCTTTTAAATAGCCCAATTTTGGCAGCAGTTTTAGCTTACGGCCATACCACCTTGGGCACGCCCGATCTCGTCTGATCTCGGAAGCTAAGCAGGGTCGGGCCTGGTTAGTACTTGGATGGGAGACCGCCTGGGAATACCAGGTGCTGTAAGCTTTTAAAAAAAAAAAAAAGAGTGCCTGAGCTTCAAAAAGCCTTAAAAAGTCTCTGAGATTCTTCAGAAAGCATGAAAGAGTTTGAGTTTTTTCAAAAGTTGTTCTTAGTTTTCTTCACTAATGGTCTAACCTTTTAAATAGCCCAATTTTGGCAGCAGTATTCGCTTACGGCCATACCACCTTGGGCACGCCCGATCTCGTCTGATCTCGGAAGCTAAGCAGGGTCGGGACTGGTTAGTACTTGGATGGGAGACCGCCTGGGAATACCAGGTGCTGTAAGCTTTTAAAAAAAAAAAAAAAAAAAAAAGAGTGCCTGAGCTTCAAAAAGCCTTAAAAAGTCTCTGAGATTCTTCAGAAAGCATGAAAGAGTTTGAGTTTTTTCAAAAGTTCTTCTTAGTCTTCTTCACTAATGGTCTAAGCTTTTAAATAAGGCCTGGTTAGTACTTGGATGGGAGGCCGCATGGGAATACTAGGTGTTGTAAAAATTTTTAAGAAAAAAAAAAAAGAGTCCCTGAGCTTCTTCAAAAAGCCTTAAAAAGTCTCTGAGATTCTTCAGAAAGCATGAAAGAGCTTGAGTTTTTTCAAAAGTTGTTCTTAGTTTTCTTCACTAATGGTCTAACCTTTTAAATAGCCCAATTTTGGCAGCAGTTTTAGCTTACGGCCATACCACCTTGGGCACGCCCGATCTCGTCTGATCTCGGAAGCTAAGCAGGGTCGGGCCTGGTTAGTACTTGGATGGGAGACCGCCTGGGAATACCAGGTGCTGTAAGCTTTTAAAAAAAAAAAAAAAAAAAAAAGAGTGCCTGAGCTTCAAAAAGCCTTAAAAAGTCTCTGAGATTCTTCAGAAAGCATGAAAGAGTTTGAGTTTTTTCAAAAGTTCTTCTTAGTCTTCTTCACTAATGGTCTAAGCTTTTAAATAAGGCCTGGTTAGTACTTGGATGGGAGGCCGCATGGGAATACTAGGTGTTGTAAGCTTTTTTAAGAAAAAAAAAAAGAGTCCCTGAGCTTCTTCAAAAAGCCTTAAAAAGTCTCTGAGATTCTTCAGAAAGCATGAAAGAGCTTGAGTTTTTTCAAAAGTTGTTCTTAGTTTTCTTCACTAATGGTCTAACCTTTTAAATAGCCCAATTTTGGCAGCAGTTTTAGCTTACGGCCATACCACCTTGGGCACGCCCGATCTCGTCTGATCTCGGAAGCTAAGCAGGGTCGGGCCTGGTTAGTACTTGGATGGGAGACCGCCTGGGAATACCAGGTGCTGTAAGCTTTTAAAAAAAAAAAAAAGAGTGCCTGAGCTTCAAAAAGCCTTAAAAAGTCTCTGAGATTCTTCAGAAAGCATGAAAGAGTTTGAGTTTTTTCAAAAGTTGTTCTTAGTTTTCTTCACTAATGGTCTAACCTTTTAAATAGCCCAATTTTGGCAGCAGTTTTAGCTTACGGCCATACCACCTTGGGCACGCCCGATCTCGTCTGATCTCGGAAGCTAAGCAGGGTCGGGCCTGGTTAGTACTTGGATGGGAGACCGCCTGGGAATACCAGGTGCTGTAAGCTTTTAAAAAAAAAAAAAAAAAAAAAAAGAGTGCCTGAGCTTCAAAAAGCCTTAAAAAGTCTCTGAGATTCTTCAGAAAGCATGAAAGAGTTTGAGTTTTTTCAAAAGTTCTTCTTAGTCTTCTTCACTAATGGTCTAAGCTTTTAAATAAGGCCTGGTTAGTACTTGGATGGGAGGCCGCATGGGAATACTAGGTGTTGTAAGCTTTTTTAAGAAAAAAAAAAAAGAGTCCCTGAGCTTCTTCAAAAAGCCTTAAAAAGTCTCTGAGATTCTTCAGAAAGCATGAAAGAGCTTGAGTTTTTTCAAAAGTTGTTCTTAGTTTTCTTCACTAATGGTCTAACCTTTTAAATAGCCCAATTTTGGCAGCAGTTTTAGCTTACGGCCATACCACCTTGGGCACGCCCGATCTCGTCTGATCTCGGAAGCTAAGCAGGGTCGGGCCTGGTTAGTACTTGGATGGGAGACCGCCTGGGAATACCAGGTGCTGTAAGCTTTTAAAAAAAAAAAAAAAAAAAAAGAGTGCCTGAGCTTCAAAAAGCCTTAAAAAGTCTCTGAGATTCTTCAGAAAGCATGAAAGAGTTTGAGTTTTTTCAAAAGTTCTTCTTAGTCTTCTTCACTAATGGTCTAAGCTTTTAAATAAGGCCTGGTTAGTACTTGGATGGGAGGCCGCATGGGAATACTAGGTGTTGTAAGCTTTTTTAAGAAAAAAAAAAAAGAGTCCCTGAGCTTCTTCAAAAAGCCTTAAAAAGTCTCTGAGATTCTTCAGAAAGCATGAAAGAGCTTGAGTTTTTTCAAAAGTTGTTCTTAGTTTTCTTCACTAATGGTCTAACCTTTTAAATAGCCCAATTTTGGCAGCAGTTTTAGCTTACGGCCATACCACCTTGGGCACGCCCGATCTCGTCTGATCTCGGAAGCTAAGCAGGGTCGGGCCTGGTTAGTACTTGGATGGGAGACCGCCTGGGAATACCAGGTGCTGTAAGCTTTTAAAAAAAAAAAAAAGAGTGCCTGAGCTTCAAAAAGCCTTAAAAAGTCTCTGAGATTCTTCAGAAAGCATGAAAGAGTTTGAGTTTTTTCAAAAGTTGTTCTTAGTTTTCTTCACTAATGGTCTAACCTTTTAAATAGCCCAATTTTGGCAGCAGTATTCGCTTACGGCCATACCACCTTGGGCACGCCCGATCTCGTCTGATCTCGGAAGCTAAGCAGGGTCGGGACTGGTTAGTACTTGGATGGGAGACCGCCTGGGAATACCAGGTGCTGTAAGCTTTTAAAAAAAAAAAAAAAAAAAAAAGAGTGCCTGAGCTTCAAAAAGCCTTAAAAAGTCTCTGAGATTCTTCAGAAAGCATGAAAGAGTTTGAGTTTTTTCAAAAGTTCTTCTTAGTCTTCTTCACTAATGGTCTAAGCTTTTAAATAAGGCCTGGTTAGTACTTGGATGGGAGGCCGCATGGGAATACTAGGTGTTGTAAAAATTTTTAAGAAAAAAAAAAAAGAGTCCCTGAGCTTCTTCAAAAAGCCTTAAAAAGTCTCTGAGATTCTTCAGAAAGCATGAAAGAGCTTGAGTTTTTTCAAAAGTTGTTCTTAGTTTTCTTCACTAATGGTCTAACCTTTTAAATAGCCCAATTTTGGCAGCAGTTTTAGCTTACGGCCATACCACCTTGGGCACGCCCGATCTCGTCTGATCTCGGAAGCTAAGCAGGGTCGGGCCTGGTTAGTACTTGGATGGGAGACCGCCTGGGAATACCAGGTGCTGTAAGCTTTTAAAAAAAAAAAAAAGAGTGCCTGAGCTTCAAAAAGCCTTAAAAAGTCTCTGAGATTCTTCAGAAAGCATGAAAGAGTTTGAGTTTTTTCAAAAGTTGTTCTTAGTTTTCTTCACTAATGGTCTAACCTTTTAAATAGCCCAATTTTGGCAGCAGTTTTCGCTTACGGCCATACCACCTTGGGCACGCCCGATCTCGTCTGATCTCGGAAGCTAAGCAGGGTCGGGCCTGGTTAGTACTTGGATGGGAGACCGCCTGGGAATACCAGGTGCTGTAAGCTTTTAAAAAAAAAAAAAAAAAAAAAAAGAGTGCCTGAGCTTCAAAAAGCCTTAAAAAGTCTCTGAGATTCTTCAGAAAGCATGAAAGAGTTTGAGTTTTTTCAAAAGTTCTTCTTAGTCTTCTTCACTAATGGTCTAAGCTTTTAAATAAGGCCTGGTTAGTACTTGGATGGGAGGCCGCATGGGAATACTAGGTGTTGTAAGCTTTTTTAAGAAAAAAAAAAAAGAGTCCCTGAGCTTCTTCAAAAAGCCTTAAAAAGTCTCTGAGATTCTTCAGAAAGCATGAAAGAGCTTGAGTTTTTTCAAAAGTTGTTCTTAGTTTTCTTCACTAATGGTCTAACCTTTTAAATAGCCCAATTTTGGCAGCAGTTTTAGCTTACGGCCATACCACCTTGGTCACGCCCGATCTAGTTGGTACGATCCAGGAAGTGAGTTGGCTGCAGTTGGAGAGGAAGGCTCTCCCCCATTTTTGTTTTTCTATTTGTGTTTTGTTTTTCGAGTTTGTTACTTTAAGTTAGTTTTTTTCGCTTTATTTTGCTTTTCAAACCACCTAACAGCAGCTTTTGCTGGCTGGAGGGTGGTTTTTAATTTTATTTTTGCAATTATGGACGGATTAACGGCGAACGACACTGGACTGGTTGGAGGAACACGCACGGTAATTGACAATGGACTGGCAGGAGGAACACGAATGGCAAACGACACTGGACTGGCGGGAGGAACACGAATGGCAAAAGACACTGGACTGGCGGGAGGAACACGAATGGCAAACGACACTGGACTAGAGAATCGACAAAGAACTGGGAATGGAAAGGATCAAGAAGCAAGGAAAAGATTTGGTGAAAGAAAATATTTAAAAGAGGCAACAGTGATCGTAAGTACAGAGAACGTGAGTGGAGTGAGAGCGGAGGATATAATTAAAGCGATTTCGGAACAAATTGGAAGTGGAAAGGTGTTGGCTGTAAGACCCAGGCAAGGCAAAGAATATGAACTGACACTAGAACAGGAAGAAATGTGCGACGTTTTAATCGATGGATTGACAATAAAGGGAGTGGACTGTGAAGTAAAGAAGCTGCAAAATAAAGATTACGTTGTTTCATTCATGCACCTGCCTGTCTACCTGGAGGATAATGAAATTTTGGACAAATTGGAAGGATGGGGGGTTTCCCCCATATCTAAAATCAAAAGAAGGTGCTATCCGGGCACTGACGTAGAAGACGGCACCAGGTTTGTGAAGGTGAGGTTCCCCAAAGAAGTGGCATCACTCCCTTATAGCACAAAGCTGGAAACAGCGGAAGGGCCACAGTACTTTAGGGTGATGCACAGCCACCAGGTAAAGACCTGTCGGCTGTGCATGAGCCCAGGACATCTACTGAAAGATTGCCCAGATTTCAAGTGCTATAAGTGTGAGGAAAGGGGCCATTTTGCACGAGATTGCAACGCCGTCAGGTGCCCGGATTGCCAAGAAATTTTAAATAAATGTGAATGCTGGATGGAGGGAGAGGTAGGAGGAAGGGAAGTACAGGTAGACAGACAGGTGCATGAAGGAAACAACGAGGAAAGACAAGAAGAGGACGAATCACAACCAAAGGAAGCAGAGGAAGGAACAAACAACAGACAAGAAGGAGAAGGAGGAAATGAAAAGGATGATGAACAGATAAGTGAAGAGGACACGCTGTTGACACCAATGGACATATCTTCAAATCATGGACAAAAAGGAAAAGAACAAGACAAAGAAACAGACAGCGAAGGAGAAATAAGGATGGAGGAGGACGAGAAGAAAAAAGTGGAGAGGGGACAAGGACGAAGAAGATTGCTAAAGGTAAAGCCAAATATAGAAACTGCAAGGAAAAAAGTGTTGAAAAAAGGACTAATCGAGTGTTTAAACAGGTTTGAGGTGTTAAAGGAACTGGAGGAGAAAGACTAAGAATAATGGTTTTTAGATATTTATTCTTTTTATTTTTAATGGTACTAAGTTGTGTGACTTTTAATGCGAGAGGACTTTTGAACTTAAGGAAATTTGAAAATGTAAAAGAAAAATGTAAAACAGAAGACATTATTGTGCTACAAGAAACAAACTGGAGAGAAAATGTGATGAATGATTTTAAAAAGAGATGGGAAGGAGGGATTTTATACAATAATGGAGATGGGAGGTTTGGAAGAGGAGTGGCTTTTTTAATGAAGGATGATGTTTTTAAAGCAAGTAAAATTCTATACAAAGATACGATGGGAAAATGTATGGTGGTTGAGACAATACATGAAGGAAGAGAATTGATTTTAGTAAATGTACATGCACCAACGGAAGAGAAAGAAAAGAAAGAGTTTTTTAATGTTTTAAGAAGTATTGTAAAGAAGTATAAGGAAATAATAATGATGGGGGATTTTAACACGGTTTTTAATAAACATGACATGGCAGAAGGAATGGTTTTTAAAACTGATACAGGGAGAAAAGAATTAAAAGCATCAATGGCAGAAAATAATATGATAGATGTGTGGAGAGAAAGAAATGAAAGGAAAAAAGAATTTTCAAGGATACAAATAGTAGGGAGCTTTGTGTGCAAAACAAGAATTGACTTTATTTTATGTACGAGGAATGTGGAGAATTTTATCGAAAATATCAAGTATGAAGACACAAGTTTGAGCGATCACAAGTTTTTATTTTTTAAAATGGACTGGAATAAAGTGCAAAGAGGGCCAGGGATATGGGTTTTAAATACTAAAATGTTAGAAAATGAAGACTATGTTTTAAAGGTTAAAGAAATTATAGAAAAAGAAAAGGAAAATGAAATGTATGAAGAAGATAAGAGAATATGGTGGGAGAACGTAAAGTTTTTAATTAAAAAATTCTCGATTAAGTATTGTAGTATAATACACAAATGCAAAAGATACAAAGAAAAAGAAATAAAGGAAAGTTTGGAAGTGGAATTGAATAAAGAAAATAAAGATATACAAAAGATAAAGGAAATGGAGGGAAAACTGAAAGAAATAGAGGAAAAAGAATATGAGGGGGCGAGGTTAAGAAGCAAAGCTAAATATACAGTGGAGGGAGAAAAATGCACCAAGTTTTTTTTTGATTTGGAAAAAAAGAAAGGGAAAGCTGAAACGATTAAAGAGATAAGAGGAAAAAATGGGGAAATTGTAGAAGGGAATGAAAAAATTTTAGAAGAAATAAGGAATTTTTATGAAGAGCTTTTTAGTACAAGAGGTGTAAAAGAAAACGAAAAAATGGAATTGTTGAATCAGATAAAAGCAAAAATTAGCGAGGAAGATAAAAAAGAATGTGATCAAGAAGTCAGAGAAGAGGAGATAGAAAGAGCAATACAGCAGCTGAATAAAAAGAAAAGTCCAGGAATAGATGGTTTAGGAAGTGAATTTTATATATGTTTTAAAGAGATTTTAACAAAGATTTTAAAGGAAGTTTTTAGAGAAATTTTTGGAAAAGAAGAAGTTAATGAAAGAATGGGGATGGGCATAACAAAACTGATATATAAAAGGAAAGGAGAAAAAGTAGATTTAAAAAACTACAGGCCAATCACAATGCTAAACACAGATCTTAAGATTTTAGCGAAAGTTTTAGCAAACAGGTTAAAGGAAGTAATGCCAAGTATAATCAAAACAAATCAAGCGTACGGAGTAAAAGGAAGAGATATAGCGGACACGACAATGAGCATAAGAGACACAATATGGTACTTGAAAGAAGAGAAAGAAGAAGGATACGTAATTAGTTTAGATTTTGAAAAAGCTTTTGATAGGGTTGAACACGGGTATTTATTTGATGTTTTAAAGAAATTTGGTTTTGGGGGAGATTTTATTAAATGGATTGAGATTTTATATAAGGGTGCTTTAACAAGAATAAAATGTAATGGGTTTTTAACAGAATGTTTTAAAATCACAAGATCAATAAGACAGGGGTGTCCACTTTCAGCGTTATTATATTCACTTGTATCGGAACCGTTGGGATTGGCTATAAAACAAAAAGAAGAAATAACTGGAATTGAAATTGAGGAAAACAAGTCTGAAGGGAAGGTTTTTCAATATGCTGATGACACAACGATAATAGTAAAAGGAAAGGAGAGCGTTAAAGAAGTTATGAAGGTTGTAGAAGAATATTGTAAAGGATCTGGGAGTAAAGTAAATGAAGATAAGACGGTGTATATGAGATTTGGTAAAGCTATGATTTTAAGGGATTGTTTTAATTTCAAGGAAGTGGAAGAAATAAGGATTTTAGGAATTTTAATGGGGAAAAATGAGAGGAAAGTAAGAGATGAAATGTGGGAGCAACTAGTAACAGAAATAGAGAGAAGGTTAAATTTTTGGAAATTGAGAACATTAAACTTGAAAGGGAAGGTTTTAATATTGAATGTTTTAATGGTTTCTAAGCTATGGTATGTTTTATATGTGTCGGAGATGCCATTGTGGACAGAAAAGAGGCTGAAGAAATGTTTTCTTGACTTTTTATGGGAGGGGAAACCAGCAAGAATAGCTTTTAACACACTTTTAGGGGCAGTAGACAAGGGGGGTTTAGGATTAATAGATGTGGAACAGAGAAAAAATAGTTTGAGAGTTAAAATAGTGAAGAAATACATACAAGATGAGGGCAAAGCAGAGTGGAAAAAGACCATGAAATATTTTTTAAACAAATGTGGGAATTTTAATATGGGGGATGGAATTTTATGGATGAAAACGAAAATTTGGATGATGGAAAGACTACCAGAGTTTTATAGAGAAATTTTGAGTGCCTGGGGAAAATTTTTAGCCAAAGTCGAGTATGATCCACATGGGAGAGAAAACATTTTAAATCAACCTCTGTTCTTAAACAAAAACATTTTAAAACAAGACAAAGAAATGTTTTTAAAGAAATGGATGGAAGTGGGGATAACAAGAGTGAGAGACGTTTTATATGAATTCAAAGAAGGGTTTTTACCAACACAATTTATTGTGGATGCAATGGAGGAGGCAAAAGAGGATTACAGTGAACAAGAAATTTTAAATAAGTATGAAATCATTAAAAGTGCAATACCCAAAGAGTGGATTAAAAGAATAGAATGTATGGAAGGAGAGCCAAAAGAGAAATGTATTTATGTGAAATTGGGGGGGAAAGTGAATGATTTTAAGGAATGTACTGTGAAAATGATTTATTGTTCTTTTAGAGATGATGTTTTTAAAGAGCCAATTGCAAATGAATACTGGGTGCAGAAATTCAAAGATTTAAAAAAAGAGTGTATATGGAGAAACATGAGGGGGAAGTGTGTGGAAACAAAATTGGGATGTTTAGAATATTTTATAAGACATAAAGTGATTTTTACTGAGGCAATTTTAAATAAAATAGGAATTGAGCAAAACGCTCTGTGTAAAGTGTGCCAGGAAAAGGAAGAGTGGATTTTACATATATTTTTATACTGTAAAGAACTGGAGGAATTTTTAAGGAAATGTAAATGCTTAATTAAAGAGTTGACTGAGGAGTGGGATGAAAGTGTAATGGAATGGAACAGAGTTGTGATGTTTGGTTGGGAAAAGAAGTGTCAAAACAAAAGTTTTATAAATCTGTGTGTAATGTTGATGAAAAGTGCAATATGGGAGAGAAGAACTGTGGCTAAAAAGGAAAAAATTGTGTTGGATGTTTGGACTATGTTTAAAAGGAAAACTGAATTGTATATTGAAAGATTGTATGTTTATTTTAAATGTGAAAATATGTTGGATGCTTTTTATGATATTTTTACCCCAAAAGTTTGTTGTGTCCTTAAAGACCAAATGTGGAAGCTGCCGGGAAGTGATGGAGTTTTTTAAATAATGTATGTAAATGAAATATATGTGATGTAGAGATGTATGTAGAAGAAAATATGTATTTTTTATTGTATTTATTTTTATTGTATTTTATTGATTGAAATTTCTTAATAAAAAAAAAAAAAAAAAGGCACGCCCGATCTCGTCTGATCTCGGAAGCTAAGCAGGGTCGGGCCTGGTTAGTACTTGGATGGGAGACCGCCTGGGAATACCAGGTGCTGTAAGCTTTTAAAAAAAAAAAAAAGAGTGCCTGAGCTTCAAAAAGCCTTAAAAAGTCTCTGAGATTCTTCAGAAAGCATGAAAGAGTTTGAGTTTTTTCAAAAGTTGTTCTTAGTTTTCTTCACTAATGGTCTAACCTTTTAAATAGCCCAATTTTGGCAGCAGTATTCGCTTACGGCCATACCACCTTGGGCACGCCCGATCTCGTCTGATCTCGGAAGCTAAGCAGGGTCGGGCCTGGTTAGTACTTGGATGGGAGACCGCCTGGGAATACCAGGTGCTGTAAGCTTTTAAAAAAAAAAAAAAAAAAAAAAAGAGTGCCTGAGCTTCAAAAAGCCTTAAAAAGTCTCTGAGATTCTTCAGAAAGCATGAAAGAGTTTGAGTTTTTTCAAAAGTTCTTCTTAGTCTTCTTCACTAATGGTCTAAGCTTTTAAATAAGGCCTGGTTAGTACTTGGATGGGAGGCCGCATGGGAATACTAGGTGTTGTAAGCTTTTTTAAGAAAAAAAAAAAAGAGTCCCTGAGCTTCTTCAAAAAGCCTTAAAAAGTCTCTGAGATTCTTCAGAAAGCATGAAAGAGCTTGAGTTTTTTCAAAAGTTGTTCTTAGTTTTCTTCACTAATGGTCTAACCTTTTAAATAGCCCAATTTTGGCAGCAGTTTTAGCTTACGGCCATACCACCTTGGGCACGCCCGATCTCGTCTGATCTCGGAAGCTAAGCAGGGTCGGGCCTGGTTAGTACTTGGATGGGAGACCGCCTGGGAATACCAGGTGCTGTAAGCTTTTAAAAAAAAAAAAAAAAAAAAAGAGTGCCTGAGCTTCAAAAAGCCTTAAAAAGTCTCTGAGATTCTTCAGAAAGCATGAAAGAGTTTGAGTTTTTTCAAAAGTTCTTCTTAGTCTTCTTCACTAATGGTCTAAGCTTTTAAATAAGGCCTGGTTAGTACTTGGATGGGAGGCCGCATGGGAATACTAGGTGTTGTAAGCTTTTTTAAGAAAAAAAAAAAAGAGTCCCTGAGCTTCTTCAAAAAGCCTTAAAAAGTCTCTGAGATTCTTCAGAAAGCATGAAAGAGCTTGAGTTTTTTCAAAAGTTGTTCTTAGTTTTCTTCACTAATGGTCTAACCTTTTAAATAGCCCAATTTTGGCAGCAGTTTTAGCTTACGGCCATACCACCTTGGGCACGCCCGATCTCGTCTGATCTCGGAAGCTAAGCAGGGTCGGGCCTGGTTAGTACTTGGATGGGAGACCGCCTGGGAATACCAGGTGCTGTAAGCTTTTAAAAAAAAAAAAAAGAGTGCCTGAGCTTCAAAAAGCCTTAAAAAGTCTCTGAGATTCTTCAGAAAGCATGAAAGAGTTTGAGTTTTTTCAAAAGTTCTTCTTAGTCTTCTTCACTAATGGTCTAAGCTTTTAAATAAGGCCTGGTTAGTACTTGGATGGGAGGCCGCATGGGAATACTAGGTGTTGTAAGCTTTTTTAAGAAAAAAAAAAAAGAGTCCCTGAGCTTCTTCAAAAAGCCTTAAAAAGTCTCTGAGATTCTTCAGAAAGCATGAAAGAGCTTGAGTTTTTTCAAAAGTTGTTCTTAGTTTTCTTCACTAATGGTCTAACCTTTTAAATAGCCCAATTTTGGCAGCAGTTTTAGCTTACGGCCATACCACCTTGGGCACGCCCGATCTCGTCTGATCTCGGAAGCTAAGCAGGGTCGGGCCTGGTTAGTACTTGGATGGGAGACCGCCTGGGAATACCAGGTGCTGTAAGCTTTTAAAAAAAAAAAAAAAAAAAAAAAGAGTGCCTGAGCTTCAAAAAGCCTTAAAAAGTCTCTGAGATTCTTCAGAAAGCATGAAAGAGTTTGAGTTTTTTCAAAAGTTCTTCTTAGTCTTCTTCACTAATGGTCTAAGCTTTTAAATAAGGCCTGGTTAGTACTTGGATGGGAGGCCGCATGGGAATACTAGGTGTTGTAAGCTTTTTTAAGAAAAAAAAAAAAGAGTCCCTGAGCTTCTTCAAAAAGCCTTAAAAAGTCTCTGAGATTCTTCAGAAAGCATGAAAGAGCTTGAGTTTTTTCAAAAGTTGTTCTTAGTTTTCTTCACTAATGGTCTAACCTTTTAAATAGCCCAATTTTGGCAGCAGTTTTAGCTTACGGCCATACCACCTTGGGCACGCCCGATCTCGTCTGATCTCGGAAGCTAAGCAGGGTCGGGCCTGGTTAGTACTTGGATGGGAGACCGCCTGGGAATACCAGGTGCTGTAAGCTTTTAAAAAAAAAAAAAAAAAAAAAAAGAGTGCCTGAGCTTCAAAAAGCCTTAAAAAGTCTCTGAGATTCTTCAGAAAGCATGAAAGAGTTTGAGTTTTTTCAAAAGTTCTTCTTAGTCTTCTTCACTAATGGTCTAAGCTTTTAAATAAGGCCTGGTTAGTACTTGGATGGGAGGCCGCATGGGAATACTAGGTGTTGTAAGCTTTTTTAAGAAAAAAAAAAAAGAGTCCCTGAGCTTCTTCAAAAAGCCTTAAAAAGTCTCTGAGATTCTTCAGAAAGCATGAAAGAGCTTGAGTTTTTTCAAAAGTTGTTCTTAGTTTTCTTCACTAATGGTCTAACCTTTTAAATAGCCCAATTTTGGCAGCAGTTTTAGCTTACGGCCATACCACCTTGGGCACGCCCGATCTCGTCTGATCTCGGAAGCTAAGCAGGGTCGGGCCTGGTTAGTACTTGGATGGGAGACCGCCTGGGAATACCAGGTGCTGTAAGCTTTTAAAAAAAAAAAAAAAAAAAAAAGAGTGCCTGAGCTTCAAAAAGCCTTAAAAAGTCTCTGAGATTCTTCAGAAAGCATGAAAGAGTTTGAGTTTTTTCAAAAGTTCTTCTTAGTCTTCTTCACTAATGGTCTAAGCTTTTAAATAAGGCCTGGTTAGTACTTGGATGGGAGGCCGCATGGGAATACTAGGTGTTGTAAGCTTTTTTAAGAAAAAAAAAAAAGAGTCCCTGAGCTTCTTCAAAAAGCCTTAAAAAGTCTCTGAGATTCTTCAGAAAGCATGAAAGAGCTTGAGTTTTTTCAAAAGTTGTTCTTAGTTTTCTTCACTAATGGTCTAACCTTTTAAATAGCCCAATTTTGGCAGCAGTTTTAGCTTACGGCCATACCACCTTGGGCACGCCCGATCTCGTCTGATCTCGGAAGCTAAGCAGGGTCGGGCCTGGTTAGTACTTGGATGGGAGACCGCCTGGGAATACCAGGTGCTGTAAGCTTTTAAAAAAAAAAAAAAGAGTGCCTGAGCTTCAAAAAGCCTTAAAAAGTCTCTGAGATTCTTCAGAAAGCATGAAAGAGTTTGAGTTTTTTCAAAAGTTGTTCTTAGTTTTCTTCACTAATGGTCTAACCTTTTAAATAGCCCAATTTTGGCAGCAGTTTTAGCTTACGGCCATACCACCTTGGGCACGCCCGATCTCGTCTGATCTCGGAAGCTAAGCAGGGTCGGGCCTGGTTAGTACTTGGATGGGAGACCGCCTGGGAATACCAGGTGCTGTAAGCTTTTAAAAAAAAAAAAAAAAAAAAAAAGAGTGCCTGAGCTTCAAAAAGCCTTAAAAAGTCTCTGAGATTCTTCAGAAAGCATGAAAGAGTTTGAGTTTTTTCAAAAGTTCTTCTTAGTCTTCTTCACTAATGGTCTAAGCTTTTAAATAAGGCCTGGTTAGTACTTGGATGGGAGGCCGCATGGGAATACTAGGTGTTGTAAGCTTTTTTAAGAAAAAAAAAAAAGAGTCCCTGAGCTTCTTCAAAAAGCCTTAAAAAGTCTCTGAGATTCTTCAGAAAGCATGAAAGAGCTTGAGTTTTTTCAAAAGTTGTTCTTAGTTTTCTTCACTAATGGTCTAACCTTTTAAATAGCCCAATTTTGGCAGCAGTTTTAGCTTACGGCCATACCACCTTGGGCACGCCCGATCTCGTCTGATCTCGGAAGCTAAGCAGGGTCGGGCCTGGTTAGTACTTGGATGGGAGACCGCCTGGGAATACCAGGTGCTGTAAGCTTTTAAAAAAAAAAAAAAAAAAAAAGAGTGCCTGAGCTTCAAAAAGCCTTAAAAAGTCTCTGAGATTCTTCAGAAAGCATGAAAGAGTTTGAGTTTTTTCAAAAGTTCTTCTTAGTCTTCTTCACTAATGGTCTAAGCTTTTAAATAAGGCCTGGTTAGTACTTGGATGGGAGGCCGCATGGGAATACTAGGTGTTGTAAGCTTTTTTAAGAAAAAAAAAAAAGAGTCCCTGAGCTTCTTCAAAAAGCCTTAAAAAGTCTCTGAGATTCTTCAGAAAGCATGAAAGAGCTTGAGTTTTTTCAAAAGTTGTTCTTAGTTTTCTTCACTAATGGTCTAACCTTTTAAATAGCCCAATTTTGGCAGCAGTTTTAGCTTACGGCCATACCACCTTGGGCACGCCCGATCTCGTCTGATCTCGGAAGCTAAGCAGGGTCGGGCCTGGTTAGTACTTGGATGGGAGACCGCCTGGGAATACCAGGTGCTGTAAGCTTTTAAAAAAAAAAAAAAGAGTGCCTGAGCTTCAAAAAGCCTTAAAAAGTCTCTGAGATTCTTCAGAAAGCATGAAAGAGTTTGAGTTTTTTCAAAAGTTGTTCTTAGTTTTCTTCACTAATGGTCTAACCTTTTAAATAGCCCAATTTTGGCAGCAGTATTCGCTTACGGCCATACCACCTTGGGCACGCCCGATCTCGTCTGATCTCGGAAGCTAAGCAGGGTCGGGACTGGTTAGTACTTGGATGGGAGACCGCCTGGGAATACCAGGTGCTGTAAGCTTTTAAAAAAAAAAAAAAAAAAAAAAGAGTGCCTGAGCTTCAAAAAGCCTTAAAAAGTCTCTGAGATTCTTCAGAAAGCATGAAAGAGTTTGAGTTTTTTCAAAAGTTCTTCTTAGTCTTCTTCACTAATGGTCTAAGCTTTTAAATAAGGCCTGGTTAGTACTTGGATGGGAGGCCGCATGGGAATACTAGGTGTTGTAAAAATTTTTAAGAAAAAAAAAAAAGAGTCCCTGAGCTTCTTCAAAAAGCCTTAAAAAGTCTCTGAGATTCTTCAGAAAGCATGAAAGAGCTTGAGTTTTTTCAAAAGTTGTTCTTAGTTTTCTTCACTAATGGTCTAACCTTTTAAATAGCCCAATTTTGGCAGCAGTTTTAGCTTACGGCCATACCACCTTGGGCACGCCCGATCTCGTCTGATCTCGGAAGCTAAGCAGGGTCGGGCCTGGTTAGTACTTGGATGGGAGACCGCCTGGGAATACCAGGTGCTGTAAGCTTTTAAAAAAAAAAAAAAGAGTGCCTGAGCTTCAAAAAGCCTTAAAAAGTCTCTGAGATTCTTCAGAAAGCATGAAAGAGTTTGAGTTTTTTCAAAAGTTGTTCTTAGTTTTCTTCACTAATGGTCTAACCTTTTAAATAGCCCAATTTTGGCAGCAGTATTCGCTTACGGCCATACCACCTTGGGCACGCCCGATCTCGTCTGATCTCGGAAGCTAAGCAGGGTCGGGCCTGGTTAGTACTTGGATGGGAGACCGCCTGGGAATACCAGGTGCTGTAAGCTTTTAAAAAAAAAAAAAAAAAAAAAAAGAGTGCCTGAGCTTCAAAAAGCCTTAAAAAGTCTCTGAGATTCTTCAGAAAGCATGAAAGAGTTTGAGTTTTTTCAAAAGTTCTTCTTAGTCTTCTTCACTAATGGTCTAAGCTTTTAAATAAGGCCTGGTTAGTACTTGGATGGGAGGCCGCATGGGAATACTAGGTGTTGTAAGCTTTTTTAAGAAAAAAAAAAAAGAGTCCCTGAGCTTCTTCAAAAAGCCTTAAAAAGTCTCTGAGATTCTTCAGAAAGCATGAAAGAGCTTGAGTTTTTTCAAAAGTTGTTCTTAGTTTTCTTCACTAATGGTCTAACCTTTTAAATAGCCCAATTTTGGCAGCAGTTTTAGCTTACGGCCATACCACCTTGGGCACGCCCGATCTCGTCTGATCTCGGAAGCTAAGCAGGGTCGGGCCTGGTTAGTACTTGGATGGGAGACCGCCTGGGAATACCAGGTGCTGTAAGCTTTTAAAAAAAAAAAAAAAAAAAAAGAGTGCCTGAGCTTCAAAAAGCCTTAAAAAGTCTCTGAGATTCTTCAGAAAGCATGAAAGAGTTTGAGTTTTTTCAAAAGTTCTTCTTAGTCTTCTTCACTAATGGTCTAAGCTTTTAAATAAGGCCTGGTTAGTACTTGGATGGGAGGCCGCATGGGAATACTAGGTGTTGTAAGCTTTTTTAAGAAAAAAAAAAAAGAGTCCCTGAGCTTCTTCAAAAAGCCTTAAAAAGTCTCTGAGATTCTTCAGAAAGCATGAAAGAGCTTGAGTTTTTTCAAAAGTTGTTCTTAGTTTTCTTCACTAATGGTCTAACCTTTTAAATAGCCCAATTTTGGCAGCAGTTTTAGCTTACGGCCATACCACCTTGGGCACGCCCGATCTCGTCTGATCTCGGAAGCTAAGCAGGGTCGGGCCTGGTTAGTACTTGGATGGGAGACCGCCTGGGAATACCAGGTGCTGTAAGCTTTTAAAAAAAAAAAAAAAAAAAAAAAGAGTGCCTGAGCTTCAAAAAGCCTTAAAAAGTCTCTGAGATTCTTCAGAAAGCATGAAAGAGTTTGAGTTTTTTCAAAAGTTCTTCTTAGTCTTCTTCACTAATGGTCTAAGCTTTTAAATAAGGCCTGGTTAGTACTTGGATGGGAGGCCGCATGGGAATACTAGGTGTTGTAAGCTTTTTTAAGAAAAAAAAAAAAGAGTCCCTGAGCTTCTTCAAAAAGCCTTAAAAAGTCTCTGAGATTCTTCAGAAAGCATGAAAGAGCTTGAGTTTTTTCAAAAGTTGTTCTTAGTTTTCTTCACTAATGGTCTAACCTTTTAAATAGCCCAATTTTGGCAGCAGTTTTAGCTTACGGCCATACCACCTTGGGCACGCCCGATCTCGTCTGATCTCGGAAGCTAAGCAGGGTCGGGCCTGGTTAGTACTTGGATGGGAGACCGCCTGGGAATACCAGGTGCTGTAAGCTTTTAAAAAAAAAAAAAAGAGTGCCTGAGCTTCAAAAAGCCTTAAAAAGTCTCTGAGATTCTTCAGAAAGCATGAAAGAGTTTGAGTTTTTTCAAAAGTTGTTCTTAGTTTTCTTCACTAATGGTCTAACCTTTTAAATAGCCCAATTTTGGCAGCAGTATTCGCTTACGGCCATACCACCTTGGGCACGCCCGATCTCGTCTGATCTCGGAAGCTAAGCAGGGTCGGGACTGGTTAGTACTTGGATGGGAGACCGCCTGGGAATACCAGGTGCTGTAAGCTTTTAAAAAAAAAAAAAAAAAAAAAAGAGTGCCTGAGCTTCAAAAAGCCTTAAAAAGTCTCTGAGATTCTTCAGAAAGCATGAAAGAGTTTGAGTTTTTTCAAAAGTTCTTCTTAGTCTTCTTCACTAATGGTCTAAGCTTTTAAATAAGGCCTGGTTAGTACTTGGATGGGAGGCCGCATGGGAATACTAGGTGTTGTAAAAATTTTTAAGAAAAAAAAAAAAGAGTCCCTGAGCTTCTTCAAAAAGCCTTAAAAAGTCTCTGAGATTCTTCAGAAAGCATGAAAGAGCTTGAGTTTTTTCAAAAGTTGTTCTTAGTTTTCTTCACTAATGGTCTAACCTTTTAAATAGCCCAATTTTGGCAGCAGTTTTAGCTTACGGCCATACCACCTTGGGCACGCCCGATCTCGTCTGATCTCGGAAGCTAAGCAGGGTCGGGCCTGGTTAGTACTTGGATGGGAGACCGCCTGGGAATACCAGGTGCTGTAAGCTTTTAAAAAAAAAAAAAAAAAAAAAAGAGTGCCTGAGCTTCAAAAAGCCTTAAAAAGTCTCTGAGATTCTTCAGAAAGCATGAAAGAGTTTGAGTTTTTTCAAAAGTTCTTCTTAGTCTTCTTCACTAATGGTCTAAGCTTTTAAATAAGGCCTGGTTAGTACTTGGATGGGAGGCCGCATGGGAATACTAGGTGTTGTAAGCTTTTTTAAGAAAAAAAAAAAAGAGTCCCTGAGCTTCTTCAAAAAGCCTTAAAAAGTCTCTGAGATTCTTCAGAAAGCATGAAAGAGCTTGAGTTTTTTCAAAAGTTGTTCTTAGTTTTCTTCACTAATGGTCTAACCTTTTAAATAGCCCAATTTTGGCAGCAGTTTTCGCTTACGGCCATACCACCTTGGGCACGCCCGATCTCGTCTGATCTCGGAAGCTAAGCAGGGTCGGGCCTGGTTAGTACTTGGATGGGAGACCGCCTGGGAATACCAGGTGCTGTAAGCTTTTAAAAAAAAAAAAAAAAAAAAAAAGAGTGCCTGAGCTTCAAAAAGCCTTAAAAAGTCTCTGAGATTCTTCAGAAAGCATGAAAGAGTTTGAGTTTTTTCAAAAGTTCTTCTTAGTCTTCTTCACTAATGGTCTAAGCTTTTAAATAAGGCCTGGTTAGTACTTGGATGGGAGGCCGCATGGGAATACTAGGTGTTGTAAGCTTTTTTAAGAAAAAAAAAAAAGAGTCCCTGAGCTTCTTCAAAAAGCCTTAAAAAGTCTCTGAGATTCTTCAGAAAGCATGAAAGAGCTTGAGTTTTTTCAAAAGTTGTTCTTAGTTTTCTTCACTAATGGTCTAACCTTTTAAATAGCCCAATTTTGGCAGCAGTTTTAGCTTACGGCCATACCACCTTGGTCACGCCCGATCTAGTTGGTACGATCCAGGAAGTGAGTTGGCTGCAGTTGGAGAGGAAGGCTCTCCCCCATTTTTGTTTTTCTATTTGTGTTTTGTTTTTCGAGTTTGTTACTTTAAGTTAGTTTTTTTCGCTTTATTTTGCTTTTCAAACCACCTAACAGCAGCTTTTGCTGGCTGGAGGGTGGTTTTTAATTTTATTTTTGCAATTATGGACGGATTAACGGCGAACGACACTGGACTGGTTGGAGGAACACGCACGGTAATTGACAATGGACTGGCAGGAGGAACACGAATGGCAAACGACACTGGACTGGCGGGAGGAACACGAATGGCAAAAGACACTGGACTGGCGGGAGGAACACGAATGGCAAACGACACTGGACTAGAGAATCGACAAAGAACTGGGAATGGAAAGGATCAAGAAGCAAGGAAAAGATTTGGTGAAAGAAAATATTTAAAAGAGGCAACAGTGATCGTAAGTACAGAGAACGTGAGTGGAGTGAGAGCGGAGGATATAATTAAAGCGATTTCGGAACAAATTGGAAGTGGAAAGGTGTTGGCTGTAAGACCCAGGCAAGGCAAAGAATATGAACTGACACTAGAACAGGAAGAAATGTGCGACGTTTTAATCGATGGATTGACAATAAAGGGAGTGGACTGTGAAGTAAAGAAGCTGCAAAATAAAGATTACGTTGTTTCATTCATGCACCTGCCTGTCTACCTGGAGGATAATGAAATTTTGGACAAATTGGAAGGATGGGGGGTTTCCCCCATATCTAAAATCAAAAGAAGGTGCTATCCGGGCACTGACGTAGAAGACGGCACCAGGTTTGTGAAGGTGAGGTTCCCCAAAGAAGTGGCATCACTCCCTTATAGCACAAAGCTGGAAACAGCGGAAGGGCCACAGTACTTTAGGGTGATGCACAGCCACCAGGTAAAGACCTGTCGGCTGTGCATGAGCCCAGGACATCTACTGAAAGATTGCCCAGATTTCAAGTGCTATAAGTGTGAGGAAAGGGGCCATTTTGCACGAGATTGCAACGCCGTCAGGTGCCCGGATTGCCAAGAAATTTTAAATAAATGTGAATGCTGGATGGAGGGAGAGGTAGGAGGAAGGGAAGTACAGGTAGACAGACAGGTGCATGAAGGAAACAACGAGGAAAGACAAGAAGAGGACGAATCACAACCAAAGGAAGCAGAGGAAGGAACAAACAACAGACAAGAAGGAGAAGGAGGAAATGAAAAGGATGATGAACAGATAAGTGAAGAGGACACGCTGTTGACACCAATGGACATATCTTCAAATCATGGACAAAAAGGAAAAGAACAAGACAAAGAAACAGACAGCGAAGGAGAAATAAGGATGGAGGAGGACGAGAAGAAAAAAGTGGAGAGGGGACAAGGACGAAGAAGATTGCTAAAGGTAAAGCCAAATATAGAAACTGCAAGGAAAAAAGTGTTGAAAAAAGGACTAATCGAGTGTTTAAACAGGTTTGAGGTGTTAAAGGAACTGGAGGAGAAAGACTAAGAATAATGGTTTTTAGATATTTATTCTTTTTATTTTTAATGGTACTAAGTTGTGTGACTTTTAATGCGAGAGGACTTTTGAACTTAAGGAAATTTGAAAATGTAAAAGAAAAATGTAAAACAGAAGACATTATTGTGCTACAAGAAACAAACTGGAGAGAAAATGTGATGAATGATTTTAAAAAGAGATGGGAAGGAGGGATTTTATACAATAATGGAGATGGGAGGTTTGGAAGAGGAGTGGCTTTTTTAATGAAGGATGATGTTTTTAAAGCAAGTAAAATTCTATACAAAGATACGATGGGAAAATGTATGGTGGTTGAGACAATACATGAAGGAAGAGAATTGATTTTAGTAAATGTACATGCACCAACGGAAGAGAAAGAAAAGAAAGAGTTTTTTAATGTTTTAAGAAGTATTGTAAAGAAGTATAAGGAAATAATAATGATGGGGGATTTTAACACGGTTTTTAATAAACATGACATGGCAGAAGGAATGGTTTTTAAAACTGATACAGGGAGAAAAGAATTAAAAGCATCAATGGCAGAAAATAATATGATAGATGTGTGGAGAGAAAGAAATGAAAGGAAAAAAGAATTTTCAAGGATACAAATAGTAGGGAGCTTTGTGTGCAAAACAAGAATTGACTTTATTTTATGTACGAGGAATGTGGAGAATTTTATCGAAAATATCAAGTATGAAGACACAAGTTTGAGCGATCACAAGTTTTTATTTTTTAAAATGGACTGGAATAAAGTGCAAAGAGGGCCAGGGATATGGGTTTTAAATACTAAAATGTTAGAAAATGAAGACTATGTTTTAAAGGTTAAAGAAATTATAGAAAAAGAAAAGGAAAATGAAATGTATGAAGAAGATAAGAGAATATGGTGGGAGAACGTAAAGTTTTTAATTAAAAAATTCTCGATTAAGTATTGTAGTATAATACACAAATGCAAAAGATACAAAGAAAAAGAAATAAAGGAAAGTTTGGAAGTGGAATTGAATAAAGAAAATAAAGATATACAAAAGATAAAGGAAATGGAGGGAAAACTGAAAGAAATAGAGGAAAAAGAATATGAGGGGGCGAGGTTAAGAAGCAAAGCTAAATATACAGTGGAGGGAGAAAAATGCACCAAGTTTTTTTTTGATTTGGAAAAAAAGAAAGGGAAAGCTGAAACGATTAAAGAGATAAGAGGAAAAAATGGGGAAATTGTAGAAGGGAATGAAAAAATTTTAGAAGAAATAAGGAATTTTTATGAAGAGCTTTTTAGTACAAGAGGTGTAAAAGAAAACGAAAAAATGGAATTGTTGAATCAGATAAAAGCAAAAATTAGCGAGGAAGATAAAAAAGAATGTGATCAAGAAGTCAGAGAAGAGGAGATAGAAAGAGCAATACAGCAGCTGAATAAAAAGAAAAGTCCAGGAATAGATGGTTTAGGAAGTGAATTTTATATATGTTTTAAAGAGATTTTAACAAAGATTTTAAAGGAAGTTTTTAGAGAAATTTTTGGAAAAGAAGAAGTTAATGAAAGAATGGGGATGGGCATAACAAAACTGATATATAAAAGGAAAGGAGAAAAAGTAGATTTAAAAAACTACAGGCCAATCACAATGCTAAACACAGATCTTAAGATTTTAGCGAAAGTTTTAGCAAACAGGTTAAAGGAAGTAATGCCAAGTATAATCAAAACAAATCAAGCGTACGGAGTAAAAGGAAGAGATATAGCGGACACGACAATGAGCATAAGAGACACAATATGGTACTTGAAAGAAGAGAAAGAAGAAGGATACGTAATTAGTTTAGATTTTGAAAAAGCTTTTGATAGGGTTGAACACGGGTATTTATTTGATGTTTTAAAGAAATTTGGTTTTGGGGGAGATTTTATTAAATGGATTGAGATTTTATATAAGGGTGCTTTAACAAGAATAAAATGTAATGGGTTTTTAACAGAATGTTTTAAAATCACAAGATCAATAAGACAGGGGTGTCCACTTTCAGCGTTATTATATTCACTTGTATCGGAACCGTTGGGATTGGCTATAAAACAAAAAGAAGAAATAACTGGAATTGAAATTGAGGAAAACAAGTCTGAAGGGAAGGTTTTTCAATATGCTGATGACACAACGATAATAGTAAAAGGAAAGGAGAGCGTTAAAGAAGTTATGAAGGTTGTAGAAGAATATTGTAAAGGATCTGGGAGTAAAGTAAATGAAGATAAGACGGTGTATATGAGATTTGGTAAAGCTATGATTTTAAGGGATTGTTTTAATTTCAAGGAAGTGGAAGAAATAAGGATTTTAGGAATTTTAATGGGGAAAAATGAGAGGAAAGTAAGAGATGAAATGTGGGAGCAACTAGTAACAGAAATAGAGAGAAGGTTAAATTTTTGGAAATTGAGAACATTAAACTTGAAAGGGAAGGTTTTAATATTGAATGTTTTAATGGTTTCTAAGCTATGGTATGTTTTATATGTGTCGGAGATGCCATTGTGGACAGAAAAGAGGCTGAAGAAATGTTTTCTTGACTTTTTATGGGAGGGGAAACCAGCAAGAATAGCTTTTAACACACTTTTAGGGGCAGTAGACAAGGGGGGTTTAGGATTAATAGATGTGGAACAGAGAAAAAATAGTTTGAGAGTTAAAATAGTGAAGAAATACATACAAGATGAGGGCAAAGCAGAGTGGAAAAAGACCATGAAATATTTTTTAAACAAATGTGGGAATTTTAATATGGGGGATGGAATTTTATGGATGAAAACGAAAATTTGGATGATGGAAAGACTACCAGAGTTTTATAGAGAAATTTTGAGTGCCTGGGGAAAATTTTTAGCCAAAGTCGAGTATGATCCACATGGGAGAGAAAACATTTTAAATCAACCTCTGTTCTTAAACAAAAACATTTTAAAACAAGACAAAGAAATGTTTTTAAAGAAATGGATGGAAGTGGGGATAACAAGAGTGAGAGACGTTTTATATGAATTCAAAGAAGGGTTTTTACCAACACAATTTATTGTGGATGCAATGGAGGAGGCAAAAGAGGATTACAGTGAACAAGAAATTTTAAATAAGTATGAAATCATTAAAAGTGCAATACCCAAAGAGTGGATTAAAAGAATAGAATGTATGGAAGGAGAGCCAAAAGAGAAATGTATTTATGTGAAATTGGGGGGGAAAGTGAATGATTTTAAGGAATGTACTGTGAAAATGATTTATTGTTCTTTTAGAGATGATGTTTTTAAAGAGCCAATTGCAAATGAATACTGGGTGCAGAAATTCAAAGATTTAAAAAAAGAGTGTATATGGAGAAACATGAGGGGGAAGTGTGTGGAAACAAAATTGGGATGTTTAGAATATTTTATAAGACATAAAGTGATTTTTACTGAGGCAATTTTAAATAAAATAGGAATTGAGCAAAACGCTCTGTGTAAAGTGTGCCAGGAAAAGGAAGAGTGGATTTTACATATATTTTTATACTGTAAAGAACTGGAGGAATTTTTAAGGAAATGTAAATGCTTAATTAAAGAGTTGACTGAGGAGTGGGATGAAAGTGTAATGGAATGGAACAGAGTTGTGATGTTTGGTTGGGAAAAGAAGTGTCAAAACAAAAGTTTTATAAATCTGTGTGTAATGTTGATGAAAAGTGCAATATGGGAGAGAAGAACTGTGGCTAAAAAGGAAAAAATTGTGTTGGATGTTTGGACTATGTTTAAAAGGAAAACTGAATTGTATATTGAAAGATTGTATGTTTATTTTAAATGTGAAAATATGTTGGATGCTTTTTATGATATTTTTACCCCAAAAGTTTGTTGTGTCCTTAAAGACCAAATGTGGAAGCTGCCGGGAAGTGATGGAGTTTTTTAAATAATGTATGTAAATGAAATATATGTGATGTAGAGATGTATGTAGAAGAAAATATGTATTTTTTATTGTATTTATTTTTATTGTATTTTATTGATTGAAATTTCTTAATAAAAAAAAAAAAAAAAAGGCACGCCCGATCTCGTCTGATCTCGGAAGCTAAGCAGGGTCGGGCCTGGTTAGTACTTGGATGGGAGACCGCCTGGGAATACCAGGTGCTGTAAGCTTTTAAAAAAAAAAAAAAGAGTGCCTGAGCTTCAAAAAGCCTTAAAAAGTCTCTGAGATTCTTCAGAAAGCATGAAAGAGTTTGAGTTTTTTCAAAAGTTGTTCTTAGTTTTCTTCACTAATGGTCTAACCTTTTAAATAGCCCAATTTTGGCAGCAGTATTCGCTTACGGCCATACCACCTTGGGCACGCCCGATCTCGTCTGATCTCGGAAGCTAAGCAGGGTCGGGCCTGGTTAGTACTTGGATGGGAGACCGCCTGGGAATACCAGGTGCTGTAAGCTTTTAAAAAAAAAAAAAAAAAAAAAAAGAGTGCCTGAGCTTCAAAAAGCCTTAAAAAGTCTCTGAGATTCTTCAGAAAGCATGAAAGAGTTTGAGTTTTTTCAAAAGTTCTTCTTAGTCTTCTTCACTAATGGTCTAAGCTTTTAAATAAGGCCTGGTTAGTACTTGGATGGGAGGCCGCATGGGAATACTAGGTGTTGTAAGCTTTTTTAAGAAAAAAAAAAAAGAGTCCCTGAGCTTCTTCAAAAAGCCTTAAAAAGTCTCTGAGATTCTTCAGAAAGCATGAAAGAGCTTGAGTTTTTTCAAAAGTTGTTCTTAGTTTTCTTCACTAATGGTCTAACCTTTTAAATAGCCCAATTTTGGCAGCAGTTTTAGCTTACGGCCATACCACCTTGGGCACGCCCGATCTCGTCTGATCTCGGAAGCTAAGCAGGGTCGGGCCTGGTTAGTACTTGGATGGGAGACCGCCTGGGAATACCAGGTGCTGTAAGCTTTTAAAAAAAAAAAAAAAAAAAAAGAGTGCCTGAGCTTCAAAAAGCCTTAAAAAGTCTCTGAGATTCTTCAGAAAGCATGAAAGAGTTTGAGTTTTTTCAAAAGTTCTTCTTAGTCTTCTTCACTAATGGTCTAAGCTTTTAAATAAGGCCTGGTTAGTACTTGGATGGGAGGCCGCATGGGAATACTAGGTGTTGTAAGCTTTTTTAAGAAAAAAAAAAAAGAGTCCCTGAGCTTCTTCAAAAAGCCTTAAAAAGTCTCTGAGATTCTTCAGAAAGCATGAAAGAGCTTGAGTTTTTTCAAAAGTTGTTCTTAGTTTTCTTCACTAATGGTCTAACCTTTTAAATAGCCCAATTTTGGCAGCAGTTTTAGCTTACGGCCATACCACCTTGGGCACGCCCGATCTCGTCTGATCTCGGAAGCTAAGCAGGGTCGGGCCTGGTTAGTACTTGGATGGGAGACCGCCTGGGAATACCAGGTGCTGTAAGCTTTTAAAAAAAAAAAAAAGAGTGCCTGAGCTTCAAAAAGCCTTAAAAAGTCTCTGAGATTCTTCAGAAAGCATGAAAGAGTTTGAGTTTTTTCAAAAGTTCTTCTTAGTCTTCTTCACTAATGGTCTAAGCTTTTAAATAAGGCCTGGTTAGTACTTGGATGGGAGGCCGCATGGGAATACTAGGTGTTGTAAGCTTTTTTAAGAAAAAAAAAAAAGAGTCCCTGAGCTTCTTCAAAAAGCCTTAAAAAGTCTCTGAGATTCTTCAGAAAGCATGAAAGAGCTTGAGTTTTTTCAAAAGTTGTTCTTAGTTTTCTTCACTAATGGTCTAACCTTTTAAATAGCCCAATTTTGGCAGCAGTTTTAGCTTACGGCCATACCACCTTGGGCACGCCCGATCTCGTCTGATCTCGGAAGCTAAGCAGGGTCGGGCCTGGTTAGTACTTGGATGGGAGACCGCCTGGGAATACCAGGTGCTGTAAGCTTTTAAAAAAAAAAAAAAAAAAAAAAGAGTGCCTGAGCTTCAAAAAGCCTTAAAAAGTCTCTGAGATTCTTCAGAAAGCATGAAAGAGTTTGAGTTTTTTCAAAAGTTCTTCTTAGTCTTCTTCACTAATGGTCTAAGCTTTTAAATAAGGCCTGGTTAGTACTTGGATGGGAGGCCGCATGGGAATACTAGGTGTTGTAAGCTTTTTTAAGAAAAAAAAAAAAGAGTCCCTGAGCTTCTTCAAAAAGCCTTAAAAAGTCTCTGAGATTCTTCAGAAAGCATGAAAGAGCTTGAGTTTTTTCAAAAGTTGTTCTTAGTTTTCTTCACTAATGGTCTAACCTTTTAAATAGCCCAATTTTGGCAGCAGTTTTAGCTTACGGCCATACCACCTTGGGCACGCCCGATCTCGTCTGATCTCGGAAGCTAAGCAGGGTCGGGCCTGGTTAGTACTTGGATGGGAGACCGCCTGGGAATACCAGGTGCTGTAAGCTTTTAAAAAAAAAAAAAAGAGTGCCTGAGCTTCAAAAAGCCTTAAAAAGTCTCTGAGATTCTTCAGAAAGCATGAAAGAGTTTGAGTTTTTTCAAAAGTTCTTCTTAGTCTTCTTCACTAATGGTCTAAGCTTTTAAATAAGGCCTGGTTAGTACTTGGATGGGAGGCCGCATGGGAATACTAGGTGTTGTAAGCTTTTTTAAGAAAAAAAAAAAAGAGTCCCTGAGCTTCTTCAAAAAGCCTTAAAAAGTCTCTGAGATTCTTCAGAAAGCATGAAAGAGCTTGAGTTTTTTCAAAAGTTGTTCTTAGTTTTCTTCACTAATGGTCTAACCTTTTAAATAGCCCAATTTTGGCAGCAGTTTTAGCTTACGGCCATACCACCTTGGGCACGCCCGATCTCGTCTGATCTCGGAAGCTAAGCAGGGTCGGGCCTGGTTAGTACTTGGATGGGAGACCGCCTGGGAATACCAGGTGCTGTAAGCTTTTAAAAAAAAAAAAAAAAAAAAGAGTGCCTGAGCTTCAAAAAGCCTTAAAAAGTCTCTGAGATTCTTCAGAAAGCATGAAAGAGTTTGAGTTTTTTCAAAAGTTCTTCTTAGTCTTCTTCACTAATGGTCTAAGCTTTTAAATAAGGCCTGGTTAGTACTTGGATGGGAGGCCGCATGGGAATACTAGGTGTTGTAAGCTTTTTTAAGAAAAAAAAAAAAGAGTCCCTGAGCTTCTTCAAAAAGCCTTAAAAAGTCTCTGAGATTCTTCAGAAAGCATGAAAGAGCTTGAGTTTTTTCAAAAGTTGTTCTTAGTTTTCTTCACTAATGGTCTAACCTTTTAAATAGCCCAATTTTGGCAGCAGTTTTAGCTTACGGCCATACCACCTTGGGCACGCCCGATCTCGTCTGATCTCGGAAGCTAAGCAGGGTCGGGC
>NW_027508934.1:37500-40000 GCF_051911475.1 Siphateles boraxobius
CTCTTTCATGCTCTCTGAAGAATCTCAGAGACTTTTAAAGGCTTTCTGAAGAAGCTCAGGGACTCTTTTTTTTAAACTAAGAAGAACTTTTGAAAAAACTCAAACTCTTTCATGCTCTCTGAAGAATCTCAGAGACTTTTAAAGGCTTTCTGAAGAAGCTCAGTGAGTCTTTTTTTTTAGTAAGAAGAACTTTTGAAAAAACTCAAACTCTTTCATGCTCTCTGAAGAATCTCAGAGACTTTTAAAGGCTTTCTGAAGAAGCTCAGTGAGTCTTTTTTTTAAACTAAGAAGAACTTTTGAAAAAACTCAAACTCTTTCATGCTCTCTGAAGAATCTCAGAGACTTTTAAAGGCTTTCTGAAGAAGCTCAGGGACTCTTTTTTTTAAACTAAGAAGAACTTTTGAAAAAACTCAAACTCTTTCATGCTCTCTGAAGAATCTCAGAGACTTTTAAAGGCTTTCTGAAGAAGCTCAGGGACTCTTTTTTTTAAACTAAGAAGAACTTTTGAAAAAACTCAAACTCTTTCATGCTCTCTGAAGAATCTCAGAGACTTTTAAAGGCTTTCTGAAGAAGCTCAGTGAGTCTTTTTTTTAAACTAAGAAGAACTTTTGAAAAAACTAAAACTCTTTCATGCTCTCTGAAGAATCTCAGAGACTTTTAAAGGCTTTCTGAAGAAGCTCAGGGACTCTTTTTTTTAAACTAAGAAGAACTTTTGAAAAAACTCAAACTCTTTCATGCTCTCTGAAGAATCTCAGAGACTTTTAAAGGCTTTCTGAAGAAGCTCAGTGAGTCTTTTTTTTTAGTAAGAAGAACTTTTGAAAAAACTCAAACTCTTTCATGCTCTCTGAAGAATCTCAGAGACTTTTAAAGGCTTTCTGAAGAAGCTCAGTGAGTCTTTTTTTTAAACTAAGAAGAACTTTTGAAAAAACTCAAACTCTTTCATGCTCTCTGAAGAATCTCAGAGACTTTTAAAGGCTTTCTGAAGAAGCTCAGGGACTCTTTTTTTTAAACTAAGAAGAACTTTTGAAAAAACTCAAACTCTTTCATGCTCTCTGAAGAATCTCAGAGACTTTTAAAGGCTTTCTGAAGAAGCTCAGTGAGTCTTTTTTTTAAACTAAGAAGAACTTTTGAAAAAACTCAAACTCTTTCATGCTCTCTGAAGAATCTCAGAGACTTTTAAAGGCTTTCTGAAGAAGCTCAGGGACTCTTTTTTTTAAACTAAGAAGAACTTTTGAAAAAACTCAAACTCTTTCATGCTCT
Organism: Siphateles boraxobius; assembly: GCF_051911475.1. Classification (NCBI taxonomy): domain Eukaryota; kingdom Metazoa; phylum Chordata; class Actinopteri; order Cypriniformes; family Leuciscidae; genus Siphateles; species Siphateles boraxobius. The sequence continues at coordinate 38,761 of NW_027508934.1, forward strand.
CTGAAGAATCTCAGAGACTTTTAAAGGCTTTCTGAAGAAGCTCAGTGAGTCTTTTTTTTTAGTAAGAAGAACTTTTGAAAAAACTCAAACTCTTTCATGCTCTCTGAAGAATCTCAGAGACTTTTAAAGGCTTTCTGAAGAAGCTCAGGGACTCTTTTTTTTTTTTTTTTTTTTTAAATCAAAAAAGCTTACAGCACCTGGTATTCCCAGGCGGTCTCCCATCCAAGTACTAACCAGGCCCGAACCTGCTTAGCTTCCCAGATCAGACGAGATCGGGCATGACCAAGGTGGTATGGCCGTAAGCGAAAACTGCTGCCAAAATTGGGCAATTTAAAAGGTTAGACCATTAATGAAGAAAACTAAGAAGAACTTTTGAAAAAACTCAAACTCTTTCATGCTCTCTGAAGAATCTCAGAGACTTTTAAAGGCTTTCTGAAGAAGCTCAGTGAGTCTTTTTTTTAAACTAAGAAGAACTTTTGAAAAAACTCAAACTCTTTCATGCTCTCTGAAGAATCTCAGAGACTTTTAAAGGCTTTCTGAAGAAGCTCAGGGACTCTTTTTTTTAAACTAAGAAGAACTTTTGAAAAAACTCAAACTCTTTCATGCTCTCTGAAGAATCTCAGAGACTTTTAAAGGCTTTCTGAAGAAGCTCAGTGAGTCTTTTTTTTAAACTAAGAAGAACTTTTGAAAAAACTCAAACTCTTTCATGCTCTCTGAAGAATCTCAGAGACTTTTAAAGGCTTTCTGAAGAAGCTCAGGGACTCTTTTTTTTAAACTAAGAAGAACTTTTGAAAAAACTCAAACTCTTTCATGCTCTCTGAAGAATCTCAGAGACTTTTAAAGGCTTTCTGAAGAAGCTCAGTGAGTCTTTTTTTTAAACTAAGAAGAACTTTTGAAAAAACTCAAACTCTTTCATGCTCTCTGAAGAATCTCAGAGACTTTTACAGGCTTTCTGAAGAAGCTCAGGGACTCTTTTTTTTAAACTAAGAAGAACTTTTGAAAAAACTCAAACTCTTTCATGCTCTCTGAAGAATCTCAGAGACTTTTAAAGGCTTTCTGAAGAAGCTCAGTGAGTCTTTTTTTTAAACTAAGAAGAACTTTTGAAAAAACTCAAACTCTTTCATGCTCTCTGAAGAATCTCAGAGACTTTTAAAGGCTTTCTGAAGAAGCTCAGGGACTCTTTTTTTTAAACTAAGAAGAACTTTTGAAAAAACTCAAACTCTTTCATGCTCTCTGAAGA
>NW_027508934.1:50000-55000 GCF_051911475.1 Siphateles boraxobius
TTTTTTAAACTAAGAAGAACTTTTGAAAAAACTCAAACTCTTTCATGCTCTCTGAAGAATCTCAGAGACTTTTAAAGGCTTTCTGAAGAAGCTCAGTGAGTCTTTTTTTTTAGTAAGAAGAACTTTTGAAAAAACTCAAACTCTTTCATGCTCTCTGAAGAATCTCAGAGACTTTTAAAGGCTTTCTGAAGAAGCTCAGTGAGTCTTTTTTTTAAACTAAGAAGAACTTTTGAAAAAACTCAAACTCTTTCATGCTCTCTGAAGAATCTCAGAGACTTTTAAAGGCTTTCTGAAGAAGCTCAGGGACTCTTTTTTTTAAACTAAGAAGAACTTTTGAAAAAACTCAAACTCTTTCATGCTCTCTGAAGAATCTCAGAGACTTTTAAAGGCTTTCTGAAGAAGCTCAGGGACTCTTTTTTTTAAACTAAGAAGAACTTTTGAAAAAACTCAAACTCTTTCATGCTCTCTGAAGAATCTCAGAGACTTTTAAAGGCTTTCTGAAGAAGCTCAGTGAGTCTTTTTTTTAAACTAAGAAGAACTTTTGAAAAAACTAAAACTCTTTCATGCTCTCTGAAGAATCTCAGAGACTTTTAAAGGCTTTCTGAAGAAGCTCAGGGACTCTTTTTTTTAAACTAAGAAGAACTTTTGAAAAAACTCAAACTCTTTCATGCTCTCTGAAGAATCTCAGAGACTTTTAAAGGCTTTCTGAAGAAGCTCAGTGAGTCTTTTTTTTTAGTAAGAAGAACTTTTGAAAAAACTCAAACTCTTTCATGCTCTCTGAAGAATCTCAGAGACTTTTAAAGGCTTTCTGAAGAAGCTCAGTGAGTCTTTTTTTTAAACTAAGAAGAACTTTTGAAAAAACTCAAACTCTTTCATGCTCTCTGAAGAATCTCAGAGACTTTTAAAGGCTTTCTGAAGAAGCTCAGGGACTCTTTTTTTTAAACTAAGAAGAACTTTTGAAAAAACTCAAACTCTTTCATGCTCTCTGAAGAATCTCAGAGACTTTTAAAGGCTTTCTGAAGAAGCTCAGTGAGTCTTTTTTTTAAACTAAGAAGAACTTTTGAAAAAACTCAAACTCTTTCATGCTCTCTGAAGAATCTCAGAGACTTTTAAAGGCTTTCTGAAGAAGCTCAGGGACTCTTTTTTTTAAACTAAGAAGAACTTTTGAAAAAACTCAAACTCTTTCATGCTCTCTGAAGAATCTCAGAGACTTTTAAAGGCTTTCTGAAGAAGCTCAGTGAGTCTTTTTTTTTAGTAAGAAGAACTTTTGAAAAAACTCAAACTCTTTCATGCTCTCTGAAGAATCTCAGAGACTTTTAAAGGCTTTCTGAAGAAGCTCAGGGACTCTTTTTTTTTTTTTTTTTTTTTAAATCAAAAAAGCTTACAGCACCTGGTATTCCCAGGCGGTCTCCCATCCAAGTACTAACCAGGCCCGAACCTGCTTAGCTTCCCAGATCAGACGAGATCGGGCATGACCAAGGTGGTATGGCCGTAAGCGAAAACTGCTGCCAAAATTGGGCAATTTAAAAGGTTAGACCATTAATGAAGAAAACTAAGAAGAACTTTTGAAAAAACTCAAACTCTTTCATGCTCTCTGAAGAATCTCAGAGACTTTTAAAGGCTTTCTGAAGAAGCTCAGTGAGTCTTTTTTTTAAACTAAGAAGAACTTTTGAAAAAACTCAAACTCTTTCATGCTCTCTGAAGAATCTCAGAGACTTTTAAAGGCTTTCTGAAGAAGCTCAGGGACTCTTTTTTTTAAACTAAGAAGAACTTTTGAAAAAACTCAAACTCTTTCATGCTCTCTGAAGAATCTCAGAGACTTTTAAAGGCTTTCTGAAGAAGCTCAGTGAGTCTTTTTTTTAAACTAAGAAGAACTTTTGAAAAAACTCAAACTCTTTCATGCTCTCTGAAGAATCTCAGAGACTTTTAAAGGCTTTCTGAAGAAGCTCAGGGACTCTTTTTTTTAAACTAAGAAGAACTTTTGAAAAAACTCAAACTCTTTCATGCTCTCTGAAGAATCTCAGAGACTTTTAAAGGCTTTCTGAAGAAGCTCAGTGAGTCTTTTTTTTAAACTAAGAAGAACTTTTGAAAAAACTCAAACTCTTTCATGCTCTCTGAAGAATCTCAGAGACTTTTACAGGCTTTCTGAAGAAGCTCAGGGACTCTTTTTTTTAAACTAAGAAGAACTTTTGAAAAAACTCAAACTCTTTCATGCTCTCTGAAGAATCTCAGAGACTTTTAAAGGCTTTCTGAAGAAGCTCAGTGAGTCTTTTTTTTAAACTAAGAAGAACTTTTGAAAAAACTCAAACTCTTTCATGCTCTCTGAAGAATCTCAGAGACTTTTAAAGGCTTTCTGAAGAAGCTCAGGGACTCTTTTTTTTAAACTAAGAAGAACTTTTGAAAAAACTCAAACTCTTTCATGCTCTCTGAAGAATCTCAGAGACTTTTAAAGGCTTTCTGAAGAAGCTCAGTGAGTCTTTTTTTTTAGTAAGAAGAACTTTTGAAAAAACTCAAACTCTTTCATGCTCTCTGAAGAATCTCAGAGACTTTTAAAGGCTTTCTGAAGAAGCTCAGTGAGTCTTTTTTTTAAACTAAGAAGAACTTTTGAAAAAACTCAAACTCTTTCATGCTCTCTGAAGAATCTCAGAGACTTTTAAAGGCTTTCTGAAGAAGCTCAGGGACTCTTTTTTTTAAACTAAGAAGAACTTTTGAAAAAACTCAAACTCTTTCATGCTCTCTGAAGAATCTCAGAGACTTTTAAAGGCTTTCTGAAGAAGCTCAGTGAGTCTTTTTTTTAAACTAAGAAGAACTTTTGAAAAAACTCAAACTCTTTCATGCTCTCTGAAGAATCTCAGAGACTTTTAAAGGCTTTCTGAAGAAGCTCAGGGACTCTTTTTTTTAAACTAAGAAGAACTTTTGAAAAAACTCAAACTCTTTCATGCTCTCTGAAGAATCTCAGAGACTTTTAAAGGCTTTCTGAAGAAGCTCAGTGAGTCTTTTTTTTTTAGTAAGAAGAACTTTTGAAAAAACTCAAACTCTTTCATGCTCTCTGAAGAATCTCAGAGACTTTTAAAGGCTTTCTGAAGAAGCTCAGGGACTCTTTTTTTTTTTTTTTTTTTTTAAAAAGCTTACAGCACCTGGTATTCCCAGGCGGTCTCCCATCCAAGCACTAACCAGGCCCGACCCTGCTTAGCTTCCGAGATCAGACGAGATCGGGCGTGACCAAGGTGGTATGGCCGTAAGCGAAAACTGCTGCCAAAATTGGGCAATTTAAAAGGTTAGACCATTAATGAAGAAAACTAAGAATAACTTTTGAAAAAACTCAAACTCTTTCATGCTCTCTGAAGAATCTCAGAGACTTTTAAAGGCTTTCTGAAGAAGCTCAGTGAGTCTTTTTTTTAAACTAAGAAGAACTTTTGAAAAAACTCAAACTCTTTCATGCTCTCTGAAGAATCTCAGAGACTTTTAAAGGCTTTCTGAAGAAGCTCAGGGAGTCTTTTTTTTAAACTAAGAAGAACTTTTGAAAAAACTCAAACTCTTTCATGCTCTCTGAAGAATCTCAGAGACTTTTAAAGGCTTTCTGAAGAAGCTCAGTGAGTCTTTTTTTTAAGTAAGAAGAACTTTTGAAAAAACTCAAACTCTTTCATGCTCTCTGAAGAATCTCAGAGACTTTTAAAGGCTTTCTGAAGAAGCTCAGGGACTCTTTTTTTTTTTTTTTTTTTTAAAAAAGCTTACAGCACCTGGTATTCCCAGGCGGTCTCCCATCCAAGCACTAACCAGGCCCGACCCTGCTTAGCTTCCGAGATCAGACGAGATCGGGCGTGACCAAGGTGGTATGGCCGTAAGCGAAAACTGCTGCCAAAATTGGGCAATTTAAAAGGTTAGACCATTAATGAAGAAAACTAAGAATAACTTTTGAAAAAACTCAAACTCTTTCATGCTCTCTGAAGAATCTCAGAGACTTTTAAAGGCTTTCTGAAGAAGCTCAGTGAGTCTTTTTTTTAAACTAAGAAGAACTTTTGAAAAAACTCAAACTCTTTCATGCTCTCTGAAGAATCTCAGAGACTTTTAAAGGCTTTCTGAAGAAGCTCAGGGACTCTTTTTTTTAAACTAAGAAGAACTTTTGAAAAAACTCAAACTCTTTCATGCTCTCTGAAGAATCTCAGAGACTTTTAAAGGCTTTCTGAAGAAGCTCAGTGAGTCTTTTTTTTAAACTAAGAAGAACTTTTGAAAAAACTCAAACTCTTTCATGCTCTCTGAAGAATCTCAGAGACTTTTACAGGCTTTCTGAAGAAGCTCAGGGACTCTTTTTTTTAAACTAAGAAGAACTTTTGAAAAAACTCAAACTCTTTCATGCTCTCTGAAGAATCTCAGAGACTTTTAAAGGCTTTCTGAAGAAGCTCAGTGAGTCTTTTTTTTAAACTAAGAAGAACTTTTGAAAAAACTCAAACTCTTTCATGCTCTCTGAAGAATCTCAGAGACTTTTAAAGGCTTTCTGAAGAAGCTCAGGGACTCTTTTTTTTAAACTAAGAAGAACTTTTGAAAAAACTCAAACTCTTTCATGCTCTCTGAAGAATCTCAGAGACTTTTAAAGGCTTTCTGAAGAAGCTCAGTGAGTCTTTTTTTTTTAGTAAGAAGAACTTTTGAAAAAACTCAAACTCTTTCATGCTCTCTGAAGAATCTCAGAGACTTTTAAAGGCTTTCTGAAGAAGCTCAGTGAGTCTTTTTTTTAAACTAAGAAGAACTTTTGAAAAAACTCAAACTCTTTCATGCTCTCTGAAGAATCTCAGAGACTTTTAAAGGCTTTCTGAAGAAGCTCAGGGACTCTTTTTTTTAAACTAAGAAGAACTTTTGAAAAAACTCAAACTCTTTCATGCTCTCTGAAGAATCTCAGAGACTTTTAAAGGCTTTCTGAAGAAGCTCAGTGAGTCTTTTTTTTAAACTAAGAAGAACTTTTGAAAAAACTCAAACTCTTTCATGCTCTCTGAAGAATCTCAGAG
>NW_027508934.1:70000-82500 GCF_051911475.1 Siphateles boraxobius
TCAGAGACTTTTAAAGGCTTTCTGAAGAAGCTCAGTGAGTCTTTTTTTTAAACTAAGAAGAACTTTTGAAAAAACTCAAACTCTTTCATGCTCTCTGAAGAATCTCAGAGACTTTTAAGGCTTTCTGAAGAAGCTCAGGGACTCTTTTTTTTAAACTAAGAAGAACTTTTGAAAAAACTCAAACTCTTTCATGCTCTCTGAAGAATCTCAGAGACTTTTAAAGGCTTTCTGAAGAAGCTCAGTGAGTTTTTTTTTTTAGTAAGAAGAACTTTTGAAAAAACTCAAACTCTTTCATGCTCTCTGAAGAATCTCAGAGACTTTTAAAGGCTTTCTGAAGAAGCTCAGGGACTCTTTTTTTTTTTCTTTTTTTTTTTTTTAAATCAAAAAAGCTTACAGCACCTGGTATTCCCAGGCGGTCTCCCATCCAAGTACTAACCAGGCCCGACCCTGATTAGCTTCCGAGATCAGACGAGATCGGGCATGACCAAGGTGGTATGGCCGTAAGCGAAAACTGCTGCCAAAATTGGCCTATTTAAAAGGTTAGACCATTAATGAAGAAAACTAAGAAGAACTTTTGAAAAAACTCAAACTCTTTCATGCTCTCTGAAGAATCTCAGAGACTTTTAAAGGCTTTCTGAAGAAGCTCAGTGAGTCTTTTTTTTTAAACTAAGAAGAACTTTTGAAAAAACTCAAACTCTTTCATGCACTCTGAAGAATCTCAGAGACTTTTAAAGGCTTTCTGAAGAAGCTCAGGGACTCTTTTTTTTTTTTTTGTTGTTTTTTTTTAAATCAAAAAAGCTTACAGCACCTGGTATTCCCAGGCGGTCTCCCATCCAAGCACTAACCAGGCCCGACCCTGCTTAGCTTCCGAGATCAGACGAGATCGGGCGTGACCAAGGTGGTATGGCCGTAAGCGAAAACTGCTGCCAAAATTGGGCAATTTAAAAGGTTAGACCATTAATGAAGAAAACTAAGAAGAACTTTTGAAAAAACTCAAACTCTTTCATGCTCTCTGAAGAATCTCAGAGACTTTTAAAGGCTTTCTGAAGAAGCTCAGTGAGTCTTTTTTTTAAACTAAGAAGAACTTTTGAAAAAACTCAAACTCTTTCATGCTCTCTGAAGAATCTCAGAGACTTTTAAAGGCTTTCTGAAGAAGCTCAGGGACTCTTTTTTTTTTTTTTGTTGTTTTTTTTTAAATCAAAAAAGCTTACAGCACCTGGTATTCCCAGGCGGTCTCCCATCCAAGCACTAACCAGGCCCGACCCTGCTTAGCTTCCGAGATCAGACGAGATCGGGCGTGACCAAGGTGGTATGGCCGTAAGCGAAAACTGCTGCCAAAATTGGGCAATTTAAAAGGTTAGACCATTAATGAAGAAAACTAAGAAGAACTTTTGAAAAAACTCAAACTCTTTCATGCTCTCTGAAGAATCTCAGAGACTTTTAAAGGCTTTCTGAAGAAGCTCAGTGACTCTTTTTTTTAAACTAAGAAGAACTTTTGAAAAAACTCAAACTCTTTCATGCTCTCTGAAGAATCTCAGAGACTTTTAAAGGCTTTCTGAAGAAGCTCAGTGAGTCTTTTTTTTAAAGTAAGAAGAACTTTTGAAAAAACTCAAACTCTTTCATGCTCTCTGAAGAATCTCAGAGACTTTTAAAGGCTTTCTGAAGAAGCTCAGGGACTCTTTTTTTTTCTTTTTTTTTTTTTTAAATCAAAAAAGCTTACAGCACCTGGTATTCCCAGGCGGTCTCCCATCCAAGTACTAACCAGGCCCGACCCTGATTAGCTTCCGAGATCAGACGAGATCGGGCATGACTTTTTTTTTTTTTTTTTTTTTTTTTTATTAAATTTTTTATCATTGCTTTACATAAAACACATCATTATATATTTATACATTTCCATCTTGTTCAATACTTTGGCAAGTAAAAGTGTTTTTGTTTAAAAACACACATGACATCCTTGTTAAAAATTCCATAAAATTCCCCCATTTTGCTCTCCATTTTAAAATAATTGTACAATATTTCCACATAATCATCTACCATCGGTTTAAAAAGCCCCCATAGATCTAAAACAACATCTCTGTTTTTTGCTATGTTCCTTCTTTTCCATATTGCTTTCTTCGCCAGTAGTAAGCACAAATTCACAAGCTTCTTATTTACATTTTTTTCTGCCATTCCCAACATAAAACATGTATCCCATTCAGCAACCACTTCTTTTCCTCTTAATTCTTTTATAAAATCTTTCAGTTCATTAAAAAAAAAATTAAGCTTTTCACAATATAAAAACAAGTGTAAAATCCCTTCATCTTCCTTCTTACATACTTTACATTGTGCATTACTTTCTTTTTTCATTATACACAATCTCATTTCAGTATATATCACATTTTGTCTAATAAAATAATCCAAACATTCCAAACCTACATCTAACCAACTCCATGCTCTGTTTTTCCAGACATCTTTTTCTTCAATTCCATTCAAATTCCTTAACCAAACCTCATTAGCCCCTGGTTTTTTAAAAACTCTGTTTCTAAAAAACTCATAAAACATTTTCACAGTTCCCATATTAAAATCCACCTTCTTGTCTTTACATTTTAAATACACCGTCATTTTGTTTTCTTTTCCATCATTATTGTTGACCTCCTCTAACCATTGACCTGGGATTGCTTTTTTAACATCTTCATATTGTTTTTTTAAACTGATCACATTATAGTCTTCCTTTTCCTCCTCCATCGCATCCTTTATCACTTGTAGTGGTAAAAATCCCTCCTTCCACTCCCATAAAATATCCCTCACTTTTACAATGCCTGCTTGCATCCATTTCTTAAAATAGATATCACGCTCATTTATCTTTATTTTGTCATTTAAAAACAAAGGTTGATTTAAAATCATTTCCCTCCCTTCTGGATTAAAATCCACCTCTGTCAAAAAAAGCCTCCAAGCATTTAAAACCTCTTTATAAAATTGTGGAATTCCCTCCATCATCCCAGCTTTTATCTTCATCCATAAAGTGTTTTCCCCCAGGTTAAAATTCCCACATTTATTTAAATAAAATACCATCAATTCCTTCCAATCAGCTCTATTATTATCATCCAAGTACTTCTTTACCACTTTTACCCTCATGCTTTTCATTTTCAGTTCCACATCCACCAGTCCCATCCCTCCCTCCTCCGGTTTTCCTATTAGCGTATAATACGCTACCCTTGAAGGCTTTTTATCCCATAAATATTCTAAAACAATCGTTTTTATTCTCTTAAAAGCCCAGTTTGGTAATGACATTACTTGCAATTTATACCACATCTTTGATAACATTAAACTGTTTACAGTTAAAATTTTCCCTTTCAAACTTAAAAATCTATTTCTCCAAAAAATCAATCTTCTTTCCATTTCTCCCAATGTCTCTTCCCACATATTATCAATAGCTTCCTTCTCATTTTTTGCTACAATTGCCCCTAAAATCTTCATCTCTTGTACTTCCTTAAATTTAAAAACATCTGTTAAACTCTCTGTCCTTCCAAACTTCATATATATTGTTTTTTCCTCATTTATTTTTGCCCCTGAGCCTTCGCAATAACATTTTATTTTTCTCATCACTTCTTTTATGCTTTCCCTATTTTCCACCACAACTGTCGTATCATCTGCATATTGAAAAATTGGAGTTAATTCTTTTCTTCCTTCAAATTGTATCCCTTTTATCTCTTTGTCTCTATTTATTAAAAGCCCTAAAGGTTCTGCCACCAAAGAATATAACTGTGCGGACAGTGGACATCCTTGTCTGATTGATCTTAAAACTTTAAAAGGTTGCGTTAAAAAACCATTACATTTTACTTTTGTTAAAATATCACTGTATAAAACTGAAATCCATTTGATAAAATTCTCTCCAAACCCAAATTGTTTTAAAATTCCCATTAAAAACCCTCGTTCCACTCTGTCAAAAGCCTTCTCAAAGTCCATACTTATTACATATGCTCTCTTTCCTTTTTCTTTTATATATCCCACTATATCTCTTATACTGCTTGTGATATCCGCAATGTCCCTCCCCTTAACTCCGTAAGCCTGGTTAGTTTCAATTATATCCGGCATTATCTCTTTTAATCTGTTTGCTAAAACTTTGGCTAAAATTTTTAAATCTGTGTTTAACATTGTGATAGGCCTATAATTCTTCAATTCCGTTTTGTCTCCTTTTCTCTTATAAATGATTTTCATTAATCCCAGTCCCATTCTTGGGTGTACTCTTTCTTTTTTAAAAATTTCTCCATAGATTTCTTTTAAAATTATGCTCATTTTTTCCTTAAAAATCTTATAAAACTCATTTCCAATTCCATCTATTCCTGGGCTTTTCTTTACTCCTAACTGATTTATGGCCTGTATAATTTCTTCTGTTGTTATTTCTCTTTCACAAACCCCCTTATCTGTCTCACTGACTTTTTTTGTTATCTGTTTAATTAAAAAATTCCTTTTTTCTTCATCTCCTCCTTCTGATTTAAAAAGTTCTTCATAAAACTGGCTTATTTCTTTTAAAATCCCTTCTGTGTTTAAAACCGCTTGTCCTTCTTTATTCTTAATTTCCTTAATTATTTCTGCCCTCCCCTTGCTTTTCTCAAGATTAAAAAAGAATTTGTTACATTTCTCCCCTTGCACCGTACATTTTGCTTTACTTCTTAACATCGCCCCCTTGTATTTCTTCTCTTCTATTTTCTTCAATTTGTCCTCCACTTCAAGTACTCTTTGCACGTTTACTTCATTTTTGTTTAACTCTTTTCTTAGCGTTTCTCTTATTTCTTCCTCCTCTGTTCTTTTCACCTTTTGTAACAACTTACAGTAGTTTATTGTGTATTTCTTAATTTCATATTTCATGTTTTCCCACCATTGTCTTTTATCTTCTATGTACATCAAGTCTTTTTTTCCTTCATCTAAAATGTTTTCTATCCCTTTTTTAAAATGCTCTTCCTTTAAGACATCAGTGTTTAAAATCCAAACCCCTGGTCCCTTCCTTTCTCTTTTAAAATCTAGTCTCATTAATACCATTTTGTGATCACTTAAAGTGGTTTCTTTATAAAAAATCCCATCAATAAAATGTTCTAAATTCCTGGTGTTTAAAAAGTAATCTATTCTGGTTTGACACATAAAATTCCCCACCAGCTGCCTTCTTGTAAATTCCTTCTTTTTTTCATTCCTCTCCCTCCACACGTCCATCATATTTTTTCCTCCCATCAATAACTTTAACTCTTTTCTACCCACATCCGACTTAAAAATCATTCCATTCACCATGTCCATTTTAGTAAAAACAGTGTTAAAATCTCCCCCAATTATTACCTTCTTCCATTCTTTCATTACTCTAGATATATCATTAAAATACATTTTCTTTTCCATTTGGTCATTTGGAGCATGTACGTTTATCAAAATAAAATCTTCTTCTTCTATCTTAATTTCTACAGCCATGCATTTCCCTTTTATGTCCTTATATATCAATTTTGCCTTAATACCTCTGTCTTTTCTTATTAACACTGCCACTCCACCTCCTTTCCCTTCTTTATTATTAAAAAATAATTCCCCTTCCCATTTTCTTTTAAAATCCTCCATTGCATTATCTTTCCAGTTTGTCTCTTGCAATAAAATTATATCCTCTTCTTTGCACATTTCCTTCACTTTTTCAAATTTCACACAGTTCATTAACCCTCTTGCATTAAAAGTCACAATACTCAGCACAATAAAATAAAAGATAAAAAAATTAAAAATCCCCATTCTTTCAGTTCATTTCCTCTCCTTCCTTTACATTTTCTCCACAGTCCTGTTTCTCATCACTTTTTTCAAAAGAAACTTTTTTCCTTGCTTTATCTAAATTTGGAATTACCTTACTTGTCCTTCTTCTTTTACTTGTTATTCCCTTTGTACCACCGTCGTCCATGTTTTCACTTCCTTTGTCCCTTTTTTCTTTCTCCGTGACTTGATCTTGCTCCTCTATCTTTTCCAGTTCAGTTTGCAAAGTCCCAGTTACTTCCATTCGTTCCTCCGTTTCCTCATTGTCTATCGTTAGTCCACTCCGTTCCGTTATGCCCTCAACATCCGCGCTTACAATCTCCTCTCTTGGCGTTCCTTCCATGCCCTCGTGTTGCTTCTCTTCTCTGTCTGCCTCATGCATCTGCCCGCTCATCAGTTCTTCCTCCTGTTGTTGGTCTCCGTCGTCGCACTCACACCTGCTCAACACAAGCTTGCAGCCTAGGCACCTCTCCGCTTTGCAGTCCCTCGCGAAGTGGCCCTTTTCCTCGCATTTAAAGCATTTGAATTCCGGACAGTCCTTCATCATATGTTCAGTGCTCATACACAACCTGCAGGTTCTCATCTGCTGGCTATGTATCACTCTGAAATACTGAGGACCCTCTTCCGTTTCCACTTTCATGCTGTAGGGCAAAGAATGCACTTCTTTCGGGAAGCGTACTCTCATGTACCTGGTTCCATCCTCTATGCTGGTGCCTGTGTACAATCTTCTTTTAATCTGTGAAATGGGAGTTACCCCCCATCCTTCCAGCTTTTGCAGGATTACGTCATCCTCCAGATAAGCAGGCAGATGCATGAAAGAGACAACCAAGTCCTTATTATTCAATTTTTTAATTTCACACATCTTTCCTTTTATTATCAGTCCATCATCCAGCTTCTCAATATCTTCCTCTTTCTCAAATGTAATTTCATATTCCTTCATCATTTTTGGTCTTATCGCTAGTATATTCGTCACATCCACCTTCTCCGTCAATGCTTTTATAATATCCTCCGCCTTCCCGTCCTGTACCTCCATCAAATCAATCACAATCGTTGCGTCCTTCGTGTAGTTTCTTCTGTTTCTCTTTTCAGGGTAATCCTTTTCTCGTTGTCCTTTGTCCAGTCCATTTTCCTTTCTCCGACGTGTTTCTCGTGCCAAGTCCTTATCCATAGCCGTTTGTCCGTCCATTTCTCCAAAAGAAAAAAAAAACTCAATCCCTCCCAATCAGCTAAGCTGTTGGGAGGACAAATACAAAAACTAATACGAAAAACTTAAACAAAAAAAAAATAACAAAAAAACACTGATTCTGACAAAAACAAACGAAAAAACACAGAAACACGTTTGGTGAGCCTTCCTCACCCACTACTGCCACACTACTTCCTGGTTGCTCTAGGGCGCCCTCAAGGTGGTATGGCCGTAAGCGAAAACTGCTGCCAAAATTGGGCAATTTAAAAGGTTAGACCATTAATGAAGAAAACTAAGAAGAACTTTTGAAAAAACTCAAACTCTTTCATGCTCTCTGAAGAATCTCAGAGACTTTTAAAGGCTTTCTGAAGAAGCTCAGTGAGTCTTTTTTTTAAACTAAGAAGAACTTTTGAAAAAACTCAAACTCTTTCATGCTCTCTGAAGAATCTCAGAGACTTTTAAAGGCTTTCTGAAGAAGCTCAGGGACTCTTTTTTTTTTTTTTGTTGTTTTTTTTTAAATCAAAAAAGCTTACAGCACCTGGTATTCCCAGGCGGTCTCCCATCCAAGCACTAACCAGGCCCGACCCTGCTTAGCTTCCGAGATCAGACGAGATCGGGCGTGACCAAGGTGGTATGGCCGTAAGCGAAAACTGCTGCCAAAATTGGGCAATTTAAAAGGTTAGACCATTAATGAAGAAAACTAAGAAGAACTTTTGAAAAAACTCAAACTCTTTCATGCTCTCTGAAGAATCTCAGAGACTTTTAAAGGCTTTCTGAAGAAGCTCAGTGAGTCTTTTTTTTAAACTAAGAAGAACTTTTGAAAAAACTCAAACTCTTTCATGCTCTCTGAAGAATCTCAGAGACTTTTAAAGGCTTTCTGAAGAAGCTCAGGGACTCTTTTTTTTTTTTTTGTTGTTTTTTTTTAAATCAAAAAAGCTTACAGCACCTGGTATTCCCAGGCGGTCTCCCATCCAAGCACTAACCAGGCCCGACCCTGCTTAGCTTCCGAGATCAGACGAGATCGGGCGTGACCAAGGTGGTATGGCCGTAAGCGAAAACTGCTGCCAAAATTGGGCAATTTAAAAGGTTAGACCATTAATGAAGAAAACTAAGAAGAACTTTTGAAAAAACTCAAACTCTTTCATGCTCTCTGAAGAATCTCAGAGACTTTTAAAGGCTTTCTGAAGAAGCTCAGTGACTCTTTTTTTTAAACTAAGAAGAACTTTTGAAAAAACTCAAACTCTTTCATGCTCTCTGAAGAATCTCAGAGACTTTTAAAGGCTTTCTGAAGAAGCTCAGTGAGTCTTTTTTTTAAAGTAAGAAGAACTTTTGAAAAAACTCAAACTCTTTCATGCTCTCTGAAGAATCTCAGAGACTTTTAAAGGCTTTCTGAAGAAGCTCAGGGACTCTTTTTTTTTCTTTTTTTTTTTTTAAATCAAAAAAGCTTACAGCACCTGGTATTCCCAGGCGGTCTCCCATCCAAGTACTAACCAGGCCCGACCCTGATTAGCTTCCGAGATCAGACGAGATCGGGCATGACCAAGGTGGTATGGCCGTAAGCGAAAACTGCTGCCAAAATTGGGCTATTTAAAAGGTTAGACCATTAATGAAGAAAACTAAGAAGAACTTTTGAAAAAACTCAAACTCTTTCATGCTCTCTGAAGAATCTCAGAGACTTTTAAAGGCTTTCTGAAGAAGCTCAGTGAGTCTTTTTTTTAAACTAAGAAGAACTTTTGAAAAAACTCAAACTCTTTCATGCTCTCTGAAGAATCTCAGAGACTTTTAAAGGCTTGCTGAAGAAGCTCAGGGACTCTTTTTTTAAACTAAGAAGAACTTTTGAAAAAACTCAAACTCTTTCATGCTCTCTGAAGAATCTCAGAGACTTTTAAAGGCTTTCTGAAGAAGCTCAGTGAGTCTTTTTTTTAAACTAAGAAGAACTTTTGAAAAAACTCAAACTCTTTCATGCTCTCTGAAGAATCTCAGAGACTTTTAAAGGCTTTCTGAAGAAGCTCAGGGACTCTTTTTTTTAAACTAAGAACTTTTGAAAAAACTCAAACTCTTTCATGCTCTCTGAAGAATCTCAGAGACTTTTAAAGGCTTTCTGAAGAAGCTCAGTGAGTCTTTTTTTTTTAGTAAGAAGAACTTTTGAAAAAACTCAAACTCTTTCATGCTCTCTGAAGAATCTCAGAGACTTTTAAAGGCTTTCTGAAGAAGCTCAGGGACTCTTTTTTTTTTTCTTTTTTTTTTTTTTAAATCAAAAAAGCTTACAGCACCTGGTATTCCCAGGCGGTCTCCCATCCAAGTACTAACCAGGCCCAACCCTGCTTAGCTTCCGAGATCAGACGAGATCGGGCATGACCAAGGTGGTATGGCCGTAAGCGAAAACTGCTGCCAAAATTGGGCAATTTAAAAGGTTAGACCATTAATGAAGAAAACTAAGAAGAACTTTTGAAAAAACTCAAACTCTTTCATGCTCTCTGAAGAATCTCAGAGACTTTTAAAGGCTTTCTGAAGAAGCTCAGTGAGTCTTTTTTTTAAACTAAGAAGAACTTTTGAAAAAACTCAAACTCTTTCATGCTCTCTGAAGAATCTCAGAGACTTTTAAAGGCTTGCTGAAGAAGCTCAGGGACTCTTTTTTTAAACTAAGAAGAACTTTTGAAAAAACTCAAACTCTTTCATGCTCTCTGAAGAATCTCAGAGACTTTTAAAGGCTTTCTGAAGAAGCTCAGTGAGTCTTTTTTTTAAACTAAGAAGAACTTTTGAAAAAACTCAAACTCTTTCATGCTCTCTGAAGAATCTCAGAGACTTTTAAAGGCTTTCTGAAGAAGCTCAGGGACTCTTTTTTTTAAACTAAGAAGAACTTTTGAAAAAACTCAAACTCTTTCATGCTCTCTGAAGAATCTCAGAGACTTTTAAAGGCTTTCTGAAGAAGCTCAGTGAGTCTTTTTTTTTTAGTAAGAAGAACTTTTGAAAAAACTCAAACTCTTTCATGCTCTCTGAAGAATCTCAGAGACTTTTAAAGGCTTTCTGAAGAAGCTCAGGGACTCTTTTTTTTTTTCTTTTTTTTTTTTTTAAATCAAAAAAGCTTACAGCACCTGGTATTCCCAGGCGGTCTCCCATCCAAGTACTAACCAGGCCCGACCCTGATTAGCTTCCGAGATCAGACGAGATCGGGCATGACCAAGGTGGTATGGCCGTAAGCGAAAACTGCTGCCAAAATTGGCCTATTTAAAAGGTTAGACCATTAATGAAGAAAACTAAGAAGAACTTTTGAAAAAACTCAAACTCTTTCATGCTCTCTGAAGAATCTCAGAGACTTTTAAAGGCTTTCTGAAGAAGCTCAGTGAGTCTTTTTTTTTAAACTAAGAAGAACTTTTGAAAAAACTCAAACTCTTTCATGCTCTCTGAAGAATCTCAGAGACTTTTAAAGGCTTTCTGAAGAAGCTCAGGGACTCTTTTTTTTTTTTTTGTTGTTTTTTTTTAAATCAAAAAAGCTTACAGCACCTGGTATTCCCAGGCGGTCTCCCATCCAAGCACTAACCAGGCCCGACCCTGCTTAGCTTCCGAGATCAGACGAGATCGGGCGTGACCAAGGTGGTATGGCCGTAAGCGAAAACTGCTGCCAAAATTGGGCAATTTAAAAGGTTAGACCATTAATGAAGAAAACTAAGAAGAACTTTTGAAAAAACTCAAACTCTTTCATGCTCTCTGAAGAATCTCAGAGACTTTTAAAGGCTTTCTGAAGAAGCTCAGTGAGTCTTTTTTTTAAACTAAGAAGAACTTTTGAAAAAACTCAAACTCTTTCATGCTCTCTGAAGAATCTCAGAGACTTTTAAAGGCTTTCTGAAGAAGCTCAGGGACTCTTTTTTTTTTTTTTTGTTGTTTTTTTTTAAATCAAAAAAGCTTACAGCACCTGGTATTCCCAGGCGGTCTCCCATCCAAGCACTAACCAGGCCCGACCCTGCTTAGCTTCCGAGATCAGACGAGATCGGGCGTGACCAAGGTGGTATGGCCGTAAGCGAAAACTGCTGCCAAAATTGGGCAATTTAAAAGGTTAGACCATTAATGAAGAAAACTAAGAAGAACTTTTGAAAAAACTCAAACTCTTTCATGCTCTCTGAAGAATCTCAGAGACTTTTAAAGGCTTTCTGAAGAAGCTCAGTGACTCTTTTTTTTAAACTAAGAAGAACTTTTGAAAAAACTCAAACTCTTTCATGCTCTCTGAAGAATCTCAGAGACTTTTAAAGGCTTTCTGAAGAAGCTCAGTGAGTCTTTTTTTTAAAGTAAGAAGAACTTTTGAAAAAACTCAAACTCTTTCATGCTCTCTGAAGAATCTCAGAGACTTTTAAAGGCTTTCTGAAGAAGCTCAGGGACTCTTTTTTTTTCTTTTTTTTTTTTTTAAATCAAAAAAGCTTACAGCACCTGGTATTCCCAGGCGGTCTCCCATCCAAGCACTAACCAGGCCCGACCCTGCTTAGCTTCCGAGATCAGACGAGATCGGGCGTGACCAAGGTGGTATGGCCGTAAGCGAAAACTGCTGCCAAAATTGGGCAATTTAAAAGGTTAGACCATTAATGAAGAAAACTAAGAAGAACTTTTGAAAAAACTCAAACTCTTTCATGCTCTCTGAAGAATCTCAGAGACTTTTAAAGGCTTTCTGAAGAAGCTCAGTGAGTCTTTTTTTTAAACTAAGAAGAACTTTTGAAAAAACTCAAACTCTTTCATGCTCTCTGAAGAATCTCAGAGACTTTTAAAGTCTTGCTGAAGAAGCTCAGGGACTCTTTTTTTTAAACTAAGAAGAACTTTTGAAAAAACTCAAACTCTTTCATGCTCTCTGAAGAATCTCAGAGACTTTTAAAGGCTTTCTGAAGAAGCTCAGTGAGTCTTTTTTTTAAACTAAGAAGAACTTTTGAAAAAACTCAAACTCTTTCATGCTCTCTGAAGAATCTCAGAGACTTTTAAAGGCTTTCTGAAGAAGCTCAGGGACTCTTTTTTTTAAACTAAGAAGAACTTTTGAAAAAACTCAAACTCTTTCATGCTCTCTGAAGAATCTCAGAGACTTTTAAAGGCTTTCTGAAGAAGCTCAGGGACTCTTTTTTTTAAACTAAGAAGAACTTTTGAAAAAACTCAAACTCTTTCATGCTCTCTGAAGAATCTCAGAGACTTTTAAAGGCTTTCTGAAGAAGCTCAGGGACTCTTTTTTTTTTCTTTTTTTTTTTTTTAAATCAAAAAAGCTTACAGCACCTGGTATTCCCAGGCGGTCTCCCATCCAAGTACTAACCAGGCCCGACCCTGATTAGCTTCCGAGATCAGACGAGATCGGGCATGACCAAGGTGGTATGGCCGTAAGCGAAAACTGCTGCCAAAATTGGGCTATTTAAAAGGTTAGACCATTAATGAAGAAAACTAAGAAGAACTTTTGAAAAAACTCAAACTCTTTCATGCTCTCTGAAGAATCTCAGAGACTTTTAAAGGCTTTCTGAAGAAGCTCAGGGACTCTTTTTTTTAAACTAAGAAGAACTTTTGAAAAAACTCAAACTCTTTCATGCTCTCTGAAGAATCTCAG
>NW_027508934.1:87500-90000 GCF_051911475.1 Siphateles boraxobius
TTTAAAGGCTTGCTGAAGAAGCTCAGGGACTCTTTTTTTAAACTAAGAAGAACTTTTGAAAAAACTCAAACTCTTTCATGCTCTCTGAAGAATCTCAGAGACTTTTAAAGGCTTTCTGAAGAAGCTCAGTGAGTCTTTTTTTTAAACTAAGAAGAACTTTTGAAAAAACTCAAACTCTTTCATGCTCTCTGAAGAATCTCAGAGACTTTTAAAGGCTTTCTGAAGAAGCTCAGGGACTCTTTTTTTTAAACTAAGAAGAACTTTTGAAAAAACTCAAACTCTTTCATGCTCTCTGAAGAATCTCAGAGACTTTTAAAGGCTTTCTGAAGAAGCTCAGTGAGTCTTTTTTTTTTAGTAAGAAGAACTTTTGAAAAAACTCAAACTCTTTCATGCTCTCTGAAGAATCTCAGAGACTTTTAAAGGCTTTCTGAAGAAGCTCAGGGACTCTTTTTTTTTTTCTTTTTTTTTTTTTTAAATCAAAAAAGCTTACAGCACCTGGTATTCCCAGGCGGTCTCCCATCCAAGTACTAACCAGGCCCGACCCTGCTTAGCTTCCGAGATCAGACGAGATCGGGCATGACCAAGGTGGTATGGCCGTAAGCGAAAACTGCTGCCAAAATTGGGCAATTTAAAAGGTTAGACCATTAATGAAGAAAACTAAGAAGAACTTTTGAAAAAACTCAAACTCTTTCATGCTCTCTGAAGAATCTCAGAGACTTTTAAAGGCTTTCTGAAGAAGCTCAGTGAGTCTTTTTTTTAAACTAAGAAGAACTTTTGAAAAAACTCAAACTCTTTCATGCTCTCTGAAGAATCTCAGAGACTTTTAAAGGCTTGCTGAAGAAGCTCAGGGACTCTTTTTTTAAACTAAGAAGAACTTTTGAAAAAACTCAAACTCTTTCATGCTCTCTGAAGAATCTCAGAGACTTTTAAAGGCTTTCTGAAGAAGCTCAGTGAGTCTTTTTTTTAAACTAAGAAGAACTTTTGAAAAAACTCAAACTCTTTCATGCTCTCTGAAGAATCTCAGAGACTTTTAAAGGCTTTCTGAAGAAGCTCAGGGACTCTTTTTTTTAAACTAAGAAGAACTTTTGAAAAAACTCAAACTCTTTCATGCTCTCTGAAGAATCTCAGAGACTTTTAAAGGCTTTCTGAAGAAGCTCAGTGAGTCTTTTTTTTTTAGTAAGAAGAACTTTTGAAAAAACTCAAACTCTTTCATGCTCTCTGAAGAATCTCAGAGACTTTTAAAGGCTTTCTGAAGAAGCTCAGGGACTCTTTTTTTTTTCTTTTTTTTTTGTTTTAAATCAAAAAAGCTTACAGCACCTGGTATTCCCAGGCGGTCTCCCATCCAAGTACTAACCAGGCCCGACCCTGATTAGCTTCCGAGATCAGACGAGATCGGGCATGACCAAGGTGGTATGGCCGTAAGCGAAAACTGCTGCCAAAATTGGCCTATTTAAAAGGTTAGACCATTAATGAAGAAAACTAAGAAGAACTTTTGAAAAAACTCAAACTCTTTCATGCTCTCTGAAGAATCTCAGAGACTTTTAAAGGCTTTCTGAAGAAGCTCAGTGAGTCTTTTTTTTTAAACTAAGAAGAACTTTTGAAAAAACTCAAACTCTTTCATGCTCTCTGAAGAATCTCAGAGACTTTTAAAGGCTTTCTGAAGAAGCTCAGGGACTCTTTTTTTTTTTTTTGTTGTTTTTTTTTAAATCAAAAAAGCTTACAGCACCTGGTATTCCCAGGCGGTCTCCCATCCAAGCACTAACCAGGCCCGACCCTGCTTAGCTTCCGAGATCAGACGAGATCGGGCGTGACCAAGGTGGTATGGCCGTAAGCGAAAACTGCTGCCAAAATTGGGCAATTTAAAAGGTTAGACCATTAATGAAGAAAACTAAGAAGAACTTTTGAAAAAACTCAAACTCTTTCATGCTCTCTGAAGAATCTCAGAGACTTTTAAAGGCTTTCTGAAGAAGCTCAGTGAGTCTTTTTTTTAAACTAAGAAGAACTTTTGAAAAAACTCAAACTCTTTCATGCTCTCTGAAGAATCTCAGAGACTTTTAAAGGCTTTCTGAAGAAGCTCAGGGACTCTTTTTTTTTTTTTTGTTGTTTTTTTTTAAATCAAAAAAGCTTACAGCACCTGGTATTCCCAGGCGGTCTCCCATCCAAGCACTAACCAGGCCCGACCCTGCTTAGCTTCCGAGATCAGACGAGATCGGGCGTGACCAAGGTGGTATGGCCGTAAGCGAAAACTGCTGCCAAAATTGGGCAATTTAAAAGGTTAGACCATTAATGAAGAAAACTAAGAAGAACTTTTGAAAAAACTCAAACTCTTTCATGCTCTCTGAAGAATCTCAGAGACTTTTAAAGGCTTTCTGAAGAAGCTCAGTGACTCTTTTTTTTAAACTAAGAAGAACTTTTGAAAAAACTCAAACTCTTTCATGCTCTCTGAAGAATCTCAGAGACTTTTAAAGGCTTTCTGAAGAAGCTCAGTGAGTCTTTTTTT
>NW_027508934.1:137500-142500 GCF_051911475.1 Siphateles boraxobius
CCATCATTATTGTTGACCTCCTCTAACCATTGACCTGGGATTGCTTTTTTAACATCTTCATATTGTTTTTTTAAACTGATCACATTATAGTCTTCCTTTTCCTCCTCCATCGCATCCTTTATCACTTGTAGTGGTAAAAATCCCTCCTTCCACTCCCATAAAATATCCCTCACTTTTACAATGCCTGCTTGCATCCATTTCTTAAAATAGATATCACGCTCATTTATCTTTATTTTGTCATTTAAAAACAAAGGTTGATTTAAAATCATTTCCCTCCCTTCTGGATTAAAATCCACCTCTGTCAAAAAAAGCCTCCAAGCATTTAAAACCTCTTTATAAAATTGTGGAATTCCCTCCATCATCCCAGCTTTTATCTTCATCCATAAAGTGTTTTCCCCCAGGTTAAAATTCCCACATTTATTTAAATAAAATACCATCAATTCCTTCCAATCAGCTCTATTATTATCATCCAAGTACTTCTTTACCACTTTTACCCTCATGCTTTTCATTTTCAGTTCCACATCCACCAGTCCCATCCCTCCCTCCTCCGGTTTTCCTATTAGCGTATAATACGCTACCCTTGAAGGCTTTTTATCCCATAAATATTCTAAAACAATCGTTTTTATTCTCTTAAAAGCCCAGTTTGGTAATGACATTACTTGCAATTTATACCACATCTTTGATAACATTAAACTGTTTACAGTTAAAATTTTCCCTTTCAAACTTAAAAATCTATTTCTCCAAAAAATCAATCTTCTTTCCATTTCTCCCAATGTCTCTTCCCACATATTATCAATAGCTTCCTTCTCATTTTTTGCTACAATTGCCCCTAAAATCTTCATCTCTTGTACTTCCTTAAATTTAAAAACATCTGTTAAACTCTCTGTCCTTCCAAACTTCATATATATTGTTTTTTCCTCATTTATTTTTGCCCCTGAGCCTTCGCAATAACATTTTATTTTTCTCATCACTTCTTTTATGCTTTCCCTATTTTCCACCACAACTGTCGTATCATCTGCATATTGAAAAATTGGAGTTAATTCTTTTCTTCCTTCAAATTGTATCCCTTTTATCTCTTTGTCTCTATTTATTAAAAGCCCTAAAGGTTCTGCCACCAAAGAATATAACTGTGCGGACAGTGGACATCCTTGTCTGATTGATCTTAAAACTTTAAAAGGTTGCGTTAAAAAACCATTACATTTTACTTTTGTTAAAATATCACTGTATAAAACTGAAATCCATTTGATAAAATTCTCTCCAAACCCAAATTGTTTTAAAATTCCCATTAAAAACCCTCGTTCCACTCTGTCAAAAGCCTTCTCAAAGTCCATACTTATTACATATGCTCTCTTTCCTTTTTCTTTTATATATCCCACTATATCTCTTATACTGCTTGTGATATCCGCAATGTCCCTCCCCTTAACTCCGTAAGCCTGGTTAGTTTCAATTATATCCGGCATTATCTCTTTTAATCTGTTTGCTAAAACTTTGGCTAAAATTTTTAAATCTGTGTTTAACATTGTGATAGGCCTATAATTCTTCAATTCCGTTTTGTCTCCTTTTCTCTTATAAATGATTTTCATTAATCCCAGTCCCATTCTTGGGTGTACTCTTTCTTTTTTAAAAATTTCTCCATAGATTTCTTTTAAAATTATGCTCATTTTTTCCTTAAAAATCTTATAAAACTCATTTCCAATTCCATCTATTCCTGGGCTTTTCTTTACTCCTAACTGATTTATGGCCTGTATAATTTCTTCTGTTGTTATTTCTCTTTCACAAACCCCCTTATCTGTCTCACTGACTTTTTTTGTTATCTGTTTAATTAAAAAATTCCTTTTTTCTTCATCTCCTCCTTCTGATTTAAAAAGTTCTTCATAAAACTGGCTTATTTCTTTTAAAATCCCTTCTGTGTTTAAAACCGCTTGTCCTTCTTTATTCTTAATTTCCTTAATTATTTCTGCCCTCCCCTTGCTTTTCTCAAGATTAAAAAAGAATTTGTTACATTTCTCCCCTTGCACCGTACATTTTGCTTTACTTCTTAACATCGCCCCCTTGTATTTCTTCTCTTCTATTTTCTTCAATTTGTCCTCCACTTCAAGTACTCTTTGCACGTTTACTTCATTTTTGTTTAACTCTTTTCTTAGCGTTTCTCTTATTTCTTCCTCCTCTGTTCTTTTCACCTTTTGTAACAACTTACAGTAGTTTATTGTGTATTTCTTAATTTCATATTTCATGTTTTCCCACCATTGTCTTTTATCTTCTATGTACATCAAGTCTTTTTTTCCTTCATCTAAAATGTTTTCTATCCCTTTTTTAAAATGCTCTTCCTTTAAGACATCAGTGTTTAAAATCCAAACCCCTGGTCCCTTCCTTTCTCTTTTAAAATCTAGTCTCATTAATACCATTTTGTGATCACTTAAAGTGGTTTCTTTATAAAAAATCCCATCAATAAAATGTTCTAAATTCCTGGTGTTTAAAAAGTAATCTATTCTGGTTTGACACATAAAATTCCCCACCAGCTGCCTTCTTGTAAATTCCTTCTTTTTTTCATTCCTCTCCCTCCACACGTCCATCATATTTTTTCCTCCCATCAATAACTTTAACTCTTTTCTACCCACATCCGACTTAAAAATCATTCCATTCACCATGTCCATTTTAGTAAAAACAGTGTTAAAATCTCCCCCAATTATTACCTTCTTCCATTCTTTCATTACTCTAGATATATCATTAAAATACATTTTCTTTTCCATTTGGTCATTTGGAGCATGTACGTTTATCAAAATAAAATCTTCTTCTTCTATCTTAATTTCTACAGCCATGCATTTCCCTTTTATGTCCTTATATATCAATTTTGCCTTAATACCTCTGTCTTTTCTTATTAACACTGCCACTCCACCTCCTTTCCCTTCTTTATTATTAAAAAATAATTCCCCTTCCCATTTTCTTTTAAAATCCTCCATTGCATTATCTTTCCAGTTTGTCTCTTGCAATAAAATTATATCCTCTTCTTTGCACATTTCCTTCACTTTTTCAAATTTCACACAGTTCATTAACCCTCTTGCATTAAAAGTCACAATACTCAGCACAATAAAATAAAAGATAAAAAAATTAAAAATCCCCATTCTTTCAGTTCATTTCCTCTCCTTCCTTTACATTTTCTCCACAGTCCTGTTTCTCATCACTTTTTTCAAAAGAAACTTTTTTCCTTGCTTTATCTAAATTTGGAATTACCTTACTTGTCCTTCTTCTTTTACTTGTTATTCCCTTTGTACCACCGTCGTCCATGTTTTCACTTCCTTTGTCCCTTTTTTCTTTCTCCGTGACTTGATCTTGCTCCTCTATCTTTTCCAGTTCAGTTTGCAAAGTCCCAGTTACTTCCATTCGTTCCTCCGTTTCCTCATTGTCTATCGTTAGTCCACTCCGTTCCGTTATGCCCTCAACATCCGCGCTTACAATCTCCTCTCTTGGCGTTCCTTCCATGCCCTCGTGTTGCTTCTCTTCTCTGTCTGCCTCATGCATCTGCCCGCTCATCAGTTCTTCCTCCTGTTGTTGGTCTCCGTCGTCGCACTCACACCTGCTCAACACAAGCTTGCAGCCTAGGCACCTCTCCGCTTTGCAGTCCCTCGCGAAGTGGCCCTTTTCCTCGCATTTAAAGCATTTGAATTCCGGACAGTCCTTCATCATATGTTCAGTGCTCATACACAACCTGCAGGTTCTCATCTGCTGGCTATGTATCACTCTGAAATACTGAGGACCCTCTTCCGTTTCCACTTTCATGCTGTAGGGCAAAGAATGCACTTCTTTCGGGAAGCGTACTCTCATGTACCTGGTTCCATCCTCTATGCTGGTGCCTGTGTACAATCTTCTTTTAATCTGTGAAATGGGAGTTACCCCCCATCCTTCCAGCTTTTGCAGGATTACGTCATCCTCCAGATAAGCAGGCAGATGCATGAAAGAGACAACCAAGTCCTTATTATTCAATTTTTTAATTTCACACATCTTTCCTTTTATTATCAGTCCATCATCCAGCTTCTCAATATCTTCCTCTTTCTCAAATGTAATTTCATATTCCTTCATCATTTTTGGTCTTATCGCTAGTATATTCGTCACATCCACCTTCTCCGTCAATGCTTTTATAATATCCTCCGCCTTCCCGTCCTGTACCTCCATCAAATCAATCACAATCGTTGCGTCCTTCGTGTAGTTTCTTCTGTTTCTCTTTTCAGGGTAATCCTTTTCTCGTTGTCCTTTGTCCAGTCCATTTTCCTTTCTCCGACGTGTTTCTCGTGCCAAGTCCTTATCCATAGCCGTTTGTCCGTCCATTTCTCCAAAAGAAAAAAAAAACTCAATCCCTCCCAATCAGCTAAGCTGTTGGGAGGACAAATACAAAAACTAATACGAAAAACTTAAACAAAAAAAAAATAACAAAAAAACACTGATTCTGACAAAAACAAACGAAAAAACACAGAAACACGTTTGGTGAGCCTTCCTCACCCACTACTGCCACACTACTTCCTGGTTGCTCTAGGGCGCCCTCAAGGTGGTATGGCCGTAAGCGAAAACTGCTGCCAAAATTGGGCAATTTAAAAGGTTAGACCATTAATGAAGAAAACTAAGAAGAACTTTTGAAAAAACTCAAACTCTTTCATGCTCTCTGAAGAATCTCAGAGACTTTTAAAGGCTTTCTGAAGAAGCTCAGTGAGTCTTTTTTTTAAACTAAGAAGAACTTTTGAAAAAACGCAAACTCTTTCATGCTCTCTGAAGAATCTCAGAGACTTTTAAAGGCTTTCTGAAGAAGCTCAGTGAGTCTTTTTTTTAAAGTAAGAAGAACTTTTGAAAAAACTCAAACTCTTTCATGCTCTCTGAAGAATCTCAGAGACTTTTAAAGGCTTTCTGAAGAAGCTCAGGGACTCTTTTTTTTTGTTTGTTTTTTTTAAATCAAAAAAGCTTACAGCACCTGGTATTCCCAGGCGGTCTCCCATCCAAGTACTAACCAGGCC
>NW_027508934.1:177500-182500 GCF_051911475.1 Siphateles boraxobius
GAAATTTCAATCAATAAAATACAATAAAAATAAATACAATAAAAAATACATATTTTCTTCTACATACATCTCTACATCACATATATTTCATTTACATACATTATTTAAAAAACTCCATCACTTCCCGGCAGCTTCCACATTTGGTCTTTAAGGACACAACAAACTTTTGGGGTAAAAATATCATAAAAAGCATCCAACATATTTTCACATTTAAAATAAACATACAATCTTTCAATATACAATTCAGTTTTCCTTTTAAACATAGTCCAAACATCCAACACAATTTTTTCCTTTTTAGCCACAGTTCTTCTCTCCCATATTGCACTTTTCATCAACATTACACACAGATTTATAAAACTTTTGTTTTGACACTTCTTTTCCCAACCAAACATCACAACTCTGTTCCATTCCATTACACTTTCATCC
Source organism: Siphateles boraxobius (assembly GCF_051911475.1). NCBI lineage: Eukaryota > Metazoa > Chordata > Actinopteri > Cypriniformes > Leuciscidae > Siphateles > Siphateles boraxobius. The sequence goes on from NW_027508934.1 coordinate 177,927, forward strand.
CACTCCTCAGTCAACTCTTTAATTAAGCATTTACATTTCCTTAAAAATTCCTCCAGTTCTTTACAGTATAAAAATATATGTAAAATCCACTCTTCCTTTTCCTGGCACACTTTACACAGAGCGTTTTGCTCAATTCCTATTTTATTTAAAATTGCCTCAGTAAAAATCACTTTATGTCTTATAAAATATTCTAAACATCCCAATTTTGTTTCCACACACTTCCCCCTCATGTTTCTCCATATACACTCTTTTTTTAAATCTTTGAATTTCTGCACCCAGTATTCATTTGCAATTGGCTCTTTAAAAACATCATCTCTAAAAGAACAATAAATCATTTTCACAGTACATTCCTTAAAATCATTCACTTTCCCCCCCAATTTCACATAAATACATTTCTCTTTTGGCTCTCCTTCCATACATTCTATTCTTTTAATCCACTCTTTGGGTATTGCACTTTTAATGATTTCATACTTATTTAAAATTTCTTGTTCACTGTAATCCTCTTTTGCCTCCTCCATTGCATCCACAATAAATTGTGTTGGTAAAAACCCTTCTTTGAATTCATATAAAACGTCTCTCACTCTTGTTATCCCCACTTCCATCCATTTCTTTAAAAACATTTCTTTGTCTTGTTTTAAAATGTTTTTGTTTAAGAACAGAGGTTGATTTAAAATGTTTTCTCTCCCATGTGGATCATACTCGACTTTGGCTAAAAATTTTCCCCAGGCACTCAAAATTTCTCTATAAAACTCTGGTAGTCTTTCCATCATCCAAATTTTCGTTTTCATCCATAAAATTCCATCCCCCATATTAAAATTCCCACATTTGTTTAAAAAATATTTCATGGTCTTTTTCCACTCTGCTTTGCCCTCATCTTGTATGTATTTCTTCACTATTTTAACTCTCAAACTATTTTTTCTCTGTTCCACATCTATTAATCCTAAACCCCCCTTGTCTACTGCCCCTAAAAGTGTGTTAAAAGCTATTCTTGCTGGTTTCCCCTCCCATAAAAAGTCAAGAAAACATTTCTTCAGCCTCTTTTCTGTCCACAATGGCATCTCCGACACATATAAAACATACCATAGCTTAGAAACCATTAAAACATTCAATATTAAAACCTTCCCTTTCAAGTTTAATGTTCTCAATTTCCAAAAATTTAACCTTCTCTCTATTTCTGTTACTAGTTGCTCCCACATTTCATCTCTTACTTTCCTCTCATTTTTCCCCATTAAAATTCCTAAAATCCTTATTTCTTCCACTTCCTTGAAATTAAAACAATCCCTTAAAATCATAGCTTTACCAAATCTCATATACACCGTCTTATCTTCATTTACTTTACTCCCAGATCCTTTACAATATTCTTCTACAACCTTCATAACTTCTTTAACGCTCTCCTTTCCTTTTACTATTATCGTTGTGTCATCGGCATATTGAAAAACCTTCCCTTCAGACTTGTTTTCCTCAATTTCAATTCCAGTTATTTCTTCTTTTTGTTTTATAGCCAATCCCAACGGTTCCGATACAAGTGAATATAATAACGCTGAAAGTGGACACCCCTGTCTTATTGATCTTGTGATTTTAAAACATTCTGTTAAAAACCCATTACATTTTATTCTTGTTAAAGCACCCTTATATAAAATCTCAATCCATTTAATAAAATCTCCCCCAAAACCAAATTTCTTTAAAACATCAAATAAATACCCGTGTTCAACCCTATCAAAAGCTTTTTCAAAATCTAAACTAATTACGTATCCTTCTTCTTTCTCTTCTTTCAAGTACCATATTGTGTCTCTTATGCTCATTGTCGTGTCCGCTATATCTCTTCCTTTTACTCCGTACGCTTGATTTGTTTTGATTATACTTGGCATTACTTCCTTTAACCTGTTTGCTAAAACTTTCGCTAAAATCTTAAGATCTGTGTTTAGCATTGTGATTGGCCTGTAGTTTTTTAAATCTACTTTTTCTCCTTTCCTTTTATATATCAGTTTTGTTATGCCCATCCCCATTCTTTCATTAACTTCTTCTTTTCCAAAAATTTCTCTAAAAACTTCCTTTAAAATCTTTGTTAAAATCTCTTTAAAACATATATAAAATTCACTTCCTAAACCATCTATTCCTGGACTTTTCTTTTTATTCAGCTGCTGTATTGCTCTTTCTATCTCCTCTTCTCTGACTTCTTGATCACATTCTTTTTTATCTTCCTCGCTAATTTTTGCTTTTATCTGATTCAACAATTCCATTTTTTCGTTTTCTTTTACACCTCTTGTACTAAAAAGCTCTTCATAAAAATTCCTTATTTCTTCTAAAATTTTTTCATTCCCTTCTACAATTTCCCCATTTTTTCCTCTTATCTCTTTAATCGTTTCAGCTTTCCCTTTCTTTTTTTCCAAATCAAAAAAAAACTTGGTGCATTTTTCTCCCTCCACTGTATATTTAGCTTTGCTTCTTAACCTCGCCCCCTCATATTCTTTTTCCTCTATTTCTTTCAGTTTTCCCTCCATTTCCTTTATCTTTTGTATATCTTTATTTTCTTTATTCAATTCCACTTCCAAACTTTCCTTTATTTCTTTTTCTTTGTATCTTTTGCATTTGTGTATTATACTACAATACTTAATCGAGAATTTTTTAATTAAAAACTTTACGTTCTCCCACCATATTCTCTTATCTTCTTCATACATTTCATTTTCCTTTTCTTTTTCTATAATTTCTTTAACCTTTAAAACATAGTCTTCATTTTCTAACATTTTAGTATTTAAAACCCATATCCCTGGCCCTCTTTGCACTTTATTCCAGTCCATTTTAAAAAATAAAAACTTGTGATCGCTCAAACTTGTGTCTTCATACTTAATATTTTCGATAAAATTCTCCACATTCCTCGTACATAAAATAAAGTCAATTCTTGTTTTGCACACAAAGCTCCCTACTATTTGTATCCTTGAAAATTCTTTTTTCCTTTCATTTCTTTCTCTCCACACATCTATCATATTATTTTCTGCCATTAATGCTTTTAATTCTTTTCTCCCTGTATCAGTTTTAAAAACCATTCCTTCTGCCATGTCATGTTTATTAAAAACCGTGTTAAAATCCCCCATCATTATTATTTCCTTATACTTCTTTACAATACTTCTTAAAACATTAAAAAACTCTTTCTTTTCTTTCTCTTCCGTTGGTGCATGTACATTTACTAAAATCAATTCTCTTCCTTCATGTATTGTCTCAACCACCATACATTTTCCCATCGTATCTTTGTATAGAATTTTACTTGCTTTAAAAACATCATCCTTCATTAAAAAAGCCACTCCTCTTCCAAACCTCCCATCTCCATTATTGTATAAAATCCCTCCTTCCCATCTCTTTTTAAAATCATTCATCACATTTTCTCTCCAGTTTGTTTCTTGTAGCACAATAATGTCTTCTGTTTTACATTTTTCTTTTACATTTTCAAATTTCCTTAAGTTCAAAAGTCCTCTCGCATTAAAAGTCACACAACTTAGTACCATTAAAAATAAAAAGAATAAATATCTAAAAACCATTATTCTTAGTCTTTCTCCTCCAGTTCCTTTAACACCTCAAACCTGTTTAAACACTCGATTAGTCCTTTTTTCAACACTTTTTTCCTTGCAGTTTCTATATTTGGCTTTACCTTTAGCAATCTTCTTCGTCCTTGTCCCCTCTCCACTTTTTTCTTCTCGTCCTCCTCCATCCTTATTTCTCCTTCGCTGTCTGTTTCTTTGTCTTGTTCTTTTCCTTTTCGTCCATGATTTGAAGATATGTCCATTGGTGTCAACAGCGTGTCCTCTTCACTTATCTGTTCATCATCCTTTTCATTTCCTCCTTCTCCTTCTTGTCTGTTGTTTGTTCCTTCCTCTGCTTCCTTTGGTTGTGATTCGTCCTCTTCTTGTCTTTCCTCGTTGTTTCCTTCATGCACCTGTCTGTCTACCTGTACTTCCCTTCCTCCTACCTCTCCCTCCATCCAGCATTCACATTTATTTAAAATTTCTTGGCAATCCGGGCACCTGACGGCGTTGCAATCTCGTGCAAAATGGCCCCTTTCCTCACACTTATAGCACTTGAAATCTGGGCAATCTTTCAGTAGATGTCCTGGGCTCATGCACAGCCGACAGGTCTTTACCTGGTGGCTGTGCATCACCCTAAAGTACTGTGGCCCTTCCGCTGTTTCCAGCTTTGTGCTATAAGGGAGTGATGCCACTTCTTTGGGGAACCTCACCTTCACAAACCTGGTGCCGTCTTCTACGTCAGTGCCCGGATAGCACCTTCTTTTGATTTTAGATATGGGGGAAACCCCCCATCCTTCCAATTTGTCCAAAATTTCATTATCCTCCAGGTAGACAGGCAGGTGCATGAATGAAACAACGTAATCTTTATTTTGCAGCTTCTTTACTTCACAGTCCACTCCCTTTATTGTCAATCCATCGATTAAAACGTCGCACATTTCTTCCTGTTCTAGTGTCAGTTCATATTCTTTGCCTTGCCTGGGTCTTACAGCCAACACCTTTCCACTTCCAATTTGTTCCGAAATCGCTTTAATTATATCCTCCGCTCTCACTCCACTC
>NW_027508935.1:30000-32500 GCF_051911475.1 Siphateles boraxobius
GGTCTCCCATCCAAGTACTAACCAGGCCCGACCCTGCTTAGCTTCCGAGATCAGACGAGATCGGGCGTGGCCAAGGTGGTATGGCCGTAAGCGAAAACTGCTGCCAAAATTGGGCTATTTAAAAGGTTAGACCATTAATGAAGAAAACTAAGAAGAACTTTTGAAAAAACTCAAACTCTTTCATGCTCTCTGAAGAATCTCAGAGACTTTTAAAGGCTTTCTGAAGAAGCTCAGGGACTCTTTTTTTTTTTTAAATCAAAAAAGCTTACAGCACCTGGTATTCCCAGGCGGTCTCCCATCCAAGTACTAACCAGGCCCGACCCTGCTTAGCTTCCGAGATCAGACGAGATCGGGCGTGACCAAGGTGGTATGGCCGTAAGCGAAAACTGCTGCCAAAATTGGGCTCTTTAAAAGGTTAGACCATTAATGAAGAAAACTAAGAAGAACTTTTGAAAAAACTCAAACTCTTTCATGCTCTCTGAAGAATCTCAGAGACTTTTAAAGGCTTTCTGAAGAAGCTCAGGGACTCTTTTTTTGTTTAAATCAAAAAAGCTTACAGCACCTGGTATTCCCAGGCGGTCTCCCATCCAAGTACTAACCAGGCCCGACCCTGCTTAGCTTCCGAGATCAGACGAGATCGGGCGTGGCCAAGGTGGTATGGCCGTAAGCGAAAACTGCTGCCAAAATTGGGCTATTTAAAAGGTTAGGCCATTAATGAAGAAAACTAAGAAGAACTTTTGAAAAAACTCAAACTCTTTCATGCTCTCTGAAGAATCTCAGAGACTTTTAAAGGCTTTCTGAAGAAGCACAGGGACTCTTTTTTTTTTTTTTTTAAATCAAAAAAGCTTACAGCACCTGGTATTCCCAGGCGGTCTCCCATCCAAGTACTAACCAGGCCCGACCCTGCTTAGCTTCCGAGATCAGACGAGATCGGGCGTGACCAAGGTGGTATGGCCGTAAGCGAAAACTGCTGCCAAAATTGGGCTATTTAAAAGGTTAGACCATTAATGAAGAAAACTAAGAAGAACTTTTGAAAAAACTCAAACTCTTTCATGCTCTCTGAAGAATCTCAGAGACTTTTAAAGGCTTTCTGAAGAAGCTCAGGGACTCTTTTTTTGTTTAAATCAAAAAAGCTTACAGCACCTGGTATTCCCAGGCGGTCTCCCATCCAAGTACTAACCAGGCCCGACCCTGCTTAGCTTCCGAGATCAGACGAGATCGGGCGTGGCCAAGGTGGTATGGCCGTAAGCGAAAACTGCTGCCAAAATTGGGCTATTTAAAAGGTTAGACCATTAATGAAGAAAACTAAGAAGAACTTTTGAAAAAACTCAAACTCTTTCATGCTCTCTGAAGAATCTCAGAGACTTTTAAAGGCTTTCTGAAGAAGCTCAGGGACTCTTTTTTTGTTTAAATCAAAAAAGCTTACAGCACCTGGTATTCCCAGGCGGTCTCCCATCCAAGTACTAACCAGGCCCGACCCTGCTTAGCTTCCGAGATCAGACGAGATCGGGCGTGGCCAAGGTGGTATGGCCGTAAGCGAAATCTGCTGCCAAAATTGGGCTATTTAAAAGGTTAGACCATTAATGAAGAAAACTAAGAAGAACTTTTGAAAAAACTCAAACTCTTTCATGCTCTCTGAAGAATCTCAGAGACTTTTAAAGGCTTTCTGAAGAAGCACAGGGACTCTTTTTTTTTTTTTTTTTTTTTAAATCAAAAAAGCTTACAGCACCTGGTATTCCCAGGCGGTCTCCCATCCAAGTACTAACCAGGCCCGACCCTGCTTAGCTTCCGAGATCAGACGAGATCGGGCGTGACCAAGGTGGTATGGCCGTAAGCGAAAACTGCTGCCAAAATTGGGCTATTTAAAAGGTTAGACCATTAATGAAGAAAACTAAGAAGAACTTTTGAAAAAACTCAAACTCTTTCATGCTCTCTGAAGAATCTCAGAGACTTTTAAAGGCTTTCTGAAGAAGCTCAGGGACTCTTTTTTTGTTTAAATCAAAAAAGCTTACAGCACCTGGTATTCCCAGGCGGTCTCCCATCCAAGTACTAACCAGGCCCGACCCTGCTTAGCTTCCGAGATCAGACGAGATCGGGCGTGGCCAAGGTGGTATGGCCGTAAGCGAAAACTGCTGCCAAAATTGGGCTATTTAAAAGGTTAGACCATTAATGAAGAAAACTAAGAAGAACTTTTGAAAAAACTCAAACTCTTTCATGCTCTCTGAAGAATCTCAGAGACTTTTAAAGGCTTTCTGAAGAAGCTCAGGGACTCTTTTTTTGTTTAAATCAAAAAAGCTTACAGCACCTGGTATTCCCAGGCGGTCTCCCATCCAAGTACTAACCAGGCCCGACCCTGCTTAGCTTCCGAGATCAGACGAGATCGGGCGTGGCCAAGGTGGTATGGCCGTAAGCGAAATCTGCTGCCAAAATTGGGCTATTTAAAAGGTTAGACCATTAATGAAGAAAACTAAGAAGAACTTTTGAAAAAACTCAAACTCTT
>NW_027508935.1:42500-52500 GCF_051911475.1 Siphateles boraxobius
TACAGCACCTGGTATTCCCAGGCGGTCTCCCATCCAAGTACTAACCAGGCCCGACCCTGCTTAGCTTCCGAGATCAGACGAGATCGGGCGTGACCAAGGTGGTATGGCCGTAAGCGAAAACTGCTGCCAAAATTGGGCTATTTAAAAGGTTAGACCATTAATGAAGAAAACTAAGAAGAACTTTTGAAAAAACTCAAACTCTTTCATGCTCTCTGAAGAATCTCAGAGACTTTTAAAGGCTTTCTGAAGAAGCTCAGGGACTCTTTTTTTGTTTAAATCAAAAAAGCTTACAGCACCTGGTATTCCCAGGCGGTCTCCCATCCAAGTACTAACCAGGCCCGACCCTGCTTAGCTTCCGAGATCAGACGAGATCGGGCGTGGCCAAGGTGGTATGGCCGTAAGCGAAAACTGCTGCCAAAATTGGGCTATTTAAAAGGTTAGACCATTAATGAAGAAAACTAAGAAGAACTTTTGAAAAAACTCAAACTCTTTCATGCTCTCTGAAGAATCTCAGAGACTTTTAAAGGCTTTCTGAAGAAGCTCAGGGACTCTTTTTTTGTTTAAATCAAAAAAGCTTACAGCACCTGGTATTCCCAGGCGGTCTCCCATCCAAGTACTAACCAGGCCCGACCCTGCTTAGCTTCCGAGATCAGACGAGATCGGGCGTGGCCAAGGTGGTATGGCCGTAAGCGAAAACTGCTGCCAAAATTGGGCTATTTAAAAGGTTAGACCATTAATGAAGAAAACTAAGAAGAACTTTTGAAAAAACTCAAACTCTTTCATGCTCTCTGAAGAATCTCAGAGACTTTTAAAGGCTTTCTGAAGAAGCTCAGGGACTCTTTTTTTGTTTAAATCAAAAAAGCTTACAGCACCTGGTATTCCCAGGCGGTCTCCCATCCAAGTACTAACCAGGCCCGACCCTGCTTAGCTTCCGAGATCAGACGAGATCGGGCGTGGCCAAGGTGGTATGGCCGTAAGCGAAATCTGCTGCCAAAATTGGGCTATTTAAAAGGTTAGACCATTAATGAAGAAAACTAAGAAGAACTTTTGAAAAAACTCAAACTCTTTCATGCTCTCTGAAGAATCTCAGAGACTTTTAAAGGCTTTCTGAAGAAGCACAGGGACTCTTTTTTTTTTTTTTTTTTTTTAAATCAAAAAAGCTTACAGCACCTGGTATTCCCAGGCGGTCTCCCATCCAAGTACTAACCAGGCCCGACCCTGCTTAGCTTCCGAGATCAGACGAGATCGGGCGTGACCAAGGTGGTATGGCCGTAAGCGAAAACTGCTGCCAAAATTGGGCTATTTAAAAGGTTAGACCATTAATGAAGAAAACTAAGAAGAACTTTTGAAAAAACTCAAACTCTTTCATGCTCTCTGAAGAATCTCAGAGACTTTTAAAGGCTTTCTGAAGAAGCTCAGGGACTCTTTTTTTGTTTAAATCAAAAAAGCTTACAGCACCTGGTATTCCCAGGCGGTCTCCCATCCAAGTACTAACCAGGCCCGACCCTGCTTAGCTTCCGAGATCAGACGAGATCGGGCGTGGCCAAGGTGGTATGGCCGTAAGCGAAAACTGCTGCCAAAATTGGGCTATTTAAAAGGTTAGACCATTAATGAAGAAAACTAAGAAGAACTTTTGAAAAAACTCAAACTCTTTCATGCTCTCTGAAGAATCTCAGAGACTTTTAAAGGCTTTCTGAAGAAGCTCAGGGACTCTTTTTTTGTTTAAATCAAAAAAGCTTACAGCACCTGGTATTCCCAGGCGGTCTCCCATCCAAGTACTAACCAGGCCCGACCCTGCTTAGCTTCCGAGATCAGACGAGATCGGGCGTGGCCAAGGTGGTATGGCCGTAAGCGAAAACTGCTGCCAAAATTGGGCTATTTAAAAGGTTAGACCATTAATGAAGAAAACTAAGAAGAACTTTTGAAAAAACTCAAACTCTTTCATGCTCTCTGAAGAATCTCAGAGACTTTTAAAGGCTTTCTGAAGAAGCACAGGGACTCTTTTTTTTTTTTTTTTTTTTTAAATCAAAAAAGCTTACAGCACCTGGTATTCCCAGGCGGTCTCCCATCCAAGTACTAACCAGGCCCGACCCTGCTTAGCTTCCGAGATCAGACGAGATCGGGCGTGACCAAGGTGGTATGGCCGTAAGCGAAAACTGCTGCCAAAATTGGGCTATTTAAAAGGTTAGACCATTAATGAAGAAAACTAAGAAGAACTTTTGAAAAAACTCAAACTCTTTCATGCTCTCTGAAGAATCTCAGAGACTTTTAAAGGCTTTCTGAAGAAGCTCAGGGACTCTTTTTTTGTTTAAATCAAAAAAGCTTACAGCACCTGGTATTCCCAGGCGGTCTCCCATCCAAGTACTAACCAGGCCCGACCCTGCTTAGCTTCCGAGATCAGACGAGATCGGGCGTGGCCAAGGTGGTATGGCCGTAAGCGAAAACTGCTGCCAAAATTGGGTTATTTAAAAGGTTAGACCATTAATGAAGAAAACTAAGAAGAACTTTTGAAAAAACTCAAACTCTTTCATGCTCTCTGAAGAATCTCAGAGACTTTTAAAGGCTTTCTGAAGAAGCACAGGGACTCTTTTTTTTTTTTTTTTAAATCAAAAAAGCTTACAGCACCTGGTATTCCCAGGCGGTCTCCCATCCAAGTACTAACCAGGCCCGACCCTGCTTAGCTTCCGAGATCAGACGAGATCGGGCGTGACCAAGGTGGTATGGCCGTAAGCGAAAACTGCTGCCAAAATTGGGCTATTTAAAAGGTTAGACCATTAATGAAGAAAACTAAGAAGAACTTTTGAAAAAACTCAAACTCTTTCATGCTCTCTGAAGAATCTCAGAGACTTTTAAAGGCTTTCTGAAGAAGCTCAGGGACTCTTTTTTTGTTTAAATCAAAAAAGCTTACAGCACCTGGTATTCCCAGGCGGTCTCCCATCCAAGTACTAACCAGGCCCGACCCTGCTTAGCTTCCGAGATCAGACGAGATCGGGCGTGGCCAAGGTGGTATGGCCGTAAGCGAAAACTGCTGCCAAAATTGGGCTATTTAAAAGGTTAGACCATTAATGAAGAAAACTAAGAAGAACTTTTGAAAAAACTCAAACTCTTTCATGCTCTCTGAAGAATCTCAGAGACTTTTAAAGGCTTTCTGAAGAAGCTCAGGGACTCTTTTTTTGTTTAAATCAAAAAAGCTTACAGCACCTGGTATTCCCAGGCGGTCTCCCATCCAAGTACTAACCAGGCCCGACCCTGCTTAGCTTCCGAGATCAGACGAGATCGGGCGTGGCCAAGGTGGTATGGCCGTAAGCGAAATCTGCTGCCAAAATTGGGCTATTTAAAAGGTTAGACCATTAATGAAGAAAACTAAGAAGAACTTTTGAAAAAACTCAAACTCTTTCATGCTCTCTGAAGAATCTCAGAGACTTTTAAAGGCTTTCTGAAGAAGCACAGGGACTCTTTTTTTTTTTTTTTTTTTTTAAATCAAAAAAGCTTACAGCACCTGGTATTCCCAGGCGGTCTCCCATCCAAGTACTAACCAGGCCCGACCCTGCTTAGCTTCCGAGATCAGACGAGATCGGGCGTGACCAAGGTGGTATGGCCGTAAGCGAAAACTGCTGCCAAAATTGGGCTATTTAAAAGGTTAGACCATTAATGAAGAAAACTAAGAAGAACTTTTGAAAAAACTCAAACTCTTTCATGCTCTCTGAAGAATCTCAGAGACTTTTAAAGGCTTTCTGAAGAAGCTCAGGGACTCTTTTTTTGTTTAAATCAAAAAAGCTTACAGCACCTGGTATTCCCAGGCGGTCTCCCATCCAAGTACTAACCAGGCCCGACCCTGCTTAGCTTCCGAGATCAGACGAGATCGGGCGTGGCCAAGGTGGTATGGCCGTAAGCGAAAACTGCTGCCAAAATTGGGCTATTTAAAAGGTTAGACCATTAATGAAGAAAACTAAGAAGAACTTTTGAAAAAACTCAAACTCTTTCATGCTCTCTGAAGAATCTCAGAGACTTTTAAAGGCTTTCTGAAGAAGCTCAGGGACTCTTTTTTTGTTTAAATCAAAAAAGCTTACAGCACCTGGTATTCCCAGGCGGTCTCCCATCCAAGTACTAACCAGGCCCGACCCTGCTTAGCTTCCGAGATCAGACGAGATCGGGCGTGGCCAAGGTGGTATGGCCGTAAGCGAAATCTGCTGCCAAAATTGGGCTATTTAAAAGGTTAGACCATTAATGAAGAAAACTAAGAAGAACTTTTGAAAAAACTCAAACTCTTTCATGCTCTCTGAAGAATCTCAGAGACTTTTAAAGGCTTTCTGAAGAAGCACAGGGACTCTTTTTTTTTTTTTTTTTTTTTAAATCAAAAAAGCTTACAGCACCTGGTATTCCCAGGCGGTCTCCCATCCAAGTACTAACCAGGCCCGACCCTGCTTAGCTTCCGAGATCAGACGAGATCGGGCGTGACCAAGGTGGTATGGCCGTAAGCGAAAACTGCTGCCAAAATTGGGCTATTTAAAAGGTTAGACCATTAATGAAGAAAACTAAGAAGAACTTTTGAAAAAACTCAAACTCTTTCATGCTCTCTGAAGAATCTCAGAGACTTTTAAAGGCTTTCTGAAGAAGCTCAGGGACTCTTTTTTTGTTTAAATCAAAAAAGCTTACAGCACCTGGTATTCCCAGGCGGTCTCCCATCCAAGTACTAACCAGGCCCGACCCTGCTTAGCTTCCGAGATCAGACGAGATCGGGCGTGGCCAAGGTGGTATGGCCGTAAGCGAAATCTGCTGCCAAAATTGGGCTATTTAAAAGGTTAGACCATTAATGAAGAAAACTAAGAAGAACTTTTGAAAAAACTCAAACTCTTTCATGCTCTCTGAAGAATCTCAGAGACTTTTAAAGGCTTTCTGAAGAAGCACAGGGACTCTTTTTTTTTTTTTTTTTTTTAAATCAAAAAAGCTTACAGCACCTGGTATTCCCAGGCGGTCTCCCATCCAAGTACTAACCAGGCCCGACCCTGCTTAGCTTCCGAGATCAGACGAGATCGGGCGTGACCAAGGTGGTATGGCCGTAAGCGAAAACTGCTGCCAAAATTGGGCTATTTAAAAGGTTAGACCATTAATGAAGAAAACTAAGAAGAACTTTTGAAAAAACTCAAACTCTTTCATGCTCTCTGAAGAATCTCAGAGACTTTTAAAGGCTTTCTGAAGAAGCACAGGGACTCTTTTTTTTTTTTTTTTTTTTTTTAAATCAAAAAAGCTTACAGCACCTGGTATTCCCAGGCGGTCTCCCATCCAAGTACTAACCAGGCCCGACCCTGCTTAGCTTCCGAGATCAGACGAGATCGGGCGTGACTTTTTTTTTTTTTTTTTTTTTTTTTTTTTTTTTTTTTATTTATACATTTCCATCTTGTTCAATACTTTGGCAAGTAAAAGTGTTTTTGTTTAAAAACACACATGACATCCTTGTTAAAAATTCCATAAAATTCCCCCATTTTGCTCTCCATTTTAAAATAATTGTACAATATTTCCACATAATCATCTACCATCGGTTTAAAAAGCCCCCATAGATCTAAAACAACATCTCTGTTTTTTGCTATGTTCCTTCTTTTCCATATTGCTTTCTTCGCCAGTAGTAAGCACAAATTCACAAGCTTCTTATTTACATTTTTTTCTGCCATTCCCAACATAAAACATGTATCCCATTCACCAACCACTTCTTTTCCTCTTAATTCTTTTATAAAATCTTTCAGTTCATTAAAAAAAAAATTAAGCTTTTCACAATATAAAAACAAGTGTAAAATCCCTTCATCTTCCTTCTTACATACTTTACATTGTGCATTACTTTCTTTTTTCATTATACACAATCTCATTTCAGTATATATCACATTTTGTCTAATAAAATAATCCAAACATTCCAAACCTACATCTAACCAACTCCATGCTCTGTTTTTCCAGACATCTTTTTCTTCAATTCCATTCAAATTCCTTAACCAAACCTCATTAGCCCCTGGTTTTTTAAAAACTCTGTTTCTAAAAAACTCATAAAACATTTTCACAGTTCCCATATTAAAATCCACCTTCTTGTCTTTACATTTTAAATACACCGTCATTTTGTTTTCTTTTCCATCATTATTGTTGACCTCCTCTAACCATTGACCTGGGATTGCTTTTTTAACATCTTCATATTGTTTTTTTAAACTGATCACATTATAGTCTTCCTTTTCCTCCTCCATCGCATCCTTTATCACTTGTAGTGGTAAAAATCCCTCCTTCCACTCCCATAAAATATCCCTCACTTTTACAATGCCTGCTTGCATCCATTTCTTAAAATAGATATCACGCTCATTTATCTTTATTTTGTCATTTAAAAACAAAGGTTGATTTAAAATCATTTCCCTCCCTTCTGGATTAAAATCCACCTCTGTCAAAAAAAGCCTCCAAGCATTTAAAACCTCTTTATAAAATTGTGGAATTCCCTCCATCATCCCAGCTTTTATCTTCATCCATAAAGTGTTTTCCCCCAGGTTAAAATTCCCACATTTATTTAAATAAAATACCATCAATTCCTTCCAATCAGCTCTATTATTATCATCCAAGTACTTCTTTACCACTTTTACCCTCATGCTTTTCATTTTCAGTTCCACATCCACCAGTCCCATCCCTCCCTCCTCCGGTTTTCCTATTAGCGTATAATACGCTACCCTTGAAGGCTTTTTATCCCATAAATATTCTAAAACAATCGTTTTTATTCTCTTAAAAGCCCAGTTTGGTAATGACATTACTTGCAATTTATACCACATCTTTGATAACATTAAACTGTTTACAGTTAAAATTTTCCCTTTCAAACTTAAAAATCTATTTCTCCAAAAAATCAATCTTCTTTCCATTTCTCCCAATGTCTCTTCCCACATATTATCAATAGCTTCCTTCTCATTTTTTGCTACAATTGCCCCTAAAATCTTCATCTCTTGTACTTCCTTAAATTTAAAAACATCTGTTAAACTCTCTGTCCTTCCAAACTTCATATATATTGTTTTTTCCTCATTTATTTTTGCCCCTGAGCCTTCGCAATAACATTTTATTTTTCTCATCACTTCTTTTATGCTTTCCCTATTTTCCACCACAACTGTCGTATCATCTGCATATTGAAAAATTGGAGTTAATTCTTTTCTTCCTTCAAATTGTATCCCTTTTATCTCTTTGTCTCTATTTATTAAAAGCCCTAAAGGTTCTGCCACCAAAGAATATAACTGTGCGGACAGTGGACATCCTTGTCTGATTGATCTTAAAACTTTAAAAGGTTGCGTTAAAAAACCATTACATTTTACTTTTGTTAAAATATCACTGTATAAAACTGAAATCCATTTGATAAAATTCTCTCCAAACCCAAATTGTTTTAAAATTCCCATTAAAAACCCTCGTTCCACTCTGTCAAAAGCCTTCTCAAAGTCCATACTTATTACATATGCTCTCTTTCCTTTTTCTTTTATATATCCCACTATATCTCTTATACTGCTTGTGATATCCGCAATGTCCCTCCCCTTAACTCCGTAAGCCTGGTTAGTTTCAATTATATCCGGCATTATCTCTTTTAATCTGTTTGCTAAAACTTTGGCTAAAATTTTTAAATCTGTGTTTAACATTGTGATAGGCCTATAATTCTTCAATTCCGTTTTGTCTCCTTTTCTCTTATAAATGATTTTCATTAATCCCAGTCCCATTCTTGGGTGTACTCTTTCTTTTTTAAAAATTTCTCCATAGATTTCTTTTAAAATTATGCTCATTTTTTCCTTAAAAATCTTATAAAACTCATTTCCAATTCCATCTATTCCTGGGCTTTTCTTTACTCCTAACTGATTTATGGCCTGTATAATTTCTTCTGTTGTTATTTCTCTTTCACAAACCCCCTTATCTGTCTCACTGACTTTTTTTGTTATCTGTTTAATTAAAAAATTCCTTTTTTCTTCATCTCCTCCTTCTGATTTAAAAAGTTCTTCATAAAACTGGCTTATTTCTTTTAAAATCCCTTCTGTGTTTAAAACCGCTTGTCCTTCTTTATTCTTAATTTCCTTAATTATTTCTGCCCTCCCCTTGCTTTTCTCAAGATTAAAAAAGAATTTGTTACATTTCTCCCCTTGCACCGTACATTTTGCTTTACTTCTTAACATCGCCCCCTTGTATTTCTTCTCTTCTATTTTCTTCAATTTGTCCTCCACTTCAAGTACTCTTTGCACGTTTACTTCATTTTTGTTTAACTCTTTTCTTAGCGTTTCTCTTATTTCTTCCTCCTCTGTTCTTTTCACCTTTTGTAACAACTTACAGTAGTTTATTGTGTATTTCTTAATTTCATATTTCATGTTTTCCCACCATTGTCTTTTATCTTCTATGTACATCAAGTCTTTTTTTCCTTCATCTAAAATGTTTTCTATCCCTTTTTTAAAATGCTCTTCCTTTAAGACATCAGTGTTTAAAATCCAAACCCCTGGTCCCTTCCTTTCTCTTTTAAAATCTAGTCTCATTAATACCATTTTGTGATCACTTAAAGTGGTTTCTTTATAAAAAATCCCATCAATAAAATGTTCTAAATTCCTGGTGTTTAAAAAGTAATCTATTCTGGTTTGACACATAAAATTCCCCACCAGCTGCCTTCTTGTAAATTCCTTCTTTTTTTCATTCCTCTCCCTCCACACGTCCATCATATTTTTTCCTCCCATCAATAACTTTAACTCTTTTCTACCCACATCCGACTTAAAAATCATTCCATTCACCATGTCCATTTTACTAAAAACAGTGTTAAAATCTCCCCCAATTATTACCTTCTTCCATTCTTTCATTACTCTAGATATATCATTAAAATACATTTTCTTTTCCATTTGGTCATTTGGAGCATGTACGTTTATCAAAATAAAATCTTCTTCTTCTATCTTAATTTCTACAGCCATGCATTTCCCTTTTATGTCCTTATATATCAATTTTGCCTTAATACCTCTGTCTTTTCTTATTAACACTGCCACTCCACCTCCTTTCCCTTCTTTATTATTAAAAAATAATTCCCCTTCCCATTTTCTTTTAAAATCCTCCATTGCATTATCTTTCCAGTTTGTCTCTTGCAATAAAATTATATCCTCTTCTTTGCACATTTCCTTCACTTTTTCAAATTTCACACAGTTCATTAACCCTCTTGCATTAAAAGTCACAATACTCAGCACAATAAAATAAAAGATAAAAAAATTAAAAATCCCCATTCTTTCAGTTCATTTCCTCTCCTTCCTTTACATTTTCTCCACAGTCCTGTTTCTCATCACTTTTTTCAAAAGAAACTTTTTTCCTTGCTTTATCTAAATTTGGAATTACCTTACTTGTCCTTCTTCTTTTACTTGTTATTCCCTTTGTACCACCGTCGTCCATGTTTTCACTTCCTTTGTCCCTTTTTTCTTTCTCCGTGACTTGATCTTGCTCCTCTATCTTTTCCAGTTCAGTTTGCAAAGTCCCAGTTACTTCCATTCGTTCCTCCGTTTCCTCATTGTCTATCGTTAGTCCACTCCGTTCCGTTATGCCCTCAACATCCGCGCTTACAATCTCCTCTCTTGGCGTTCCTTCCATGCCCTCGTGTTGCTTCTCTTCTCTGTCTGCCTCATGCATCTGCCCGCTCATCAGTTCTTCCTCCTGTTGTTGGTCTCCGTCGTCGCACTCACACCTGCTCAACACAAGCTTGCAGCCTAGGCACCTCTCCGCTTTGCAGTCCCTCGCGAAGTGGCCCTTTTCCTCGCATTTAAAGCATTTGAATTCCGGACAGTCCTTCATCATATGTTCAGTGCTCATACACAACCTGCAGGTTCTCATCTGCTGGCTATGTATCACTCTGAAATACTGAGGACCCTCTTCCGTTTCCACTTTCATGCTGTAGGGCAAAGAATGCACTTCTTTCGGGAAGCGTACTCTCATGTACCTGGTTCCATCCTCTATGCTGGTGCCTGTGTACAATCTTCTTTTAATCTGTGAAATGGGA
>NW_027508935.1:110000-115000 GCF_051911475.1 Siphateles boraxobius
TCTTTCATGCTCTCTGAAGAATCTCAGAGACTTTTAAAGGCTTTCTGAAGAAGCACAGGGACTCTTTTTTTTTTTTTTTTTTTAAATCAAAAAAGCTTACAGCACCTGGTATTCCCAGGCGGTCTCCCATCCAAGTACTAACCAGGCCCGACCCTGCTTAGCTTCCGAGATCAGACGAGATCGGGCGTGACCAAGGTGGTATGGCCGTAAGCGAAAACTGCTGCCAAAATTGGGCTATTTAAAAGGTTAGACCATTAATGAAGAAAACTAAGAAGAACTTTTGAAAAAACTCAAACTCTTTCATGCTCTCTGAAGAATCTCAGAGACTTTTAAAGGCTTTCTGAAGAAGCTCAGGGACTCTTTTTTTGTTTAAATCAAAAAAGCTTACAGCACCTGGTATTCCCAGGCGGTCTCCCATCCAAGTACTAACCAGGCCCGACCCTGCTTAGCTTCCGAGATCAGACGAGATCGGGCGTGACCAAGGTGGTATGGCCGTAAGCGAAAACTGCTGCCAAAATTGGGCTATTTAAAAGGTTAGACCATTAATGAAGAAAACTAAGAAGAACTTTTGAAAAAACTCAAACTCTTTCATGCTCTCTGAAGAATCTCAGAGACTTTTAAAGGCTTTCTGAAGAAGCACAGGGACTCTTTTTTTTTTTTTTTTTTTTAAATCAAAAAAGCTTACAGCACCTGGTATTCCCAGGCGGTCTCCCATCCAAGTACTAACCAGGCCCGACCCTGCTTAGCTTCCGAGATCAGACGAGATCGGGCGTGACCAAGGTGGTATGGCCGTAAGCGAAAACTGCTGCCAAAATTGGGCTATTTAAAAGGTTAGACCATTAATGAAGAAAACTAAGAAGAACTTTTGAAAAAACTCAAACTCTTTCATGCTCTCTGAAGAATCTCAGAGACTTTTAAAGGCTTTCTGAAGAAGCACAGGGACTCTTTTTTTTTTTTTTTTTTTTAAATCAAAAAAGCTTACAGCACCTGGTATTCCCAGGCGGTCTCCCATCCAAGTACTAACCAGGCCCGACCCTGCTTAGCTTCCGAGATCAGACGAGATCGGGCGTGACCAAGGTGGTATGGCCGTAAGCGAAAACTGCTGCCAAAATTGGGCTATTTAAAAGGTTAGACCATTAATGAAGAAAACTAAGAAGAACTTTTGAAAAAACTCAAACTCTTTCATGCTCTCTGAAGAATCTCAGAGACTTTTAAAGGCTTTCTGAAGAAGCTCAGGGACTCTTTTTTTGTTTAAATCAAAAAAGCTTACAGCACCTGGTATTCCCAGGCGGTCTCCCATCCAAGTACTAACCAGGCCCGACCCTGCTTAGCTTCCGAGATCAGACGAGATCGGGCGTGACCAAGGTGGTATGGCCGTAAGCGAAAACTGCTGCCAAAATTGGGCTATTTAAAAGGTTAGACCATTAATGAAGAAAACTAAGAAGAACTTTTGAAAAAACTCAAACTCTTTCATGCTCTCTGAAGAATCTCAGAGACTTTTAAAGGCTTTCTGAAGAAGCACAGGGACTCTTTTTTTTTTTTTTTTTTTAAATCAAAAAAGCTTACAGCACCTGGTATTCCCAGGCGGTCTCCCATCCAAGTACTAACCAGGCCCGACCCTGCTTAGCTTCCGAGATCAGACGAGATCGGGCGTGACCAAGGTGGTATGGCCGTAAGCTAAAACTGCTGCCAAAATTGGGCTATTTAAAAGGTTAGACCATTAATGAAGAAAACTAAGAAGAACTTTTGAAAAAACTCAAACTCTTTCATGCTCTCTGAAGAATCTCAGAGACTTTTAAAGGCTTTCTGAAGAAGCTCAGGGACTCTTTTTTTGTTTAAATCAAAAAAGCTTACAGCACCTGGTATTCCCAGGCGGTCTCCCATCCAAGTACTAACCAGGCCCGACCCTGCTTAGCTTCCGAGATCAGACGAGATCGGGCGTGACCAAGGTGGTATGGCCGTAAGCGAAAACTGCTGCCAAAATTGGGCTATTTAAAAGGTTAGACCATTAATGAAGAAAACTAAGAAGAACTTTTGAAAAAACTCAAACTCTTTCATGCTCTCTGAAGAATCTCAGAGACTTTTAAAGGCTTTCTGAAGAAGCTCAGGGACTCTTTTTTTTTTTAAATCAAAAAAGCTTACAGCACCTGGTATTCCCAGGCGGTCTCCCATCCAAGTACTAACCAGGCCCGACCCTGCTTAGCTTCCGAGATCAGACGAGATCGGGCGTGACCAAGGTGGTATGGCCGTAAGCGAAAACTGCTGCCAAAATTGGGCTATTTAAAAGGTTAGACCATTAATGAAGAAAACTAAGAAGAACTTTTGAAAAAACTCAAACTCTTTCATGCTCTCTGAAGAATCTCAGAGACTTTTAAAGGCTTTCTGAAGAAGCTCAGGGACTCTTTTTTTGTTTAAATCAAAAAAGCTTACAGCACCTGGTATTCCCAGGCGGTCTCCCATCCAAGTACTAACCAGGCCCGACCCTGCTTAGCTTCCGAGATCAGACGAGATCGGGCGTGGCCAAGGTGGTATGAACGTAAGCGAAAACTGCTGCCAAAATTGGGCTATTTAAAAGGTTAGACCATTAATGAAGAAAACTAAGAAGAACTTTTGAAAAAACTCAAACTCTTTCATGCTCTCTGAAGAATCTCAGAGACTTTTAAAGGCTTTCTGAAGAAGCACAGGGACTCTTTTTTTTTTTTTTTTTTTTTAAATCAAAAAAGCTTACAGCACCTGGTATTCCCAGGCGGTCTCCCATCCAAGTACTAACCAGGCCCGACCCTGCTTAGCTTCCGAGATCAGACGAGATCGGGCGTGGCCAAGGTGGTATGGCCGTAAGCGAAAACTGCTGCCAAAATTGGGCTATTTAAAAGGTTAGACCATTAATGAAGAAAACTAAGAAGAACTTTTGAAAAAACTCAAACTCTTTCATGCTCTCTGAAGAATCTCAGAGACTTTTAAAGGCTTTCTGAAGAAGCTCAGGGACTCTTTTTTTGTTTAAATCAAAAAAGCTTACAGCACCTGGTATTCCCAGGCGGTCTCCCATCCAAGTACTAACCAGGCCCGACCCTGCTTAGCTTCCGAGATCAGACGAGATCGGGCGTGACCAAGGTGGTATGGCCGTAAGCGAAAACTGCTGCCAAAATTGGGCTATTTAAAAGGTTAGACCATTAATGAAGAAAACTAAGAAGAACTTTTGAAAAAACTCAAACTCTTTCATGCTCTCTGAAGAATCTCAGAGACTTTTAAAGGCTTTCTGAAGAAGCTCAGGGACTCTTTTTTTTTTTAAATCAAAAAAGCTTACAGCACCTGGTATTCCCAGGCGGTCTCCCATCCAAGTACTAACCAGGCCCGACCCTGCTTAGCTTCCGAGATCAGACGAGATCGGGCGTGACCAAGGTGGTATGGCCGTAAGCGAAAACTGCTGCCAAAATTGGGCTATTTAAAAGGTTAGACCATTAATGAAGAAAACTAAGAAGAACTTTTGAAAAAACTCAAACTCTTTCATGCTCTCTGAAGAATCTCAGAGACTTTTAAAGGCTTTCTGAAGAAGCACAGGGACTCTTTTTTTTTTTTTTTTTTTAAATCAAAAAAGCTTACAGCACCTGGTATTCCCAGGCGGTCTCCCATCCAAGTACTAACCAGGCCCGACCCTGCTTAGCTTCCGAGATCAGACGAGATCGGGCGTGACCAAGGTGGTATGGCCGTAAGCGAAAACTGCTGCCAAAATTGGGCTATTTAAAAGGTTAGACCATTAATGAAGAAAACTAAGAAGAACTTTTGAAAAAACTCAAACTCTTTCATGCTCTCTGAAGAATCTCAGAGACTTTTAAAGGCTTTCTGAAGAAGCACAGGGACTCTTTTTTTTTTTTTTTTTTTTAAATCAAAAAAGCTTACAGCACCTGGTATTCCCAGGCGGTCTCCCATCCAAGTACTAACCAGGCCCGACCCTGCTTAGCTTCCGAGATCAGACGAGATCGGGCGTGACCAAGGTGGTATGGCCGTAAGCGAAAACTGCTGCCAAAATTGGGCTATTTAAAAGGTTAGACCATTAATGAAGAAAACTAAGAAGAACTTTTGAAAAAACTCAAACTCTTTCATGCTCTCTGAAGAATCTCAGAGACTTTTAAAGGCTTTCTGAAGAAGCTCAGGGACTCTTTTTTTGTTTAAATCAAAAAAGCTTACAGCACCTGGTATTCCCAGGCGGTCTCCCATCCAAGTACTAACCAGGCCCGACCCTGCTTAGCTTCCGAGATCAGACGAGATCGGGCGTGACCAAGGTGGTATGGCCGTAAGCGAAAACTGCTGCCAAAATTGGGCTATTTAAAAGGTTAGACCATTAATGAAGAAAACTAAGAAGAACTTTTGAAAAAACTCAAACTCTTTCATGCTCTCTGAAGAATCTCAGAGACTTTTAAAGGCTTTCTGAAGAAGCACAGGGACTCTTTTTTTTTTTTTTTTTTAAATCAAAAAAGCTTACAGCACCTGGTATTCCCAGGCGGTCTCCCATCCAAGTACTAACCAGGCCCGACCCTGCTTAGCTTCCGAGATCAGACGAGATCGGGCGTGACCAAGGTGGTATGGCCGTAAGCTAAAACTGCTGCCAAAATTGGGCTATTTAAAAGGTTAGACCATTAATGAAGAAAACTAAGAAGAACTTTTGAAAAAACTCAAACTCTTTCATGCTCTCTGAAGAATCTCAGAGACTTTTAAAGGCTTTCTGAAGAAGCTCAGGGACTCTTTTTTTGTTTAAATCAAAAAAGCTTACAGCACCTGGTATTCCCAGGCGGTCTCCCATCCAAGTACTAACCAGGCCCGACCCTGCTTAGCTTCCGAGATCAGACGAGATCGGGCGTGACCAAGGTGGTATGGCCGTAAGCGAAAACTGCTGCCAAAATTGGGCTATTTAAAAGGTTAGACCATTAATGAAGAAAACTAAGAAGAACTTTTGAAAAAACTCAAACTCTTTCATGCTCTCTGAAGAATCTCAGAGACTTTTA
>NW_027508936.1:162500-164440 GCF_051911475.1 Siphateles boraxobius
AGGGTCGGGCCTGGTTAGTACTTGGATGGGAGACCGCCTGGGAATACCAGGTGCTGTAAGCTTTTTTGATTTAAACAAAAAAAGAGTCCCTGAGCTTCTTCAGAAAGCCTTTAAAAGTCTCTGAGATTCTTCAGAGAGCATGAAAGAGTTTGAGTTTTTTCAAAAGTTCTTCTTAGTTTTCTTCATTAATGGTCTAACCTTTTAAATAGCCCAATTTTGGCAGCAGTTTTCGCTTACGGCCATACCACCTTGGTCACGCCCGATCTCGTCTGATCTCGGAAGCTAAGCAGGGTCGGGCCTGGTTAGTACTTGGATGGGAGACCGCCTGGGAATACCAGGTGCTGTAAGCTTTTTTGATTTAAACAAAAAAAGAGTCCCTGAGCTTCTTCAGAAAGCCTTTAAAAGTCTCTGAGATTCTTCAGAGAGCATGAAAGAGTTTGAGTTTTTTCAAAAGTTCTTCTTAGTTTTCTTCATTAATGGTCTAACCTTTTAAATAGCCCAATTTTGGCAGCAGTTTTCGCTTACGGCCATACCACCTTGGTCACGCCCGATCTCGTCTGATCTCGGAAGCTAAGCAGGGTCGGGCCTGGTTAGTACTTGGATGGGAGACCGCCTGGGAATACCAGGTGCTGTAAGCTTTTTTGATTTAAACAAAAAAAGAGTCCCTGAGCTTCTTCAGAAAGCCTTTAAAAGTCTCTGAGATTCTTCAGAGAGCATGAAAGAGTTTGAGTTTTTTCAAAAGTTCTTCTTAGTTTTCTTCATTAATGGTCTAACCTTTTAAATAGCCCAATTTTGGCAGCAGTTTTCGCTTACGGCCATACCACCTTGGTCACGCCCGATCTCGTCTGATCTCGGAAGCTAAGCAGGGTCGGGCCTGGTTAGTACTTGGATGGGAGACCGCCTGGGAATACCAGGTGCTGTAAGCTTTTTTGATTTAAACAAAAAAAGAGTCCCTGAGCTTCTTCAGAAAGCCTTTAAAAGTCTCTGAGATTCTTCAGAGAGCATGAAAGAGTTTGAGTTTTTTCAAAAGTTCTTCTTAGTTTTCTTCATTAATGGTCTAACCTTTTAAATAGCCCAATTTTGGCAGCAGTTTTCGCTTACGGCCATACCACCTTGGCCACGCCCGATCTCGTCTGATCTCGGAAGCTAAGCAGGGTCGGGCCTGGTTAGTACTTGGATGGGAGACCGCCTGGGAATACCAAGTGCTGTAAGCTTTTTTGATTTAAACAAAAAAAGAGTCCCTGAGCTTCTTCAGAAAGCCTTTAAAAGTCTCTGAGATTCTTCAGAGAGCATGAAAGAGTTTGAGTTTTTTCAAAAGTTCTTCTTAGTTTTCTTCATTAATGGTCTAACCTTTTAAATAGCCCAATTTTGGCAGCAGTTTTAGCTTACGGCCATACCACCTTGGTCACGCCCGATCTCGTCTGATCTCGGAAGCTAAGCAGGGTCGGGCCTGGTTAGTACTTGGATGGGAGACCGCCTGGGAATACCAGGTGCTGTAAGCTTTTTTGATTTAAAAAAAAAAAAAAAAAAAAAGAGTCCCTGTGCTTCTTCAGAAAGCCTTTAAAAGTCTCTGAGATTCTTCAGAGAGCATGAAAGAGTTTGAGTTTTTTCAAAAGTTCTTCTTAGTTTTCTTCATTAATGGTCTAACCTTTTAAATAGCCCAATTTTGGCAGCAGTTTTCGCTTACGGCCATACCACCTTGGTCACGCCCGATCTCGTCTGATCTCGGAAGCTAAGCAGGGTCGGGCCTGGTTAGTACTTGGATGGGAGACCGCCTGGGAATACCAGGTGCTGTAAGCTTTTTTGATTTAAACAAAAAAAGAGTCCCTGAGCTTCTTCAGAAAGCCTTTAAAAGTCTCTGAGATTCTTCAGAGAGCATGAAAGAGTTTGAGTTTTTTCAAAAGTTCTTCTTAGTTTTCTTCATTAATGGTCTAACCTTT
>NW_027508937.1:45000-55000 GCF_051911475.1 Siphateles boraxobius
TGAGTTTTTTCAAAAGTTCTTCTTACTTTAAAAAAAAGACTCACTGAGCTTCTTCAGAAAGCCTTTAAAAGTCTCTGAGATTCTTCAGAGAGCATGAAAGAGTTTGAGTTTTTTCAAAAGTTCTTCTTAGTTTAAAAAAAAAGACTCACTGAGCTTCTGCAGAAAGCCTTTAAAAGTCTCTGAGATTCTTCAGAGAGCATGAAAGAGTTTGAGTTTTTACAAAAGTTCTTCTTAGTTTAAAAAAAAAGACTCACTGAGCTTCTTCAGAAAGCCTTTAAAAGTCTCTGAGATTCTTCAGAGAGCATGAAAGAGTTTGAGTTTTTTCAAAAGTTCTTCTTAGTTTTCTTCATTAATGGTCTAACCTTTTAAATAGCCCAATTTTGGCAGCAGTTTTCGCTTACGGCCATACCACCTTGGTCACGCCCGATCTCGTCTGATCTCGGAAGCTAAGCAGGGTCGGGCCTGGTTAGTACTTGGATGGGAGACCGCCTGGGAATACCAGGTGCTGTAAGCTTTTTTGATTTAAAAAAAAAAAAGAGTCCCTGAGCTTCTTCAGAAAGCCTTTAAAAGTCTCTGAGATTCTTCAGAGAGCATGAAAGAGTTTGAGTTTTTTCAAAAGTTCCTCTTAGTTTAAAAAAAAAGACTCACTGAGCTTCTGCAGAAAGCCTTTAAAAGTCTCTGAGATTCTTCAGAGAGCATGAAAGAGTTTCAGTTTTTTCAAAAGTTCTTCTTAGTTTAAAAAAAAGACTCACTGAGCTTCTTCAGAAAGCCTTTAAAAGTCTCTGAGATTCTAAAGAGAGTATGAAAGAGTTTGAGTTTTTTCAAAACTTCTTCTTAGTTTTCTTCATTAATGGTCTAACCTTTTAAATAGCCCAATTTTGGCAGCAGTTTTCGCTTACGGCCATACCACCTTGGTCACGCCCGATCTCGTCTGATCTCGGAAGCTAAGCAGGGTCGGGCCTGGTTAGTACTTGGATGGGAGACCGCCTGGGAATACCAGGTGCTGTAAGCTTTTTTGATTTAAAAAAAAAAAAGAGTCCCTGAGCTTCTTCAGAAAGCCTTTAAAAGTCTCTGAGATTCTTCAGAGAGCATGAAAGAGTTTGAGTTTTTTCAAAAGTTCCTCTTAGTTTAAAAAAAAAGACTCACTGAGCTTCTGCAGAAAGCCTTTAAAAGTCTCTGAGATTCTTCAGAGAGCATGAAAGAGTTTCAGTTTTTTCAAAAGTTCTTCTTAGTTTAAAAAAAAGACTCACTGAGCTTCTTCAGAAAGCCTTTAAAAGTCTCTGAGATTCTACAGAGAGTATGAAAGAGTTTGAGTTTTTTCAAAAGTTCTTCTTAGTTTTCTTCATTAATGGTCTAACCTTTTAAATAGCCCAATTTTGGCAGCAGTTTTCGCTTACGGCCATACCACCTTGGTCACGCCCGATCTCGTCTGATCTCGGAAGCTAAGCAGGGTCGGGCCTGGTTAGTACTTGGATGGGAGACCGCCTGGGAATACCAGGTGCTGTAAGCTTTTTTGATTTAAAAAAAAAAAAGAGTCCCTGAGCTTCTTCAGAAAGCCTTTAAAAGTCTCTGAGATTCTTCAGAGAGCATGAAAGAGTTTGAGTTTTTTCAAAAGTTCCTCTTAGTTTAAAAAAAAAGACTCACTGAGCTTCTGCAGAAAGCCTTTAAAAGTCTCTGAGATTCTTCAGAGAGCATGAAAGAGTTTCAGTTTTTTCAAAAGTTCTTCTTAGTTTAAAAAAAAGACTCACTGAGCTTCTTCAGAAAGCCTTTAAAAGTCTCTGAGATTCTACAGAGAGTATGAAAGAGTTTGAGTTTTTTCAAAACTTCTTCTTAGTTTTCTTCATTAATGGTCTAACCTTTTAAATAGCCCAATTTTGGCAGCAGTTTTCGCTTACGGCCAAACCACCTTGGTCACGCCCGATCTCGTCTGATCTCGGAAGCTAAGCAGGGTCGGGCCTGGTTAGTACTTGGATGGGAGACCGCCTGGGAATACCAGGTGCTGTAAGCTTTTTTGATTTAAAAAAAAAAAAGAGTCCCTGAGCTTCTTCAGAAAGCCTTTAAAAGTCTCTGAGATTCTTCAGAGAGCATGAAAGAGTTTGAGTTTTTTCAAAAGTTCTTCTTAGTTTTCTTCATTAATGGTCTAACCTTTTAAATAGCCCAATTTTGGCAGCAGTTTTCGCTTACGGCCATACCACCTTGGTCACGACCGATCTCGTCTGATCTCGGAAGCTAAGCAGGGTCGGGCCTGGTTAGTACTTGGATGGGAGACCGCCTGGGAATACCAGGTGCTGTAAGCTTTTTTGATTTAAAAAAAAAGAGAGTCCCTGAGCTTCTTCAGAAAGCCTTTAAAAGTCTCTGAGATTCTTCAGAGAGCATGAAAGAGTTTGAGTTTTTTCAAAAGTTCTTAGTTTAAAAAAAAAGACTCACTGAGCTTCTGCAGAAAGTATTTAAAAGTCTCTGAGATTCTTCAGAGAGCATGAAAGAGTTTGAGTTTTTTCAAAAGTTCTTCTTAGTTTAAAAAAAAAGACTCACTGAGCTTCTTCAGAAAGCCTTTAAAAGTCTCTGAGATTCTTCAGAGAGCATGAAAGAGTTTGAGTTTTTTCAAAAGTTCTTCTTAGTTTTCTTCATTAATGGTCTAACCTTTTAAATAGCCCAATTTTGGCAGCAGTTTTCGCTTACGGCCATACCACCTTGGTCACGCCCGATCTCGTCTGATCTCGGAAGCTAAGCAGGGTCGGGCCTGGTTAGTACTTGGATGGGAGACCGCCTGGGAATACCAGTTGCTGTAAGCTTTTTTGATTTAAAAAAAAAAAAGAGTCCCTGAGCTTCTTCAGAAAGCCTTTAAAAGTCTCTGAGATTCTTCAGAGAGCATGAAAGAGTTTGAGTTTTTTCAAAAGTTCCTCTTAGTTTAAAAAAAAAGACTCACTGAGCTTCTGCAGAAAGCCTTTAAAAGTCTCTGAGATTCTTCAGAGAGCATGAAAGAGTTTCAGTTTTTTCAAAAGTTCTTCTTAGTTTAAAAAAAAGACTCACTGAGCTTCTTCAGAAAGCCTTTAAAAGTCTCTGAGATTCTACAGAGAGTATGAAAGAGTTTGAGTTTTTTCAAAAGTTCTTCTTAGTTTTCTTCATTAATGTTCTAACCTTTTAAATAGCCCAATTTTGGCAGCTGTTTTCGCTTACGGCCATACCACCTTGGTCACGCCCGATCTCGTCTGATCTCGGAAGCTAAGCAGGGTCGGGCCTGGTTAGTACTTGGATGGGAGACCGCCTGGGAATACCAGGTGCTGTAAGCTTTTTTGATTTAAAAAAAAAAGAGAGTCCCTGAGCTTCTTCAGAAAGCCTTTAAAAGTCTCTGAGATTCTTCAGAGAGCATGAAAGAGTTTGAGTTTTTTCAAAAGTTCCTCTTAGTTTAAAAAAAAAGACTCACTGAGCTTCTGCAGAAAGCCTTTAAAAGTCTCTGAGATTCTTCAGAGAGCATGAAAGAGTTTCAGTTTTTTCAAAAGTTCTTCTTAGTTTAAAAAAAAGACTCACTGAGCTTCTTCAGAAAGCCTTTAAAAGTCTCTGAGATTCTACAGAGAGTATGAAAGAGTTTGAGTTTTTTCAAAAGTTCTTAGTTTTCTTCATTAATGGTCTAACCTTTTAAATAGCCCAATTTTGGCAGCAGTTTTCGCTTACGGCCATACCACCTTGGTCACGCCCGATCTCGTCTGATCTCGGAAGCTAAGCAGGGTCGGGCCTGGTTAGTACTTGGATGGGAGACCGCCTGGGAATACCAGGTGCTGTAAGCTTTTTTGATTTAAAAAAAAAAGAGAGTCCCTGAGCTTCTTCAGAAAGCCTTTAAAAGTCTCTGAGATTCTTCAGAGAGCATGAAAGAGTTTGAGTTTTTTCAAAAGTTCTTCTTAGTTTTCTTCATTAATGGTCTAACCTTTTAAATAGCCCAATTTTGGCAGCAGTTTTCGCTTACGGCCATACCACCTTGGTCACGCCCGATCTCGTCTGATCTCGGAAGCTAAGCAGGGTCGGGCCTGGTTAGTACTTGGATGGGAGACCGCCTGGGAATACCAGGTGCTGTAAGCTTTTTTGATTTAAAAAAAAAGAGAATCCCTGAGCTTCTTCAGAAAGCCTTTAAAAGTCTCTGAGATTCTTCAGAGAGCATGAAAGAGTTTGAGTTTTTTCAAAAGTTCTTCTTAGTTTAAAAAAAAAGACTCACTGAGCTTCTGCAGAAAGCCTTTAAAAGTCTCTGAGATTCTTCAGAGAGCATGAAAGAGTTTGAGTTTTTTCAAAAGTTCTTCTTAGTTTAAAAAAAAAGACTCACTGAGCTTCTTCAGAAAGCCTTTAAAAGTCTCTGAGATTCTTCAGAGAGCATGAAAGAGTTTGAGTTTTTTCAAAAGTTCTTCTTAGTTTTCTTCATTAATGGTCTAACCTTTTAAGTAGCCCAATTTTGGCAGCAGTTTTCGCTTACGGCCATACCACCTTGGTCACGCCCGATCTCGTCTGATCTCGGAAGCTAAGCAGGGTCGGGCCTGGTTAGTACTTGGATGGGAGACCGCCTGGGAATACCAGGTGCTGTAAGCTTTTTTGATTTAAAAAAAAAAAAGAGTCCCTGAGCTTCTTCAGAAAGCCTTTAAAAGTCTCTGAGATTCTTCAGAGAGCATGAAAGAGTTTGAGTTTTTTCAAAAGTTCCTCTTAGTTTAAAAAAAAAGACTCACTGAGCTTCTGCAGAAAGCCTTTAAAAGTCTCTGAGATTCTTCAGAGAGCATGAAAGAGTTTCAGTTTTTTCAAAAGTTCTTCTTAGTTTAAAAAAAAGACTCACTGAGCTTCTTCAGAAAGCCTTTAAAAGTCTCTGAGATTCTACAGAGAGTATGAAAGAGTTTGAGTTTTTTCAAAAGTTCTTCTTAGTTTTCTTCATTAATGGTCTAACCTTTTAAATAGCCCAATTTTGGCAGCTGTTTTCGCTTACGGCCATACCACCTTGGTCACGCCCGATCTCGTCTGATCTCGGAAGCTAAGCAGGGTCGGGCCTGGTTAGTACTTGGATGGGAGACCGCCTGGGAATACCAGGTGCTGTAAGCTTTTTTGATTTAAAAAAAAAAGAGAGTCCCTGAGCTTCTTCAGAAAGCCTTTAAAAGTCTCTGAGATTCTTCAGAGAGCATGAAAGAGTTTGAGTTTTTTCAAAAGTTCCTCTTAGTTTAAAAAAAAAGACTCACTGAGCTTCTGCAGAAAGCCTTTAAAAGTCTCTGAGATTCTTCAGAGAGCATGAAAGAGTTTGAGTTTTTTCAAAAGTTCTTCTTAGTTTAAAAAAAAAGACTCACTGAGCTTCTTCAGAAAGCCTTTAAAAGTCTCTGAGATTCTTCAGAGAGCATGAAAGAGTTTGAGTTTTTTCCAAAGTTCTTCTTAGTTTTCTTCATTAATGGTCTAACCTTTTAAATAGCCCAATTTTGGCAGCAGTTTTCGCTTACGGCCATACCACCTTGGTCACGCCCGATCTCGTCTGATCTCGGAAGCTAAGCAGGGTCGGGCCTGGTTAGTACTTGGATGGGAGACCGCCTGGGAATACCAGGTGCTGTAAGCTTTTTTGATTTAAAAAAAAAAAAAAAAAAAAAGAGTCCCTGAGCTTCTTCAGAAAGCCTTTAAAAGTCTCTGAGATTCTTCAGAGAGCATGAAAGAGTTTGAGTTTTTTCAAAAGTTCTTCTTACTTTAAAAAAAAGACTCACTGAGCTTCTTCAGAAAGCCTTTAAAAGTCTCTGAGATTCTTCAGAGAGCATGAAAGAGTTTGAGTTTTTTCAAAAGTTCCTCTTAGTTTAAAAAAAAAGACTCACTGAGCTTCTGCAGAAAGCCTTTAAAAGATTCTGAGATTCTTCAGAGAGCATGAAAGAGTTTCAGTTTTTTCAAAAGTTCTTCTTAGTTTAAAAAAAAGACTCACTGAGCTTCTTCAGAAAGCCTTTAAAAGTCTCTGAGATTCTACAGAGAGTATGAAAGAGTTTGAGTTTTTTCAAAACTTCTTCTTAGTTTTCTTCATTAATGGTCTAACCTTTTAAATAGCCCAATTTTGGCAGCAGTTTTCGCTTACGGCCATACCACCTTGGTCACGCCCGATCTCGTCTGATCTCGGAAGCTAAGCAGGGTCGGGCCTGGTTAGTACTTGGATGGGAGACCGCCTGGGAATACCAGGTGCTGTAAGCTTTTTTGATTTAAAAAAAAAAGAGAGTCCCTGAGCTTCTTCAGAAAGCCTTTAAAAGTCTCTGAGATTCTTCAGAGAGCATGAAAGAGTTTGAGTTTTTTCAAAAGTTCCTCTTAGTTTAAAAAAAAAAGACTCACTGAGCTTCTGCAGAAAGCCTTTAAAAGTCTCTGAGATTCTTCAGAGAGCATGAAAGAGTTTGAGTTTTTTCAAAAGTTCTTCTTAGTTTAAAAAAAAAGACTCACTGAGCTTCTTCAGAAAGCCTTTAAAAGTCTCTGAGATTCTTCAGAGAGCATGAAAGAGTTTGAGTTTTTTCCAAAGTTCTTCTTAGTTTTCTTCATTAATGGTCTAACCTTTTAAATAGCCCAATTTTGGCAGCAGTTTTCGCTTACGGCCATACCACATTGGTCACGCCCGATCTCGTCTGATCTCGGAAGCTAAGCAGGGTCGGGCCTGGTTAGTACTTGGATGGGAGACCGCCTGGGAATACCAGGTGCTGTAAGCTTTTTTGATTTAAAAAAAAAAGAGAGTCCCTGAGCTTCTTCAGAAAGCCTTTAAAAGTCTCTGAGATTCTTCAGAGAGCATGAAAGAGTTTGAGTTTTTTCAAAAGTTCCTCTTAGTTTAAAAAAAAAGACTCACTGAGCTTCTGCAGAAAGCCTTTAAAAGTCTCTGAGATTCTTCAGAGAGCATGAAAGAGTTTGAGTTTTTTCAAAAGTTCTTCTTAGTTTAAAAAAAAAGACTCACTGAGCTTCTTCAGAAAGCCTTTAAAAGTCTCTGAGATTCTTCAGAGAGCATGAAAGAGTTTGAGTTTTTTCCAAAGTTCTTCTTAGTTTTCTTCATTAATGGTCTAACCTTTTAAATAGCCCAATTTTGGCAGCAGTTTTCGCTTACGGCCATACCACCTTGGTCACGCCCGATCTCGTCTGATCTCGGAAGCTAAGCAGGGTCGGGCCTGGTTAGTACTTGGATGGGAGACCGCCTGGGAATACCAGGTGCTGTAAGCTTTTTTGATTTAAAAAAAAAAAAAAAAAAAAAGAGTCCCTGAGCTTCTTCAGAAAGCCTTTAAAAGTTTCTGAGATTCTTCAGAGAGCATGAAAGAGTTTGAGTTTTTTCAAAAGTTCTTCTTACTTTAAAAAAAAGACTCACTGAGCTTCTTCAGAAAGCCTTTAAAAGTCTCTGAGATTCTTCAGAGAGCATGAAAGAGTTTGAGTTTTTTCAAAAGTTCCTCTTAGTTTAAAAAAAAAGACTCACTGAGCTTCTGCAGAAACCAGGTGCTGTAAGCTTTTTTGATTTAAAAAAAAAAAAGAGTCCCTGAGCTTCTTCAGAAAGCCTTTAAAAGTCTCTGAGATTCTTCAGAGAGCATGAAAGAGTTTGAGTTTTTTCAAAAGTTCCTCTTAGTTTAAAAAAAAAGACTCACTGAGCTTCTGCAGAAAGCCTTTAAAAGATTCTGAGATTCTTCAGAGAGCATGAAAGAGTTTCAGTTTTTTCAAAAGTTCTTCTTAGTTTAAAAAAAAGACTCACTGAGCTTCTTCAGAAAGCCTTTAAAAGTCTCTGAGATTCTACAGAGAGTATGAAAGAGTTTGAGTTTTTTCAAAACTTCTTCTTAGTTTTCTTCATTAATGGTCTAACCTTTTAAATAGCCCAATTTTGGCAGCAGTTTTCGCTTACGGCCATACCACCTTGGTCACGCCCGATCTCGTCTGATCTCGGAAGCTAAGCAGGGTCGGGCCTGGTTAGTACTTGGATGGGAGACCGCCTGGGAATACCAGGTGCTGTAAGCTTTTTTGATTTAAAAAAAAAAGAGAGTCCCTGAGCTTCTTCAGAAAGCCTTTAAAAGTCTCTGAGATTCTTCAGAGAGCATGAAAGAGTTTGAGTTTTTTCAAAAGTTCCTCTTAGTTTAAAAAAAAAAGACTCACTGAGCTTCTGCAGAAAGCCTTTAAAAGTCTCTGAGATTCTTCAGAGAGCATGAAAGAGTTTGAGTTTTTTCAAAAGTTCTTCTTAGTTTAAAAAAAAAGACTCACTGAGCTTCTTCAGAAAGCCTTTAAAAGTCTCTGAGATTCTTCAGAGAGCATGAAAGAGTTTGAGTTTTTTCCAAAGTTCTTCTTAGTTTTCTTCATTAATGGTCTAACCTTTTAAATAGCCCAATTTTGGCAGCAGTTTTCGCTTACGGCCATACCACATTGGTCACGCCCGATCTCGTCTGATCTCGGAAGCTAAGCAGGGTCGGGCCTGGTTAGTACTTGGATGGGAGACCGCCTGGGAATACCAGGTGCTGTAAGCTTTTTTGATTTAA
The DNA here is from genome assembly GCF_051911475.1 of Siphateles boraxobius. Taxonomy (NCBI): domain Eukaryota; kingdom Metazoa; phylum Chordata; class Actinopteri; order Cypriniformes; family Leuciscidae; genus Siphateles; species Siphateles boraxobius. The sequence continues at coordinate 53,469 of NW_027508937.1, forward strand.
AAAAAAAAAAAAAAAATAGAGTCCCTGAGCTTCTTCAGAAAGCCTTTAAAAGTCTCTGAGATTCTTCAGAGAGCATGAAAGAGTTTGAGTTTTTACAAAAGTTCTTCTTAGTTTAAAAAAAAAGACTCACTGAGCTTCTTCAGAAAGCCTTTAAAAGTCTCTGAGATTCTTCAGAGAGCATGAAAGAGTTTGAGTTTTTTCAAAAGTTCTTCTTAGTTTTCTTCATTAATGGTCTAACCTTTTAAATAGCCCAATTTTGGCAGCAGTTTTCGCTTACGGCCATACCACCTTGGTCACGCCCGATCTCGTCTGATCTCGGAAGCTAAGCAGGGTCGGGCCTGGTTAGTACTTGGATGGGAGACCGCCTGGGAATACCAGGTGCTGTAAGCTTTTTTGATTTAAAAAAAAAAAAGAGTCCCTGAGCTTCTTCAGAAAGCCTTTAAAAGTCTCTGAGATTCTTCAGAGAGCATGAAAGAGTTTGAGTTTTTTCAAAAGTTCCTCTTAGTTTAAAAAAAAAGACTCACTGAGCTTCTGCAGAAAGCCTTTAAAAGTCTCTGAGATTCTTCAGAGAGCATGAAAGAGTTTCAGTTTTTTCAAAAGTTCTTCTTAGTTTAAAAAAAAGACTCACTGAGCTTCTTCAGAAAGCCTTTAAAAGTCTCTGAGATTCTACAGAGAGTATGAAAGAGTTTGAGTTTTTTCAAAAGTTCTTCTTAGTTTTCTTCATTAATGGTCTAACCTTTTAAATAGCCCAATTTTGGCAGCAGTTTTCGCTTACGGCCATACCACCTTGGTCACGCCTGATCTCGTCTGATCTCGGAAGCTAAGCAGGGTCGGGCCTGGTTAGTACTTGGATGGGAGACCGCCTGGGAATACCAGGTGCTGTAAGCTTTTTTGATTTAAAAAAAAAAAAGAGTCCCTGAGCTTCTTCAGAAAGCCTTTAAAAGTCTCTGAGATTCTTCAGAGAGCATGAAAGAGTTTGAGTTTTTTCAAAAGTTCCTCTTAGTTTAAAAAAAAAGACTCACTGAGCTTCTGCAGAAAGCCTTTAAAAGTCTCTGAGATTCTTCAGAGAGCATGAAAGAGTTTCAGTTTTTTCAAAAGTTCTTCTTAGTTTAAAAAAAAGACTCACTGAGCTTCTTCAGAAAGCCTTTAAAAGTCTCTGAGATTCTACAGAGAGTATGAAAGAGTTTGAGTTTTTTCAAAACTTCTTCTTAGTTTTCTTCATTAATGGTCTAACCTTTTAAATAGCCCAATTTTGGCAGCAGTTTTCGCTTACGGCCATACCACCTTGGTCACGCCCGATCTCGTCTGATCTCGGAAGCTAAGCAGGGTCGGGCCTGGTTAGTACTTGGATGGGAGACCGCCTGGGAATACCAGGTGCTGTAAGCTTTTTTGATTTAAAAAAAAAAAAAAAAAAAAAGAGTCCCTGAGCTTCTTCAGAAAGCCTTTAAAAGTTTCTGAGATTCTTCAGAGAGCATGAAAGAGTTTGAGTTTTTTCAAAAGTTCTTCTTACTTTAAAAAAAAGACTCACTGAG
>NW_027508937.1:122500-127500 GCF_051911475.1 Siphateles boraxobius
CTGATCTCGGAAGCTAAGCAGGGTCGGGCCTGGTTAGTACTTGGATGGGAGACCGCCTGGGAATACCAGGTGCTGTAAGCTTTTTTGATTTAAAAAAAAAAAGAGTCCCTGAGCTTCTTCAGAAAGCCTTTAAAAGTCTCTGAGATTCTTCAGAGAGCATGAAAGAGTTTGAGTTTTTTCAAAAGTTCTTCTTACTTTAAAAAAAAGACTCACTGAGCTTCTTCAGAAAGCCTTTAAAAGTCTCTGAGATTCTTCAGAGAGCATGAAAGAGTTTGAGTTTTTTCAAAAGTTCTTCTTAGTTTTCTTCATTAATGGTCTAACCTTTTAAATTGCCCAATTTTGGCAGCTGTTTTCGCTTACGGCCATACCACCTTGGGCACGCCCTAGTGGAAGCAGGAAGTGGTAGAGTCAGTGGAGAGAACAGGTGGAGAGTGTTTGTTTGGAAGATATTTTGAGTTTTGTGCTAAAACAACCCTTTATTAAACAAGGAATTGTAATTTGTGGAGTTATTTACTCCCCAAACGGCATTTCTGCTGTTTGGGGATTAGTACTTCTGGCACAGTGGAGGTGGGATTGCAAGCGGACAACATGGAAAAGGGAAGAGGAGTGGACAAGCGGAATGTGAGTGAAAATGGCGGTGAAGATGAACAAAGGAGAAGGAATTATGAGAAGAGACTAACAGTGCTGGTGGAGATAGAGGGAGAGGACAGAATAACCATGATGGAACTGCTGAAGAAAGTAAGAGAGGAATGTGGAGTGGTCATCGGATGCAGGTACAAAACTCCAAAGGAATATGAACTAACAATGGAGGAGGAGAAAGGAAAAGATAAAATATTGGATGGATTAAAGATAAAACAGAGCAGAATCATGGCGAAAGAAATAAACAGCACTGAGATGGTAGTTTCATTCCTGGGTCTGCCTACGTACATCCAGGATGAGGAAATAATGAGAAAGCTAACGGAATGGGGAGTGACGGCTGTCTCAAGAATAAAGAGGAGAATGTGGCCAGGGACTGATATAGCGGATGGGACCAGATTTTTAAAAGTCAAGTTCACTGATACGGTCAAATCCTTGCCATATTCCACAAAGTTTGACACAATGGGAGGTACGGAGCACTTCAGAGTCATCCATGACAGACAGGTGAAAGTTTGTCGCTTGTGCATTCAACCGGGGCACATAGTGAGAGACTGCCCAAGCTTCAAGTGCTTCAAGTGCAACAAGCAGGGACACTACGCACGGGAGTGTAAGGAGGGGAATTGCAAGGAGTGTCAGATGAGGTATGGACTGTGTGTATGTGAAACGCCGGCGGAGATGGGAGAAGAGAGCATCGAAGGTGAGCCATCAGATCTTTACGAGGTGGATGAGGAGGAGGAAAGTGAGGAGGGGGAAGGTGTAGCGGCTGGAGAAGAGGTGAGAAGTGGCACTTGGTGCGAAAAAGAAGGAAAAGGAGAACGGAGAGCTGCCGAGAGAGAGAGTGGTCGAGAGGAAGCGGTCTCAGGACTATGGCAGAGAGAAAGAGGAGGAAAAAATAAAGTTCTGGAACTAGATGAAGGGACACATTTAAGAGACGGAAAAGCAAAAATATTGAAAGAACGGGAGAGCGAAGAAGACAATGGAGAGATATCGAAAGGTGATGGTGAAAGTCAAGGTGCAAAAAGTATGAAGGAGAAGGATGAAGGAGGGAGGGGAGAAAAGGAGATGTCAGAGAACCCAGCATTAAACGTGGAGGAGGAAATGGACACAAGTGAGGAAAAGAGCATAAAGAAGAAAAGAAAGAAAAATGGGAAGGAGGAGCATACTGCAAAAAAGTAAGGAATTGGATTTACTGAAATGAGTTTGAGATTCCTTAAAACTATAATATATATTATGTGTGGCGTTATGAATATTGCATGCTTGAACGCCAATGGACTAAGAGATGTAAACAAGTTTGAGAAGGTGAAGGGAGTGCTTAAAGTAGACATAATATGTTTACAAGAGACGCATTGGTCGGAAGAAATAATGGGAAATATAAAAAAAGAGTGGGAAGATGACATTTTTGTAAACCATGGAAATCAAAAAGCTTGTGGTGTGGCGATTTTGATAAAGAGGGATAGAGTGTATAATGTACAACAAATTTATAAAGATGGTAAAGGAAGATTGTTAGTAATAGATTTTATGTTTCACAATGAGCTACTTAGGTTGATAAATGTTTACGCGCCTAATGTAGAAACTGAAAGAAAAGAAGTCTTCAAAGAAATTAAGCCGTTATGTAAAGGGAAATTTATAGTAATGGGAGACTTCAATGTTTGGTGCACAAGACTAGATGCATCAAGTAGTGCAAATTTTAAATCAGATGTGTCTAGGAAATATTTAAATGAATGGATGATGAGCGAGGATATAGTTGATGCTTGGAGAGAGGAAAATCCTTATAAAAGAGAGTTTTCTAGAAGGCAAATGGTGATGGGGAGTTTGAAGCAAAGCCGAATAGATTTATGTTTAATTAAAAGGGAAATGTTAGGATACGTGAAAAATGTGAAATATAAGTTTATAGGAATAAGTGACCATGCTGCTATGACAGTTAAGTTCGGTGTAAATACGGAAGAGAGAGGTGGGGGAGTGTGGTGTTTGAATGCATCTCTGCTAAAGGAAAAGGCATATAAAGAAAATATCAGCAAATGTATAAGGTATGAAATGGCAAACCCATTGTTTAATGAAAATGTGTGTGAATGGTGGGAAATAATGAAAGCAAAAATAAAAAAAAGAAGTGTTAGATATTCAAAACAAAGGGATTTCATGAGGAGGAGTAAAGTAGAAGCAATGGAAAATGCATTAAAGAAGGAAGCAGAGAAAATAGATAGGGATCCTAAGCACGGAAAAGAATGTTTTTTGAAGATAAAAGCAGAGATGGAGGAATATGAAAAAGAAAAAAGTAAGGGTGCAATAGTAAGGAGTAGGGCACAGTATGCTTTAGAGGGAGAAAGGAGTACAAAGTTCTTTCTGAACTTAGAGAAAAAAAAGCAGAGGAAAAATCATATTTTTGAGTTGGAAAATGAAAAAGGGATAAAAGTAACTGATTATGTGGAGATAATAAGAGTAGTAGAGTCGTTTTATAGAGAATTATTTAAGAAAGAAGGTGTAAAACAGGACTGTGTGGATGAGGTTTTAAATACTGTAAGTGCTAGGTTAAATGAAGAGGATAAAAGTATGTGTGAAAGAGATATAAGGATTGAAGAAATAAAAGAAGCAATAGAGCAAACAAAACCGAATAAAAGCCCAGGTGCAGACGGTCTAATACATGAATTTTATAAGACTTTTGTTGATATTATAGCACCAATATTGTGGAAGCTCTATAAGAGTATGGAAGAGAGAGGGGAAATGCCACAATCAATGGGTTTAGGAGTAATCACCATCTTGTACAAAAATAAGGGGAGTCCACTTAAGTTGGAAAATTATAGACCATTGAGTCTTTTAAACACAGACTATAAAATTTTAACAAAAGTATTAGCTAATAGAATAAAAAAGGTAGTAGGGACAATAATATCACCAAATCAAGCATACAGCATAATGGGAAGAGATATCACAGACACAATTAGTACAATAAGGGATGTAGTAGAAAGCATGGGAAAGGATGGAGAGGGCGGTTTGATTTTATCGATGGATTTAAATAAGGCGTTTGATAGGGTAGAGCACAGCTTCATGGAGCAAACAATGAGAAGATTTGGATTTGGGGAGAGGATTCTAAGGTGGATAAAGTTAGTATATGATAATGCTAAGAGTTGTGTGAAAATTAATGGGGTGTTAACTGACCCTTTTCCTTTAGAGAGGTCAGTTAGGCAAGGATGTCCATTGTCGCCATTGCTATACTCAATAACAGCAGAGCCTTTGGCAACACTGATTAAAGGAGATAAAGAAATAAGAGGAATTCAAATACCCTATGGGGGAGTCAGCATTATTCATCAGTATGCAGATGATACCACATTTACAGTTAAGGACATAGAGAGTATAAATAGAATAAGGGAACATATGGGAACATACGGAAAAGCGTCAGGTGCAAAAATAAATGTAGATAAATCCGAAATAATGAGTATAGGAGGTGTGGATATAAAAGGGTCAGACACTCCCTTTAAAATAACTACAGAGTATTTGAAGATTCTAGGTGTAAACATAGGAGTAAATGTAAAAGAAGCTAGAGATGCTACGTGGACAGGAATATTAAATAAAATTAAACAAGTTTTACAATTTTGGAGACTAAGGGAGTTAAGATTAAGAGGCAAAGTAGTAGTAGCTAATTCATTATTGCTTACAAAATGTAACTATGTGATGGGGGTAATAGACCTACCAAATTGGGTGTTGAATGGAATTAAAGAGACAGTGAATATTTTTTTGTGGGGAGGTAAAGGAGTTAGAATATCAGCAAAAACTCTAATAGCGGATTATAAGGAGGGAGGCTTGAAGTTGATTGATTTAGAAGTTAAAAGAAAGGCAATAAGAGTGAAAGCGATAAAAAAATATCTATATGATAAAGTAGAGTATGGATGGAAGGGTTATATGAGAAATTACTTAGATAAAAGTGCAGGATGTGGTGAGGAAGGATTGTTCATGGCCTTAAAAAAACCAATGATTGAAAAGGTGCCATTATTTTATCAGGAAGTCTTTAGTGCATGGTCTGAGTTTGTAGTGAATGTGGGATATGAATGTGAGAATATAAATCAAGTGCATCATCAGCCAATTTTCTTGAATCCAAAAGTAAGGTTAGGAGGGAAAATGCTTTACAATAGATTGTTCATGAGAGCGGGTATTAGAAAAGTAAAAGATATGGCATATGAATATGTGAAGGGGTTCTTACCAAATAGGGCAATATATGACTGTGTGGTGGGATGGGATGATGAGATTGAACAAGCAAAAGTGGACCGTGAGTGTGAAAATATTAAAATAAGCCTGCCTAAGAGCTGGGTGGAAAGGATAGAGAGAGAGACTGTTAAAGTGGGAAATTGGGGAATTCCAGAAATGTACATTATGGA
>NW_027508937.1:132500-140000 GCF_051911475.1 Siphateles boraxobius
TGAAGGAGAAGGATGAAGGAGGGAGGGGAGAAAAGGAGATGTCAGAGAACCCAGCATTAAACGTGGAGGAGGAAATGGACACAAGTGAGGAAAAGAGCATAAAGAAGAAAAGAAAGAAAAATGGGAAGGAGGAGCATACTGCAAAAAAGTAAGGAATTGGATTTACTGAAATGAGTTTGAGATTCCTTAAAACTATAATATATATTATGTGTGGCGTTATGAATATTGCATGCTTGAACGCCAATGGACTAAGAGATGTAAACAAGTTTGAGAAGGTGAAGGGAGTGCTTAAAGTAGACATAATATGTTTACAAGAGACGCATTGGTCGGAAGAAATAATGGGAAATATAAAAAAAGAGTGGGAAGATGACATTTTTGTAAACCATGGAAATCAAAAAGCTTGTGGTGTGGCGATTTTGATAAAGAGGGATAGAGTGTATAATGTACAACAAATTTATAAAGATGGTAAAGGAAGATTGTTAGTAATAGATTTTATGTTTCACAATGAGCTACTTAGGTTGATAAATGTTTACGCGCCTAATGTAGAAACTGAAAGAAAAGAAGTCTTCAAAGAAATTAAGCCGTTATGTAAAGGGAAATTTATAGTAATGGGAGACTTCAATGTTTGGTGCACAAGACTAGATGCATCAAGTAGTGCAAATTTTAAATCAGATGTGTCTAGGAAATATTTAAATGAATGGATGATGAGCGAGGATATAGTTGATGCTTGGAGAGAGGAAAATCCTTATAAAAGAGAGTTTTCTAGAAGGCAAATGGTGATGGGGAGTTTGAAGCAAAGCCGAATAGATTTATGTTTAATTAAAAGGGAAATGTTAGGATACGTGAAAAATGTGAAATATAAGTTTATAGGAATAAGTGACCATGCTGCTATGACAGTTAAGTTCGGTGTAAATACGGAAGAGAGAGGTGGGGGAGTGTGGTGTTTGAATGCATCTCTGCTAAAGGAAAAGGCATATAAAGAAAATATCAGCAAATGTATAAGGTATGAAATGGCAAACCCATTGTTTAATGAAAATGTGTGTGAATGGTGGGAAATAATGAAAGCAAAAATAAAAAAAAGAAGTGTTAGATATTCAAAACAAAGGGATTTCATGAGGAGGAGTAAAGTAGAAGCAATGGAAAATGCATTAAAGAAGGAAGCAGAGAAAATAGATAGGGATCCTAAGCACGGAAAAGAATGTTTTTTGAAGATAAAAGCAGAGATGGAGGAATATGAAAAAGAAAAAAGTAAGGGTGCAATAGTAAGGAGTAGGGCACAGTATGCTTTAGAGGGAGAAAGGAGTACAAAGTTCTTTCTGAACTTAGAGAAAAAAAAGCAGAGGAAAAATCATATTTTTGAGTTGGAAAATGAAAAAGGGATAAAAGTAACTGATTATGTGGAGATAATAAGAGTAGTAGAGTCGTTTTATAGAGAATTATTTAAGAAAGAAGGTGTAAAACAGGACTGTGTGGATGAGGTTTTAAATACTGTAAGTGCTAGGTTAAATGAAGAGGATAAAAGTATGTGTGAAAGAGATATAAGGATTGAAGAAATAAAAGAAGCAATAGAGCAAACAAAACCGAATAAAAGCCCAGGTGCAGACGGTCTAATACATGAATTTTATAAGACTTTTGTTGATATTATAGCACCAATATTGTGGAAGCTCTATAAGAGTATGGAAGAGAGAGGGGAAATGCCACAATCAATGGGTTTAGGAGTAATCACCATCTTGTACAAAAATAAGGGGAGTCCACTTAAGTTGGAAAATTATAGACCATTGAGTCTTTTAAACACAGACTATAAAATTTTAACAAAAGTATTAGCTAATAGAATAAAAAAGGTAGTAGGGACAATAATATCACCAAATCAAGCATACAGCATAATGGGAAGAGATATCACAGACACAATTAGTACAATAAGGGATGTAGTAGAAAGCATGGGAAAGGATGGAGAGGGCGGTTTGATTTTATCGATGGATTTAAATAAGGCGTTTGATAGGGTAGAGCACAGCTTCATGGAGCAAACAATGAGAAGATTTGGATTTGGGGAGAGGATTCTAAGGTGGATAAAGTTAGTATATGATAATGCTAAGAGTTGTGTGAAAATTAATGGGGTGTTAACTGACCCTTTTCCTTTAGAGAGGTCAGTTAGGCAAGGATGTCCATTGTCGCCATTGCTATACTCAATAACAGCAGAGCCTTTGGCAACACTGATTAAAGGAGATAAAGAAATAAGAGGAATTCAAATACCATATGGGGGAGTCAGCATTATTCATCAGTATGCAGATGATACCACATTTACAGTTAAGGACATAGAGAGTATAAATAGAATAAGGGAACATATGGGAACATACGGAAAAGCGTCAGGTGCAAAAATAAATGTAGATAAATCCGAAATAATGAGTATAGGAGGTGTGGATATAAAAGGGTCAGACACTCCCTTTAAAATAACTACAGAGTATTTGAAGATTCTAGGTGTAAACATAGGAGTAAATGTAAAAGAAGCTAGAGATGCTACGTGGACAGGAATATTAAATAAAATTAAACAAGTTTTACAATTTTGGAGACTAAGGGAGTTAAGATTAAGAGGCAAAGTAGTAGTAGCTAATTCATTATTGCTTACAAAATGTAACTATGTGATGGGGGTAATAGACCTACCAAATTGGGTGTTGAATGGAATTAAAGAGACAGTGAATATTTTTTTGTGGGGAGGTAAAGGAGTTAGAATATCAGCAAAAACTCTAATAGCGGATTATAAGGAGGGAGGCTTGAAGTTGATTGATTTAGAAGTTAAAAGAAAGGCAATAAGAGTGAAAGCGATAAAAAAATATCTATATGATAAAGTAGAGTATGGATGGAAGGGTTATATGAGAAATTACTTAGATAAAAGTGCAGGATGTGGTGAGGAAGGATTGTTCATGGCCTTAAAAAAACCAATGATTGAAAAGGTGCCATTATTTTATCAGGAAGTCTTTAGTGCATGGTCTGAGTTTGTAGTGAATGTGGGATATGAATGTGAGAATATAAATCAAGTGCATCATCAGCCAATTTTCTTGAATCCAAAAGTAAGGTTAGGAGGGAAAATGCTTTACAATAGATTGTTCATGAGAGCGGGTATTAGAAAAGTAAAAGATATGGCATATGAATATGTGAAGGGGTTCTTACCAAATAGGGCAATATATGACTGTGTGGTGGGATGGGATGATGAGATTGAACAAGCAAAAGTGGACCGTGAGTGTGAAAATATTAAAATAAGCCTGCCTAAGAGCTGGGTGGAAAGGATAGAGAGAGAGACTGTTAAAGTGGGAAATTGGGGAATTCCAGAAATGTACATTATGGAAAATAATAATAAGAAGTATTTGTCTGAGATAAATGTGAAAATGATATATAAGATGTTGCTGAAAAAGGAAATCAAAATGCCTGCATCAGAAGCTGTATGGACAAAACTATTTCCAGATTTGAATGTGAAGACAATTTGGAAGAACTTAAGGGTGAAATATAATGGACTGGATTGTGAGAACCTGGACTTTAAGCTCAGACATAATAGGATATACACAAAGGTGGTAATCCATCAAATAAACAAAAATGTGAAAAGGGAATGTGATTTATGTGGGACAGAGCCAGAGACCCTGATGCATATATTCTTTGAATGTAAAGAGCTTCAAGTGTTCCATGAAAAATTGAAAAAGATGGTCAAGGATGGAATGGGAAAAGATGTAACAGGGAATGAATGGAAAAAACTGTTTTTATTCGGTGAATGTATGAATCACAAAGACAAGAGGGTTAATTTCTGGAATTTTATGTTAAGTCATGCAAGATATGCAATATGGGTGAGAAGGAACTTGGCATATTTTGAAGGGAAGAAAGTGGATGTAATTGAGATGTTTAAAACTGTTGTAAGAAAGAATGTGTATCTAATGTGGCAATATTTGAGCAAAGAGGAATTTGAAAAGGCATTTGTGGATGAAGAATGTGGGCTTATAAGTATAGATATAAATAAAGGGTTAAGTTTATGTTTTTGAAAAGAGACAATGAGCTTGAATAATGGTTCAACATTTTATTTGGAATATTCTGGTGGATGAAGATTGAAGAAAATTAAGTTATGTTTTTTCCCTGTATGATTCATTGATATGTGAGATGAATTAGTGTTGGGGTTATAATGATTGGAATCATAATTTCATAATTGTTATGTAAAAAATTTTTGTTACTTTTTGATAATAAAAAAAAAAAAAAAAAAAGGTCACGCCCGATCTCGTCTGATCTCGGAAGCTAAGCAGGGTCGGGCCTGGTTAGTACTTGGATGGGAGACCGCCTGGGAATACCAGGTGCTGTAAGCTTTTTTGATTTAAAAAAAAAAAAAAAAAAAAAAGAGTCCCTGAGCTTCTTCAGAAAGCCTTTAAAAGTCTCTGAGATTCTTCAGAGAGCATGAAAGAGTTTGAGTTTTTTCAAAAGTTCTTCTTACTTTAAAAAAAAGACTCACTGAGCTTCTTCAGAAAGCCTTTAAAAGTCTCTGAGATTCTTCAGAGAGCATGAAAGAGTTTGAGTTTTTTCAAAAGTTCTTCTTAGTTTAAAAAAAAAGACTCACTGAGCTTCTGCAGAAAGCCTTTAAAAGTCTCTGAGATTCTTCAGAGAGCATGAAAGAGTTTGAGTTTTTTCAAAAGTTCTTCTTAGTTTAAAAAAAAAGACTCACTGAGCTTCTTCAGAAAGCCTTTAAAAGTCTCTGAGATTCTTCAGAGAGCATGAAAGAGTTTGAGTTTTTTCAAAAGTTCTTCTTAGTTTTCTTCATTAATGGTCTAACCTTTTAAATTGCCCAATTTTGGCAGCAGTTTTCGCTTACGGCCATACCACCTTGGTCACGCCCGATCTCGTCTGATCTCGGAAGCTAAGCAGGGTCGGGCCTGGTTAGTACTTGGATGGGAGACCGCCTGGGAATACCAGGTGCTGTAAGCTTTTTTGATTTAAAAAAAAAAAAGAGTCCCTGAGCTTCTTCAGAAAGCCTTTAAAAGTCTCTGAGATTCTTCAGAGAGCATGAAAGAGTTTGAGTTTTTTCAAAAGTTCTTCTTACTTTAAAAAAAAGACTCACTGAGCTTCTTCAGAAAGCCTTTAAAAGTCTCTGAGATTCTTCAGAGAGCATGAAAGAGTTTGAGTTTTTTCAAAAGTTCTTCTTAGTTTTCTTCATTAATGGTCTAACCTTTTAAATTGCCCAATTTTGGCAGCAGTTTTCGCTTACGGCCATACCACCTTGGTCACGCCCGATCTCGTCTGATCTCGGAAGCTAAGCAGGGTCGGGCCTGGTTAGTACTTGGATGGGAGACCGCCTGGGAATACCAGGTGCTGTAAGCTTTTTTGATTTAAAAAAAAAAAAAAAAAAAGAGTCCCTGAGCTTCTTCAGAAAGCCTTTAAAAGTCTCTGAGATTCTTCAGAGAGCATGAAAGAGTTTGAGTTTTTTCAAAAGTTCTTCTTACTTTAAAAAAAAGACTCACTGAGCTTCTTCAGAAAGCCTTTAAAAGTCTCTGAGATTCTTCAGAGAGCATGAAAGAGTTTGAGTTTTTTCAAAAGTTCTTCTTAGTTTAAAAAAAAGACTCACTGAGCTTCTGCAGAAAGCCTTTAAAAGTCTCTGAGATTCTTCAGAGAGCATGAAAGAGTTTGAGTTTTTTCAAAAGTTCTTCTTAGTTTAAAAAAAAAGACTCACTGAGCTTCTGCAGAAAGCCTTTAAAAGTCTCTGAGATTCTTCAGAGAGCATGAAAGAGTTTGAGTTTTTTCAAAATTTCTTCTTACTTTAAAAAAAAGACTCACTGAGCTTCTTCAGAAAGCCTTTAAAAGTCTCTGAGATTCTTCAGAGAGCATGAAAGAGTCTGAGTTTTTTCAAAAGTTCTTCTTACTTTAAAAAAAAGACTCACTGAGCTTCTTCAGAAAGCCTTTAAAAGTCTCTGAGATTCTTCAGAGAGCATGAAAGAGTTTGAGTTTTTTCAAAAGTTCTTCTTAGTTTTCTTCATTAATGGTCTAACCTTTTAAATTGCCCAATTTTGGCAGCAGTTTTCGCTTACGGCCATACCACCTTGGTCACGCCCGATCTCGTCTGATCTCGGAAGCTAAGCAGGGTCGGGCCTGGTTAGTACTTGGATGGGAGACCGCCTGGGAATACCAGGTGCTGTAAGCTTTTTTGATTTAAAAAAAAAAAAAAAAAAAAAGAGTCCCTGAGCTTCTTCAGAAAGCCTTTAAAAGTCTCTGAGATTCTTCAGAGAGCATGAAAGAGTTTGAGTTTTTTCAAAAGTTCTTCTTACTTTAAAAAAAAGACTCACTGAGCTTCTTCAGAAAGCCTTTAAAAGTCTCTGAGATTCTTCAGAGAGCATGAAAGAGTTTGAGTTTTTTCAAAAGTTCTTCTTAGTTTTCTTCATTAATGGTCTAACCTTTTAAATTGCCCAATTTTGGCAGCAGTTTTCGCTTACGGCCATACCACCTTGGTCACGCCCGATCTCGTCTGATCTCGGAAGCTAAGCAGGGTCGGGCCTGGTTAGTACTTGGATGGGAGACCGCCTGGGAATACCAGGTGCTGTAAGCTTTTTTGATTTAAAAAAAAAAAAAAAAAAAGAGTCCCTGAGCTTCTTCAGAAAGCCTTTAAAAGTCTCTGAGATTCTTCAGAGAGCATGAAAGAGTTTGAGTTTTTTCAAAAGTTCTTCTTACTTTAAAAAAAAGACTCACTGAGCTTCTTCAGAAAGCCTTTAAAAGTCTCTGAGATTCTTCAGAGAGCATGAAAGAGTTTGAGTTTTTTCAAAAGTTCTTCTTAGTTTAAAAAAAGACTCACTGAGCTTCTTCAGAAAGCCTTTAAAAGTCTCTGAGATTCTTCAGAGAGCATGAAAGAGTTTGAGTTTTTTCAAAAGTTCTTCTTACTTTAAAAAAAAGACTCACTGAGCTTCTTCAGAAAGCCTTTAAAAGTCTCTGAGATTCTTCAGAGAGCATGAAAGAGTTTGAGTTTTTTCAAAAGTTCTTCTTAGTTTTCTTCATTAATGGTCTAACCTTTTAAATTGCCCAATTTTGGCAGCAGTTTTCGCTTACGGCCATACCACCTTGGTCACGCCCGATCTCGTCTGATCTCGGAAGCTAAGCAGGGTCGGGCCTGGTTAGTACTTGGATGGGAGACCGCCTGGGAATACCAGGTGCTGTAAGCTTTTTTGATTTAAAAAAAAAAAAAGAGTCCCTGAGCTTCTTCAGAAAGCCTTTAAAAGTCTCTGAGATTCTTCAGAGAGCATGAAAGAGTTTGAGTTTTTTCAAAAGTTCTTCTTACTTTAAAAAAAAGACTCACTGAGCTTCTTCAGAAAGCCTTTAAAAGTCTCTGAGATTCTTCAGAGAGCATGAAAGAGTTTGAGTTTTTTCAAAAGTTCTTCTTAGTTTAAAAAAAAGACTCACTGAGCTTCTGCAGAAAGCCTTTAAAAGTCTCTGAGATTCTTCAGAGAGCATGAAAGAGTTTGAGTTTTTTCAAAAGTTCTTCTTAGTTTAAAA
>NW_027508937.1:152500-157500 GCF_051911475.1 Siphateles boraxobius
CGCCCGATCTCGTCTGATCTCGGAAGCTAAGCAGGGTCGGGCCTGGTTAGTACTTGGATGGGAGACCGCCTGGGAATACCAGGTGCTGTAAGCTTTTTTGATTTAAAAAAAAAAAAAGAGTCCCTGAGCTTCTTCAGAAAGCCTTTAAAAGTCTCTGAGATTCTTCAGAGAGCATGAAAGAGTTTGAGTTTTTTCAAAAGTTCCTCTTAGTTTAAAAAAAAAGACTCACTGAGCTTCTGCAGAAAGCCTTTAAAAGTCTCTGAGATTCTACAGAGAGTATGAAAGAGTTTGAGTTTTTTCAAAAGTTCTTCTTAGTTTTCTTCATTAATGGTCTAACCTTTTAAATTGCCCAATTTTGGCAGCAGTTTTCGCTTACGGCCATACCACCTTGGGGCACTGTTGAGCAACCAGGAAGTGGTGTGTCTGCAAAACCAAGAGGTTCTCTGATTTTTTGTTTGTTTTATGGTTTTTTTGTTTAAAAGTTTGTGTTAGTTTTTTTGTAGTATAGTTTTGTTTTTTTGTTTTAAACCACAAACCAGCAGCTGCGTGCTGCCGGGGGAGTGGTTTTTGTTTTGTTTTTTTCGTTAGAATGAGTGATACGGACAGACTACTCGGCATCAACACGGAAATGGCGGCAGAAACTGAAATGGCAAAAGAACAAAGGACTGAATTAAGACAACGAGAAAAGATCATAAGCAACACCAAAAGACTATACAAGAAGGAGGCAACAATAACTATTGATGTGAGTGAAACAAGAGATGGCAATGGAGAGAATATCATCAAAGCAATAACAAAGAAAATCGGTGTGGAAGGAATTTTGGCAGTGCGCCCAAAACAACAGAAACAATATGAGGTAACAATGGAAAATGAGGATTTATGTGATGAACTGTTAAACGGACTGGAGATTAATGGACAAATGTGTGAAGTGAAGAAGTTGGAAGACAGGGAGTATGTAGTATCGTTTATGCATCTACCCGTTTATCTGGAGGACGAGGAAATCATAACAAAACTGGAGGGGTGGGGAGTTATCCCCGTCTCAACTGTAAAGAGGAGATACTATCCAGGCACGGGCATTGAAGATGGCACAAGGTTCATTAAGGCAAAATTCCCAAGAGAGGTTGCGTCACTTCCATACAGTACGCGGTTTGAGACAGCAGAGGGAACTCAGCATTTTCGGGTGATACACAATAAGCAGGTTAAAACCTGCCGGTTGTGTATGAGCCCGGAGCATATCCTGAAAGACTGTCCAGACTTCAAGTGTCGCAAATGTGAGGAGCATGGCCACTTTGCACGGGAATGCAATGCAGTGAAGTGCCCAGACTGTTTTAAAACACTAAACAAATGTGAATGCTGGATGCAGAACAACGAGGAAGAGGAGGAGCAACAAGTGAACGGGCAGATGCATAACGATACTACAGAAACTCAAGAAACAAACAAAAAGGAAGAACAATATGAGACAACAGGAGGAGAGAAACAAGGGACTAGTAAAGAACAAGAAAATGAGGAGCAACAGGAAGTAGGAGATCAAGAGGAAAGAATGGAGGAAGATGAATCAACAGAAGAAACAATATCAAGGGGAGAAGAACTGAATGAAGTAAAACTGGCACGAGATGAAGGAAAGAAGAACCAAACGGAGGCACAAAATGACAGAGAACTGGGAATAATGCCACGAAGAAAACAACAGAAGGTAACACCTAATTTAGAACTGGCAAAAAGAAAAAGACTTAAACAATTAGATAATACGGTTGAGGGGTTGAGAAGGGAAGACGGAGAAGATAATCAAGAATGAACGTTTTTAATTATTTATTTTTGTACAGTATGGTTTTAAATTTGGTATGTTGGAATGCAAGAGGTTTAATCGGTAAAAGGAAATTTGAAATGTTAAATGAACTATGTAAAAAACAAGATGTGATAATTTTACAAGAAACAAACTGGAAAGAAGAAATGATAGAGGATGTGAAAAATAGATGGAAAGGGCAAATATTTTATAATAATGGTGATGGAAGGTTGGGAAGAGGGGTAGCAATTTTAATAAGAGAAAATGTTGAAATTAATTCATGTGAAGTATATAATGACAAAAAAGGCAAATGTAATGGGATTAAAATTACACAAGGTGATAATGAATTTGTGATAATTAACTTGCATGCACCTACGCATGAGGGAGAAAAAAGGGAATTTTTTGAGGGAATTAGGATTTTAACAAAGAAATGGAATAATTTAATTTTAGTTGGGGATTTTAATACAGTTTTTAGTAAAATTGACATGGCGGATGGGATGGTTTTTAAAACAGATGTGGGAAGGAAAGTGTTAAAAGAGATGATGGAGGAGAGAAATTTGATTGATGTCTGGAGAGATGAAAATGAAAGAAAAAGAGACTTTTCCAGAAGACAATTAGTAGGGAATTTCATGTGTCAGACAAGAATAGATTTTATTTTGAGTGTAAGGGAAATGGAATGTTTTCTGGAGGAAATTTGTTATAAGGATACCAGCTTGAGTGATCATAAGATGCTTTTATGGAAAATTGATTTTAGTAGAGAAAAAAAAGGGCCTGGTGTGTGGATTTTAAATTCAGGAATACTGGCAAATGAAAGTTACAGAATAGGAATTGAAGGAATATTAGAAAAAGAGAAAGAGGATGGAATGTACTTTGAAGATAAAAGATTGTGGTGGCAAAATGTAAAATATGAAATAAAGAAATATTCTATGAATTACAGTAAACTGGTACAGAGGGTCAAAAAAGCAAAAGAGGTAAAAATAAGGGCAAAGCTAAGAGACGAGACAAATAAAAGTAAAGTACAGATAGAACAGATAATACGGTGGGAAGAAGAGCTAAGGAAATTTGAGGAAGAAAAGTGTAAAGGAGCAATATTAAGAAGTAAGGCAAAATATACAATTGAAGGAGAGAAATGTACAAAATTTTTCTTTGGTTTAGAAAAAAACAGAAGAAAAGCGGAAATGATAAAAGAATTACAAAATAAAAAAGGAGAAATAGTGAAGGACATAAAAGGGATTTTAAAAGAAGTAAAAGAGTATTATGGAGAACTTTTTGGAACAAAAGGAATAGATGAAAAAGAGAAAAACCTATTACTAGAGTGTGTTACGGCTAAAGTAAGTAAAGAGGATAAGGAAGAATGTGAAAAAGAAATTAGCAAAGAGGAAATTATACAAGCTATAAATAGTTTAAAAGGAAGGAAAAGCCCAGGCACGGATGGGATAGTAAATGAATTCTATAAAGTTTTTAAAGAGAGAATAAGTGAAATTTTACAAGAAGTATATCAGGAGATTTTTAAGAAAGGGGAAATTGACCAGAGGATGAGTATGGGATTGATGAAATTGATTTATAAAAGGAAAGGAAGTAAAAATATTTTAAATAATTTTAGGCCAATAACAATGTTAAATACAGATTTGAAAATACTAGCTAAGGTTCTTGCAAACAGACTTAAAAATGTTTTACCAACAGTTATAATGACTAACCAAGCGTATGGGGTGAGAGGGAGAGATATTGCAGATATTACAGGTGGTATAAGAGACATAATAAGTTATTTAAATGAAACACAGGAGGATGGATATGTTGTTAATTTAGATTTTGAAAAGGCTTTTGATAGGGTAGAACATGGGTTTTTATTTTCAATTTTAGAACATTTTGGGTTTGGGAAAAATTTTAATGATTGGATAAAGATTTTATATAAAAATGTAATGACAAGAGTAAAGTGTAATGGGTTTTTAACTGAACCTTTTAGAATAACCAGGTCTATTAGACAAGGATGTCCACTTTCTGCACAGCTGTATACTTTGGTAGCAGAACCTATAGGATTAATGATTAAAAAAGATGAATGTATAAAAGGTATTAGAATAGAAGAAGGCAAAGAAGAAAAAAGGATATTTCAGTATGCAGATGACACAACGTTGTTTTTAAAAGATTTAGAAAGTGTGAAGGAAGTAATGAGAAAAGTAGAGAGATATGGAAAAGGAACAGGAGCAAGAGTGAATGAAGAAAAGACAGTGTACATGAGGTTTGGAAGGGTACCAAATTTGGTTGGGGTTGTACATTTTGAGGAAGTAAAAGAAACAAAAATTTTGGGGGTGACTTTAGGGAAAGATGAGAAGGGGGCAAGAGAAAGAATGTTTGAAATGATGGTGGGAGAAATGGAGAGGAGATTAATTTTTTGGAGGGGAAGGATGTTAAGTTTGAAAGGGAAAATTTTAGTGGTAAATGCATTAATGTTATCTAAAATGTGGTATATTTTAACTGTTAGTGCAACACCAAGATGGGTGGAAATGAGACTGAAAAGATGCGTGACAGAATTCGTTTGGGAGAAAAAACCCCCAAGAGTTGCATATAACACTTTGATTGGACAGACAGATAAAGGAGGGATGGGGTTAGCTGATGTAGAACTAAAGAAGAAAAGTATGAGGATCAAAGTGGTGAAAAAATATATAGATGAAGAGGAAAAGGGGGAATGGAAAGAAACAATGAAATATTTTTTGAACAAATGTGGGGAGGTGAAATTGGGGGATAGTGTTTTATGGATGAAAATGAAGGAGTGGATGTTTAAAGGAGTACCAGAATTTTATAAGGAAGTTTTAAAAGCTTGGGGTTTTTTCCTCTCTAAGGTGGATTTTAAGCCAGCGGAGAGAGAAGAGATTTTAAACCAACCATTGTTTTTTAATAAAAATATTGTGAATAATGGGAAGGAAATGTTTTTTAAAAAATGGTGGGCGGTTGGAATTTCAAGAGTAAGAGATATATTGTATGAAATAAGGGACGGATTTTTACCAATGCAAGTGATCATTGATGAGTTAGAGGAGGCAAAGGAAGAGTATGATATAAGTTGTGTAAAGAAACAATATGAAGAGATGAAAAATGCAATACCTAATGAGTGGCTGAATAAAATACAGAGTGGGGAGAGAAGAAAGAAGGGAGAATTGAAATGTTTTTTTATAAATCAGGGTAAAAGAATGGAGTTAAAATTGGGGAATATGAAAATGTTTTATCATGT
>NW_027508937.1:162500-167500 GCF_051911475.1 Siphateles boraxobius
CGGGAATGCAATGCAGTGAAGTGCCCAGACTGTTTTAAAACACTAAACAAATGTGAATGCTGGATGCAGAACAACGAGGAAGAGGAGGAGCAACAAGTGAACGGGCAGATGCATAACGATACTACAGAAACTCAAGAAACAAACAAAAAGGAAGAACAATATGAGACAACAGGAGGAGAGAAACAAGGGACTAGTAAAGAACAAGAAAATGAGGAGCAACAGGAAGTAGGAGATCAAGAGGAAAGAATGGAGGAAGATGAATCAACAGAAGAAACAATATCAAGGGGAGAAGAACTGAATGAAGTAAAACTGGCACGAGATGAAGGAAAGAAGAACCAAACGGAGGCACAAAATGACAGAGAACTGGGAATAATGCCACGAAGAAAACAACAGAAGGTAACACCTAATTTAGAACTGGCAAAAAGAAAAAGACTTAAACAATTAGATAATACGGTTGAGGGGTTGAGAAGGGAAGACGGAGAAGATAATCAAGAATGAACGTTTTTAATTATTTATTTTTGTACAGTATGGTTTTAAATTTGGTATGTTGGAATGCAAGAGGTTTAATCGGTAAAAGGAAATTTGAAATGTTAAATGAACTATGTAAAAAACAAGATGTGATAATTTTACAAGAAACAAACTGGAAAGAAGAAATGATAGAGGATGTGAAAAATAGATGGAAAGGGCAAATATTTTATAATAATGGTGATGGAAGGTTGGGAAGAGGGGTAGCAATTTTAATAAGAGAAAATGTTGAAATTAATTCATGTGAAGTATATAATGACAAAAAAGGCAAATGTAATGGGATTAAAATTACACAAGGTGATAATGAATTTGTGATAATTAACTTGCATGCACCTACGCATGAGGGAGAAAAAAGGGAATTTTTTGAGGGAATTAGGATTTTAACAAAGAAATGGAATAATTTAATTTTAGTTGGGGATTTTAATACAGTTTTTAGTAAAATTGACATGGCGGATGGGATGGTTTTTAAAACAGATGTGGGAAGGAAAGTGTTAAAAGAGATGATGGAGGAGAGAAATTTGATTGATGTCTGGAGAGATGAAAATGAAAGAAAAAGAGACTTTTCCAGAAGACAATTAGTAGGGAATTTCATGTGTCAGACAAGAATAGATTTTATTTTGAGTGTAAGGGAAATGGAATGTTTTCTGGAGGAAATTTGTTATAAGGATACCAGCTTGAGTGATCATAAGATGCTTTTATGGAAAATTGATTTTAGTAGAGAAAAAAAAGGGCCTGGTGTGTGGATTTTAAATTCAGGAATACTGGCAAATGAAAGTTACAGAATAGGAATTGAAGGAATATTAGAAAAAGAGAAAGAGGATGGAATGTACTTTGAAGATAAAAGATTGTGGTGGCAAAATGTAAAATATGAAATAAAGAAATATTCTATGAATTACAGTAAACTGGTACAGAGGGTCAAAAAAGCAAAAGAGGTAAAAATAAGGGCAAAGCTAAGAGACGAGACAAATAAAAGTAAAGTACAGATAGAACAGATAATACGGTGGGAAGAAGAGCTAAGGAAATTTGAGGAAGAAAAGTGTAAAGGAGCAATATTAAGAAGTAAGGCAAAATATACAATTGAAGGAGAGAAATGTACAAAATTTTTCTTTGGTTTAGAAAAAAACAGAAGAAAAGCGGAAATGATAAAAGAATTACAAAATAAAAAAGGAGAAATAGTGAAGGACATAAAAGGGATTTTAAAAGAAGTAAAAGAGTATTATGGAGAACTTTTTGGAACAAAAGGAATAGATGAAAAAGAGAAAAACCTATTACTAGAGTGTGTTACGGCTAAAGTAAGTAAAGAGGATAAGGAAGAATGTGAAAAAGAAATTAGCAAAGAGGAAATTATACAAGCTATAAATAGTTTAAAAGGAAGGAAAAGCCCAGGCACGGATGGGATAGTAAATGAATTCTATAAAGTTTTTAAAGAGAGAATAAGTGAAATTTTACAAGAAGTATATCAGGAGATTTTTAAGAAAGGGGAAATTGACCAGAGGATGAGTATGGGATTGATGAAATTGATTTATAAAAGGAAAGGAAGTAAAAATATTTTAAATAATTTTAGGCCAATAACAATGTTAAATACAGATTTGAAAATACTAGCTAAGGTTCTTGCAAACAGACTTAAAAATGTTTTACCAACAGTTATAATGACTAACCAAGCGTATGGGGTGAGAGGGAGAGATATTGCAGATATTACAGGTGGTATAAGAGACATAATAAGTTATTTAAATGAAACACAGGAGGATGGATATGTTGTTAATTTAGATTTTGAAAAGGCTTTTGATAGGGTAGAACATGGGTTTTTATTTTCAATTTTAGAACATTTTGGGTTTGGGAAAAATTTTAATGATTGGATAAAGATTTTATATAAAAATGTAATGACAAGAGTAAAGTGTAATGGGTTTTTAACTGAACCTTTTAGAATAACCAGGTCTATTAGACAAGGATGTCCACTTTCTGCACAGCTGTATACTTTGGTAGCAGAACCTATAGGATTAATGATTAAAAAAGATGAATGTATAAAAGGTATTAGAATAGAAGAAGGCAAAGAAGAAAAAAGGATATTTCAGTATGCAGATGACACAACGTTGTTTTTAAAAGATTTAGAAAGTGTGAAGGAAGTAATGAGAAAAGTAGAGAGATATGGAAAAGGAACAGGAGCAAGAGTGAATGAAGAAAAGACAGTGTACATGAGGTTTGGAAGGGTACCAAATTTGGTTGGGGTTGTACATTTTGAGGAAGTAAAAGAAACAAAAATTTTGGGGGTGACTTTAGGGAAAGATGAGAAGGGGGCAAGAGAAAGAATGTTTGAAATGATGGTGGGAGAAATGGAGAGGAGATTAATTTTTTGGAGGGGAAGGATGTTAAGTTTGAAAGGGAAAATTTTAGTGGTAAATGCATTAATGTTATCTAAAATGTGGTATATTTTAACTGTTAGTGCAACACCAAGATGGGTGGAAATGAGACTGAAAAGATGCGTGACAGAATTCGTTTGGGAGAAAAAACCCCCAAGAGTTGCATATAACACTTTGATTGGACAGACAGATAAAGGAGGGATGGGGTTAGCTGATGTAGAACTAAAGAAGAAAAGTATGAGGATCAAAGTGGTGAAAAAATATATAGATGAAGAGGAAAAGGGGGAATGGAAAGAAACAATGAAATATTTTTTGAACAAATGTGGGGAGGTGAAATTGGGGGATAGTGTTTTATGGATGAAAATGAAGGAGTGGATGTTTAAAGGAGTACCAGAATTTTATAAGGAAGTTTTAAAAGCTTGGGGTTTTTTCCTCTCTAAGGTGGATTTTAAGCCAGCGGAGAGAGAAGAGATTTTAAACCAACCATTGTTTTTTAATAAAAATATTGTGAATAATGGGAAGGAAATGTTTTTTAAAAAATGGTGGGCGGTTGGAATTTCAAGAGTAAGAGATATATTGTATGAAATAAGGGACGGATTTTTACCAATGCAAGTGATCATTGATGAGTTAGAGGAGGCAAAGGAAGAGTATGATATAAGTTGTGTAAAGAAACAATATGAAGAGATGAAAAATGCAATACCTAATGAGTGGCTGAATAAAATACAGAGTGGGGAGAGAAGAAAGAAGGGAGAATTGAAATGTTTTTTTATAAATCAGGGTAAAAGAATGGAGTTAAAATTGGGGAATATGAAAATGTTTTATCATGTTTTTATGGAAGAGGCTTTTAAAAAGCCGAATTCAAATGAGATGTGGTTGAGACATTTTAATGGTTTGAGTGAGAAAGAAATATGGAAAAATATGAGAGGGGTTTTAATAAGCACAGAATTGGAAAGCTTGGATTATTTTATTAGGCATAATGTTATTTATTCAGAAATGAGACTGTGTTTAATGAAAAAAGAGCTAAATGCATTGTGTAAGGTGTGTAAAAAACAAGATGAAGGTTTGCTGCATTTGTTTTTACTGTGTGAAAAATTAAGTGCCTTTTTAAAAATGGTAAAGAATATGATAAATGAGCTAAGGGAAAAAACAGAAGAGGGAGATTGGCAAAGAATTTTGATGTTAGGAATGGAGGAGAAGTGTAAAAACAAAGAGGTTATAAATCTTTTATTTATGCTTGCAAGAAAGGCTATTTGGAAAAGAAGGAATATAGTTAAAATTAGAGATGTTGCGATAGATGTGTGGATTCTATATAAAAATATGGTGAAAGACTATATGTTAACACTCTATAACTATTGGAGATTGGAGGGAAAAGAAGAAGTGTTTTTTAAAATGTACACAAATGAAGTGGGAAATATATTTAAGAAATATAAAATAGAACTAGACATATAAAGGAGGCAAAGAATTTAAGATCTGGTTGGGGAAAACTGTAACAAATATTTCTGAGATCAAGTTGTTTTTAATGAGAATTGTCTGTATTTGTGCACTTTGTTCTGTATTGTTTTAAGAATTTTTAATAAAAAAAAAAAAAAAAAAAAAAAAAAAAGTCACGCCCGATCTCGTCTGATCTCGGAAGCTAAGCAGGGTCGGGCCTGGTTAGTACTTGGATGGGAGACCGCCTGGGAATACCAGGTGCTGTAAGCTTTTTTGATTTAAAAAAAAAAAAAAAAAAAAAAAAGAGTCCCTGAGCTTCTTCAGAAAGCCTTTAAAAGTCTCTGAGATTCTTCAGAGAGCATGAAAGAGTTTGAGTTTTTTCAAAAGTTCTTCTTAGTTTTCTTCATTAATGGTCTAACCTTTTAAATTGCCCAATTTTGGCAGCAGTTTTCGCTTACGGCCATACCACCTTGGTCACGCCCGATCTCGTCTGATCTCGGAAGCTAAGCAGGGTCGGGCCTGGTTAGTACTTGGATGGGAGACCGCCTGGGAATACCAGGTGCTGTAAGCTTTTTTGATTTAAAAAAAAAAAAAAAAAAAAAAAAGAGTCCCTGAGCTTCTTCAGAAAGCCTTTAAAAGTCTCTGAGATTCTTCAGAGAGCATGAAAGAGTTTGAGTTTTTTCAAAA
>NW_027508937.1:192500-195000 GCF_051911475.1 Siphateles boraxobius
AATGCCAGAGAATCCTGTGTCAAGCGTGGAGGAGGATATGGACCTGAGTGAGGAGAAGAGTATGACAAAGAAAAGAAAGAAGAAAATAGCAGAAACGCATGATGCAGAAAGTAAGAGCACGGTTTAATTTGAATGGGTATAAATCTTTTAAAACTTTTGATTATTACTATGTGGGGTATTATGCACATAGTGTGTCTGAACTGTAATGGGTTAAGAGACCTCAACAAGTTCGAGAAGGTAAAGAGACTATTAAAAGCAGATGTGATATGCTTACAAGAGACACACTGGACAGGGGACTTAATGGATAATATAAAAAAGAGATGGGAGGGAGAAATTTATGTGAGTAATGGAAATATAAAAGCCTGTGGAGTGGCTATGCTGATAAAAAAAGACAGTGTACAAAATGTGAAACAGATATATAAGGATGGAAGTGGGAGATTGTTAGGACTTGAGTTTTTGTTTTGCAATGAACTGTTTAGGATTATAAACATGTATGCACCAAATATAGAGGTGGACAGAAAAGAAGTCTTTAATGAAATGAAGAAAATATATAAAGGGAGGTGTATAGTGGTTGGTGATTTCAATGTGTGGTGCACGAGGCTGGATGCTTGTAGCACTGCCAATTTTAAATCTGATGGGTCAAGAAAAATTTTAATGGAGTGGATGCGGAATGAGGATATAGTGGATGTGTGGAGGGAAGATAATCCATATAGGAGAGAATTTTCGAGAAGACAAATGGTGCTGGGGAGCTTAAAACAGAGTCGTATAGATTTGTGTTTGACAAAAAGAGAAATGTTAAAATATGTTAAAAATGTGAAGTATAAGTTTGTTAGCTTAAGTGATCATGCTGTGATGACAGTTAAGGTGGGTGTAATTGGGGAGGAGAAGGGAGGTGGAGTGTGGTGTTTAAATGCTAATTTGTTAAAGGAAGAAGCGTATAAAGAAAATATTCTTAAATGTATAAATTATGAGATGCAGAACCCGTTGTTTGAGGAAAATGTATGTGAGTGGTGGGAGGGAATGAAAGAGAAAATAAAAAAAAGAACTATTAGGTATTCAAAACAAAGGAATTTTATGAGGAGAAGTAAAGCAGAAGCATTAGAAAATGCATTAAATTTGGAAGCGGAAAAAATAGAAAACAGTCCAGGGTATGGTGAGGAAAGCTATTTGAAGTTAAAAACAGAATTAGAAGAGTATGAGAAAGAGAAAAGTAAAGGAGTAATAATAAGGAGTAGAGCTCAATATGCTTTGGAGGGAGAAAGGAGTACAAAATTCTTCCTCAATTTAGAAAATAAAAAGCAGAGTAGAAAGCAGATAGTAGAGTTGGAAAATAAGAATGGTGATAAAGTTAATGATTTTGTGGGGATATTAGAAGAAGTGGAGGGTTTTTATAGGGAATTATTTAAGAAAGAGGGTGTAAAGCAAGAGTGTGTGGATGAAGTTTTGAGTGCTGTGAATGTGAAGTTAGGTGAAGATGAGAAGAGTATGTGTGAGGGGGATATAGGGATTGAAGAAATAAAATGTGCTATAAATCAGACAAAAAAGAATAAAAGCCCGGGTTCGGATGGTTTAACTCATGAGTTTTACAAAACTTTTATAGACACCTTAGCACCATTGCTGCTAAAGGTGTATAAAGATATGGAAGAGAGGTCGGAAATGCCGAAATCTATGTGTTTAGGAATGATAACAATCTTATATAAGAATAAAGGGAGCCCGATGAAGCTGGAAAATTATAGGCCTTTGAGTTTATTGAATTCGGATTATAAAATTTTAACAAAAGTTATAGCGAATAGAATGAAGCAGGTGGTAGGGAGTATTGTGGCACCAAGTCAGGCATATAGTATAAAGGGGAGAGATATTGTGGATACTATATGTACAATAAGAGATGTAGTAGATAGCATGGGGAAAGATGGGAAGGGGGGGTTGGTTTTATCAGTGGATTTAAACAAAGCATTTGATAGGGTAGAGCATAGTTTTATTGAACAGACATTGGCAAAATATGGTTTCGGAGATAAAATAAGAAAGTGGATAAAGTTAATATATGAAAATGCTAGAAGCTGTGTTAAAATTAATGGGGTTTTAACTGATTCCTTTCCTTTAGAAAGGTCAGTTAGACAAGGGTGCCCATTATCAGCTTTGTTATATTCAATAATAGCGGAGCCACTGGCTTCTCTGATTAAAAGGGATAAAGGCATAAGAGGTATTCAAATACCATACGGGGGAGTAAGTGTAATTCACCAGTATGCGGATGATACAACCTTTACAGTCAGGGATATGGAGAGTGTGAGGAGAATAAAAATGCAGATGGAAATGTATGGAAAAGCCTCAGGTGCTAAGATAAATGTTGACAAGTCAGAAATAATGAGTTTAGGAGGAGGGGTAGATTTAGAAGGGTTAGATGTTCCTTTTAAAATAACAAAAGATTATTTAAAGATTTTAGGAGTGTGTGTAGGGGGGAATGCGAAAGAGGCTAGAGATGCTACATGGACAGGAGTTTTAA
>NW_027508937.1:222500-232500 GCF_051911475.1 Siphateles boraxobius
CTCTGAGATTCTTCAGAGAGCATGAAAGAGTTTGAGTTTTTTCAAAAGTTCTTCTTAGTTTTCTTCATTAATGGTCTAACCTTTTAAATTGCCCAATTTTGGCAGCAGTTTTCGCTTACGGCCATACCACCTTGGTCACGCCCGATCTCGTCTGATCTCGGAAGCTAAGCAGGGTCGGGCCTGGTTAGTACTTGGATGGGAGACCGCCTGGGAATACCAGGTGCTGTAAGCTTTTTTGATTTAAAAAAAAAAAAGAGTCCCTGAGCTTCTTCAGAAAGCCTTTAAAAGTCTCTGAGATTCTTCAGAGAGCATGAAAGAGTTTGAGTTTTTTCAAAAGTTCTTCTTACTTTAAAAAAAAGACTCACTGAGCTTCTTCAGAAAGCCTTTAAAAGTCTCTGAGATTCTTCAGAGAGCATGAAAGAGTTTGAGTTTTTTCAAAAGTTCTTCTTAGTTTTCTTCATTAATGGTCTAACCTTTTAAATTGCCCAATTTTGGCAGCAGTTTTCGCTTACGGCCATACCACCTTGGTCACGCCCGATCTCGTCTGATCTCGGAAGCTAAGCAGGGTCGGGCCTGGTTAGTACTTGGATGGGAGACCGCCTGGGAATACCAGGTGCTGTAAGCTTTTTTGATTTAAAAAAAAAAAAAGAGTCCCTGAGCTTCTTCAGAAAGCCTTTAAAAGTCTCTGAGATTCTTCAGAGAGCATGAAAGAGTTTGAGTTTTTTCAAAAGTTCTTCTTACTTTAAAAAAAAGACTCACTGAGCTTCTTCAGAAAGCCTTTAAAAGTCTCTGAGATTCTTCAGAGAGCATGAAAGAGTTTGAGTTTTTTCAAAAGTTCTTCTTAGTTTAAAAAAAAGACTCACTGAGCTTCTGCAGAAAGCCTTTAAAAGTCTCTGAGATTCTTCAGAGAGCATGAAAGAGTTTGAGTTTTTTCAAAAGTTCTTCTTACTTTAAAAAAAAGACTCACTGAGCTTCTTCAGAAAGCCTTTAAAAGTCTCTGAGATTCTTCAGAGAGCATGAAAGAGTTTGAGTTTTTTCAAAAGTTCTTCTTAGTTTTCTTCATTAATGGTCTAACCTTTTAAATTGCCCAATTTTGGCAGCAGTTTTCGCTTACGGCCATACCACCTTGGTCACGCCCGATCTCGTCTGATCTCGGAAGCTAAGCAGGGTCGGGCCTGGTTAGTACTTGGATGGGAGACCGCCTGGGAATACCAGGTGCTGTAAGCTTTTTTGATTTAAAAAAAAAAAAAGAGTCCCTGAGCTTCTTCAGAAAGCCTTTAAAAGTCTCTGAGATTCTTCAGAGAGCATGAAAGAGTTTGAGTTTTTTCAAAAGTTCCTCTTAGTTTAAAAAAAAAGACTCACTGAGCTTCTGCAGAAAGCCTTTAAAAGTCTCTGAGATTCTACAGAGAGTATGAAAGAGTTTGAGTTTTTTCAAAAGTTCTTCTTAGTTTTCTTCATTAATGGTCTAACCTTTTAAATTGCCCAATTTTGGCAGCAGTTTTCGCTTACGGCCATACCACCTTGGTCACGCCCGATCTCGTCTGATCTCGGAAGCTAAGCAGGGTCGGGCCTGGTTAGTACTTGGATGGGAGACCGCCTGGGAATACCAGGTGCTGTAAGCTTTTTTGATTTAAAAAAAAAAAGAGTCCCTGAGCTTCTTCAGAAAGCCTTTAAAAGTCTCTGAGATTCTTCAGAGAGCATGAAAGAGTTTGAGTTTTTTCAAAAGTTCTTCTTACTTTAAAAAAAAGACTCACTGAGCTTCTTCAGAAAGCCTTTAAAAGTCTCTGAGATTCTTCAGAGAGCATGAAAGAGTTTGAGTTTTTTCAAAAGTTCTTCTTAGTTTTCTTCATTAAGGGTCTAACCTTTTAAATTGCCCAATTTTGGCAGCAGTTTTCGCTTACGGCCATACCACCTTGGTCACGCCCGATCTCGTCTGATCTCGGAAGCTAAGCAGGGTCGGGCCTGGTTAGTACTTGGATGGGAGACCGCCTGGGAATACCAGGTGCTGTAAGCTTTTTTGATTTAAAAAAAAAAAAGAGTCCCTGAGCTTCTTCAGAAAGCCTTTAAAAGTCTCTGAGATTCTTCAGAGAGCATGAAAGAGTTTGAGTTTTTTCAAAAGTTCTTCTTACTTTAAAAAAAAGACTCACTGAGCTTCTTCAGAAAGCCTTTAAAAGTCTCTGAGATTCTTCAGAGAGCATGAAAGAGTTTGAGTTTTTTCAAAAGTTCTTCTTAGTTTTCTTCATTAATGGTCTAACCTTTTAAATTGCCCAATTTTGGCAGCAGTTTTCGCTTACGGCCATACCACCTTGGTCACGCCCGATCTCGTCTGATCTCGGAAGCTAAGCAGGGTCGGGCCTGGTTAGTACTTGGATGGGAGACCGCCTGGGAATACCAGGTGCTGTAAGCTTTTTTGATTTAAAAAAAAAAAAAGAGTCCCTGAGCTTCTTCAGAAAGCCTTTAAAAGTCTCTGAGATTCTTCAGAGAGCATGAAAGAGTTTGAGTTTTTTCAAAAGTTCCTCTTAGTTTAAAAAAAAAGACTCACTGAGCTTCTGCAGAAAGCCTTTAAAAGTCTCTGAGATTCTACAGAGAGTATGAAAGAGTTTGAGTTTTTTCAAAAGTTCTTCTTAGTTTTCTTCATTAATGGTCTAACCTTTTAAATTGCCCAATTTTGGCAGCAGTTTTCGCTTACGGCCATACCACCTTGGTCACGCCCGATCTCGTCTGATCTCGGAAGCTAAGCAGGGTCGGGCCTGGTTAGTACTTGGATGGGAGACCGCCTGGGAATACCAGGTGCTGTAAGCTTTTTTGATTTAAAAAAAAAAAAAGAGTCCCTGAGCTTCTTCAGAAAGCCTTTAAAAGTCTCTGAGATTCTTCAGAGAGCATGAAAGAGTTTGAGTTTTTTCAAAAGTTCCTCTTAGTTTAAAAAAAAAGACTCACTGAGCTTCTGCAGAAAGCCTTTAAAAGTCTCTGAGATTCTACAGAGAGTATGAAAGAGTTTGAGTTTTTTCAAAAGTTCTTCTTAGTTTTCTTCATTAATGGTCTAACCTTTTAAATTGCCCAATTTTGGCAGCAGTTTTCGCTTACGGCCATACCACCTTGGTCACGCCCGATCTCGTCTGATCTCGGAAGCTAAGCAGGGTCGGGCCTGGTTAGTACTTGGATGGGAGACCGCCTGGGAATACCAGGTGCTGTAAGCTTTTTTGATTTAAAAAAAAAAAGAGTCCCTGAGCTTCTTCAGAAAGCCTTTAAAAGTCTCTGAGATTCTTCAGAGAGCATGAAAGAGTTTGAGTTTTTTCAAAAGTTCTTCTTACTTTAAAAAAAAGACTCACTGAGCTTCTTCAGAAAGCCTTTAAAAGTCTCTGAGATTCTTCAGAGAGCATGAAAGAGTTTGAGTTTTTTCAAAAGTTCTTCTTAGTTTTCTTCATTAATGGTCTAACCTTTTAAATTGCCCAATTTTGGCAGCAGTTTTCGCTTACGGCCATACCACCTTGGTCACGCCCGATCTCGTCTGATCTCGGAAGCTAAGCAGGGTCGGGCCTGGTTAGTACTTGGATGGGAGACCGCCTGGGAATACCAGGTGCTGTAAGCTTTTTTGATTTAAAAAAAAAAAAAGAGTCCCTGAGCTTCTTCAGAAAGCCTTTAAAAGTCTCTGAGATTCTTCAGAGAGCATGAAAGAGTTTGAGTTTTTTCAAAAGTTCTTCTTACTTTAAAAAAAAGACTCACTGAGCTTCTTCAGAAAGCCTTTAAAAGTCTCTGAGATTCTTCAGAGAGCATGAAAGAGTTTGAGTTTTTTCAAAAGTTCTTCTTAGTTTTCTTCATTAATGGTCTAACCTTTTAAATTGCCCAATTTTGGCAGCAGTTTTCGCTTACGGCCATACCACCTTGGTCACGCCCGATCTCGTCTGATCTCGGAAGCTAAGCAGGGTCGGGCCTGGTTAGTACTTGGATGGGAGACCGCCTGGGAATACCAGGTGCTGTAAGCTTTTTTGATTTAAAAAAAAAAAAAGAGTCCCTGAGCTTCTTCAGAAAGCCTTTAAAAGTCTCTGAGATTCTTCAGAGAGCATGAAAGAGTTTGAGTTTTTTCAAAAGTTCTTCTTACTTTAAAAAAAAGACTCACTGAGCTTCTTCAGAAAGCCTTTAAAAGTCTCTGAGATTCTTCAGAGAGCATGAAAGAGTTTGAGTTTTTTCAAAAGTTCTTCTTAGTTTTCTTCATTAATGGTCTAACCTTTTAAATTGCCCAATTTTGGCAGCAGTTTTCGCTTACGGCCATACCACCTTGGTCACGCCCGATCTCGTCTGATCTCGGAAGCTAAGCAGGGTCGGGCCTGGTTAGTACTTGGATGGGAGACCGCCTGGGAATACCAGGTGCTGTAAGCTTTTTTGATTTAAAAAAAAAAAAAGAGTCCCTGAGCTTCTTCAGAAAGCCTTTAAAAGTCTCTGAGATTCTTCAGAGAGCATGAAAGAGTTTGAGTTTTTTCAAAAGTTCCTCTTAGTTTAAAAAAAAAGACTCACTGAGCTTCTGCAGAAAGCCTTTAAAAGTCTCTGAGATTCTACAGAGAGTATGAAAGAGTTTGAGTTTTTTCAAAAGTTCTTCTTAGTTTTCTTCATTAATGGTCTAACCTTTTAAATTGCCCAATTTTGGCAGCAGTTTTCGCTTACGGCCATACCACCTTGGTCACGCCCGATCTCGTCTGATCTCGGAAGCTAAGCAGGGTCGGGCCTGGTTAGTACTTGGATGGGAGACCGCCTGGGAATACCAGGTGCTGTAAGCTTTTTTGATTTAAAAAAAAAAAGAGTCCCTGAGCTTCTTCAGAAAGCCTTTAAAAGTCTCTGAGATTCTTCAGAGAGCATGAAAGAGTTTGAGTTTTTTCAAAAGTTCTTCTTACTTTAAAAAAAAGACTCACTGAGCTTCTTCAGAAAGCCTTTAAAAGTCTCTGAGATTCTTCAGAGAGCATGAAAGAGTTTGAGTTTTTTCAAAAGTTCTTCTTAGTTTTCTTCATTAAGGGTCTAACCTTTTAAATTGCCCAATTTTGGCAGCAGTTTTCGCTTACGGCCATACCACCTTGGTCACGCCCGATCTCGTCTGATCTCGGAAGCTAAGCAGGGTCGGGCCTGGTTAGTACTTGGATGGGAGACCGCCTGGGAATACCAGGTGCTGTAAGCTTTTTTGATTTAAAAAAAAAAAAGAGTCCCTGAGCTTCTTCAGAAAGCCTTTAAAAGTCTCTGAGATTCTTCAGAGAGCATGAAAGAGTTTGAGTTTTTTCAAAAGTTCTTCTTACTTTAAAAAAAAGACTCACTGAGCTTCTTCAGAAAGCCTTTAAAAGTCTCTGAGATTCTTCAGAGAGCATGAAAGAGTTTGAGTTTTTTCAAAAGTTCTTCTTAGTTTTCTTCATTAATGGTCTAACCTTTTAAATTGCCCAATTTTGGCAGCAGTTTTCGCTTACGGCCATACCACCTTGGTCACGCCCGATCTCGTCTGATCTCGGAAGCTAAGCAGGGTCGGGCCTGGTTAGTACTTGGATGGGAGACCGCCTGGGAATACCAGGTGCTGTAAGCTTTTTTGATTTAAAAAAAAAAAAAGAGTCCCTGAGCTTCTTCAGAAAGCCTTTAAAAGTCTCTGAGATTCTTCAGAGAGCATGAAAGAGTTTGAGTTTTTTCAAAAGTTCTTCTTACTTTAAAAAAAAGACTCACTGAGCTTCTTCAGAAAGCCTTTAAAAGTCTCTGAGATTCTTCAGAGAGCATGAAAGAGTTTGAGTTTTTTCAAAAGTTCTTCTTAGTTTAAAAAAAAAGACTCACTGAGCTTCTGCAGAAAGCCTTTAAAAGTCTCTGAGATTCTTCAGAGAGCATGAAAGAGTTTGAGTTTTTTCAAAAGTTCTTCTTACTTTAAAAAAAAGACTCACTGAGCTTCTTCAGAAAGCCTTTAAAAGTCTCTGAGATTCTTCAGAGAGCATGAAAGAGTTTGAGTTTTTTCAAAAGTTCTTCTTAGTTTAAAAAAAAAGACTCACTGAGCTTCTGCATAAAGCCTTTAAAAGTCTCTGAGATTCTTCAGAGAGCATGAAAGAGTTTGAGTTTTTTCAAAAGTTCTTCTTAGTTTAAAAAAAAAGACTCACTGAGCTTCTTCAGAAAGCCTTTAAAAGTCTCTGAGATTCTTCAGAGAGCATGAAAGAGTTTGAGTTTTTTCAAAAGTTCTTCTTAGTTTTCTTCATTAATGGTCTAACCTTTTAAATTGCCCAATTTTGGCAGCAGTTTTCGCTTACGGCCATACCACCTTGGTCACGCCCGATCTCGTCTGATCTCGGAAGCTAAGCAGGGTCGGGCCTGGTTAGTACTTGGATGGGAGACCGCCTGGGAATACCAGGTGCTGTAAGCTTTTTTGATTTAAAAAAAAAAAAAGAGTCCCTGAGCTTCTTCAGAAAGCCTTTAAAAGTCTCTGAGATTCTTCAGAGAGCATGAAAGAGTTTGAGTTTTTTCAAAAGTTCTTCTTACTTAAAAAAAAAGACTCACTGAGCTTCTTCAGAAAGCCTTTAAAAGTCTCTGAGATTCTTCAGAGAGCATGAAAGAGTTTGAGTTTTTTCAAAAGTTCTTCTTAGTTTAAAAAAAAGACTCACTGAGCTTCTGCAGAAAGCCTTTAAAAGTCTCTGAGATTCTTCAGAGAGCATGAAAGAGTTTGAGTTTTTTCAAAAGTTCTTCTTAGTTTAAAAAAAAAGACTCACTGAGCTTCTTCAGAAAGCCTTTAAAAGTCTCTGAGATTCTTCAGAGAGCATGAAAGAGTTTGAGTTTTTTCAAAAGTTCTTCTTAGTTTTCTTCATTAATGGTCTAACCTTTTAAATTGCCCAATTTTGGCAGCAGTTTTCGCTTACGGCCATACCACCTTGGTCACGCCCGATCTCGTCTGATCTCGGAAGCTAAGCAGGGTCGGGCCTGGTTAGTACTTGGATGGGAGACCGCCTGGGAATACCAGGTGCTGTAAGCTTTTTTGATTTAAAAAAAAAAAAAGAGTCCCTGAGCTTCTTCAGAAAGACTTTAAAAGTCTCTGAGATTCTTCAGAGAGCATGAAAGAGTTTGAGTTTTTTCAAAAGTTCCTCTTAGTTTAAAAAAAAAGACTCACTGAGCTTCTGCAGAAAGCCTTTAAAAGTCTCTGAGATTCTACAGAGAGTATGAAAGAGTTTGAGTTTTTTCAAAAGTTCTTCTTAGTTTTCTTCATTAATGGTCTAACCTTTTAAATTGCCCAATTTTGGCAGCAGTTTTCGCTTACGGCCATACCACCTTGGTCACGCCCGATCTCGTCTGATCTCGGAAGCTAAGCAGGGTCGGGCCTGGTTAGTACTTGGATGGGAGACCGCCTGGGAATACCAGGTGCTGTAAGCTTTTTTGATTTAAAAAAAAAAAAAAAAAAAAAAGATTCCCTGAGCTTCTTCAGAAAGCCTTTAAAAGTCTCTGAGATTCTTCAGAGAGCATGAAAGAGTTTGAGTTTTTTCAAAAGTTCTTCTTACTTTAAAAAAAAGACTCACTGAGCTTCTTCAGAAAGCCTTTAAAAGTCTCTGAGATTCTTCAGAGAGCATGAAAGAGTTTGAGTTTTTTCAAAAGTTCTTCTTAGTTTTCTTCATTAATGGTCTAACCTTTTAAATTGCCCAATTTTGGCAGCAGTTTTCGCTTACGGCCATACCACCTTGGTCACGCCCGATCTCGTCTGATCTCGGAAGCTAAGCAGGGTCGGGCCTGGTTAGTACTTGGATGGGAGACCGCCTGGGAATACCAGGTGCTGTAAGCTTTTTTGATTTAAAAAAAAAAAGAGTCCCTGAGCTTCTTCAGAAAGCCTTTAAAAGTCTCTGAGATTCTTCAGAGAGCATGAAAGAGTTTGAGTTTTTTCAAAAGTTCTTCTTACTTTAAAAAAAAGACTCACTGAGCTTCTTCAGAAAGCCTTTAAAAGTCTCTGAGATTCTTCAGAGAGCATGAAAGAGTTTGAGTTTTTTCAAAAGTTCTTCTTAGTTTTCTTCATTAATGGTCTAACCTTTTAAATTGCCCAATTTTGGCAGCAGTTTTCGCTTACGGCCATACCACCTTGGTCACGCCCGATCTCGTCTGATCTCGGAAGCTAAGCAGGGTCGGGCCTGGTTAGTACTTGGATGGGAGACCGCCTGGGAATACCAGGTGCTGTAAGCTTTTTTGATTTAAAAAAAAAAAAAGAGTCCCTGAGCTTCTTCAGAAAGCCTTTAAAAGTCTCTGAGATTCTTCAGAGAGCATGAAAGAGTTTGAGTTTTTTCAAAAGTTCTTCTTACTTTAAAAAAAAGACTCACTGAGCTTCTTCAGAAAGCCTTTAAAAGTCTCTGAGATTCTTCAGAGAGCATGAAAGAGTTTGAGTTTTTTCAAAAGTTCTTCTTAGTTTAAAAAAAAGACTCACTGAGCTTCTGCAGAAAGCCTTTAAAAGTCTCTGAGATTCTTCAGAGAGCATGAAAGAGTTTGAGTTTTTTCAAAAGTTCTTCTTAGTTTAAAAAAAAAGACTCACTGAGCTTCTTCAGAAAGCCTTTAAAAGTCTCTGAGATTCTTCAGAGAGCATGAAAGAGTTTGAGTTTTTTCAAAAGTTCTTCTTAGTTTTCTTCATTAATGGTCTAACCTTTTAAATTGCCCAATTTTGGCAGCAGTTTTCGCTTACGGCCATACCACCTTGGTCACGCCCGATCTCGTCTGATCTCGGAAGCTAAGCAGGGTCGGGCCTGGTTAGTACTTGGATGGGAGACCGCCTGGGAATACCAGGTGCTGTAAGCTTTTTTGATTTAAAAAAAAAAAAAGAGTCCCTGAGCTTCTTCAGAAAGCCTTTAAAAGTCTCTGAGATTCTTCAGAGAGCATGAAAGAGTTTGAGTTTTTTCAAAAGTTCCTCTTAGTTTAAAAAAAAAGACTCACTGAGCTTCTGCAGAAAGCCTTTAAAAGTCTCTGAGATTCTACAGAGAGTATGAAAGAGTTTGAGTTTTTTCAAAAGTTCTTCTTAGTTTTCTTCATTAATGGTCTAACCTTTTAAATTGCCCAATTTTGGCAGCAGTTTTCGCTTACGGCCATACCACCTTGGTCACGCCCGATCTCGTCTGATCTCGGAAGCTAAGCAGGGTCGGGCCTGGTTAGTACTTGGATGGGAGACCGCCTGGGAATACCAGGTGCTGTAAGCTTTTTTGATTTAAAAAAAAAAAAAAAAAAAAAAAGATTCCCTGAGCTTCTTCAGAAAGCCTTTAAAAGTCTCTGAGATTCTTCAGAGAGCATGAAAGAGTTTGAGTTTTTTCAAAAGTTCTTCTTACTTTAAAAAAAAGACTCACTGAGCTTCTTCAGAAAGCCTTTAAAAGTCTCTGAGATTCTTCAGAGAGCATGAAAGAGTTTGAGTTTTTTCAAAAGTTCTTCTTAGTTTTCTTCATTAATGGTCTAACCTTTTAAATTGCCCAATTTTGGCAGCAGTTTTCGCTTACGGCCATACCACCTTGGTCACGCCCGATCTCGTCTGATCTCGGAAGCTAAGCAGGGTCGGGCCTGGTTAGTACTTGGATGGGAGACCGCCTGGGAATACCAGGTGCTGTAAGCTTTTTTGATTTAAAAAAAAAAAAGAGTCCCTGAGCTTCTTCAGAAAGCCTTTAAAAGTCTCTGAGATTCTTCAGAGAGCATGAAAGAGTTTGAGTTTTTTCAAAAGTTCTTCTTACTTTAAAAAAAAGACTCACTGAGCTTCTTCAGAAAGCCTTTAAAAGTCTCTGAGATTCTTCAGAGAGCATGAAAGAGTTTGAGTTTTTTCAAAAGTTCTTCTTAGTTTTCTTCATTAATGGTCTAACCTTTTAAATTGCCCAATTTTGGCAGGAGTTTTCGCTTACGGCCATACCACCTTGGTCACGCCCGATCTCGTCTGATCTCGGAAGCTAAGCAGGGTCGGGCCTGGTTAGTACTTGGATGGGAGACCGCCTGGGAATACCAGGTGCTGTAAGCTTTTTTGATTTAAAAAAAAAAAAAAAAAAAAGAGTCCCTGAGC
>NW_027508937.1:245000-247500 GCF_051911475.1 Siphateles boraxobius
TGATCTCGGAAGCTAAGCAGGGTCGGGCCTGGTTAGTACTTGGATGGGAGACCGCCTGGGAATACCAGGTGCTGTAAGCTTTTTTGATTTAAAAAAAAAAAAAGAGTCCCTGAGCTTCTTCAGAAAGCCTTTAAAAGTCTCTGAGATTCTTCAGAGAGCATGAAAGAGTTTGAGTTTTTTCAAAAGTTCTTCTTACTTTAAAAAAAAGACTCACTGAGCTTCTTCAGAAAGCCTTTAAAAGTCTCTGAGATTCTTCAGAGAGCATGAAAGAGTTTGAGTTTTTTCAAAAGTTCTTCTTAGTTTAAAAAAAAGACTCACTGAGCTTCTGCAGAAAGCCTTTAAAAGTCTCTGAGATTCTTCAGAGAGCATGAAAGAGTTTGAGTTTTTTCAAAAGTTCTTCTTAGTTTAAAAAAAAAGACTCACTGAGCTTCTTCAGAAAGCCTTTAAAAGTCTCTGAGATTCTTCAGAGAGCATGAAAGAGTTTGAGTTTTTTCAAAAGTTCTTCTTAGTTTTCTTCATTAATGGTCTAACCTTTTAAATTGCCCAATTTTGGCAGCAGTTTTCGCTTACGGCCATACCACCTTGGTCACGCCCGATCTCGTCTGATCTCGGAAGCTAAGCAGGGTCGGGCCTGGTTGGTACTTGGATGGGAGACCGCCTGGGAATACCAGGTGCTGTAAGCTTTTTTGATTTAAAAAAAAAAAAGAGTCCCTGAGCTTCTTCAGAAAGCCTTTAAAAGTCTCTGAGATTCTTCAGAGAGCATGAAAGAGTTTGAGTTTTTTCAAAAGTTCTTCTTACTTTAAAAAAAAGACTCACTGAGCTTCTTCAGAAAGCCTTTAAAAGTCTCTGAGATTCTTCAGAGAGCATGAAAGAGTTTGAGTTTTTTCAAAAGTTCTTCTTAGTTTTCTTCATTAATGGTCTAACCTTTTAAATTGCCCAATTTTGGCAGCAGTTTTCGCTTACGGCCATACCACCTTGGTCACGCCCGATCTCGTCTGATCTCGGAAGCTAAGCAGGGTCGGGCCTGGTTAGTACTTGGATGGGAGACCGCCTGGGAATACCAGGTGCTGTAAGCTTTTTTGATTTAAAAAAAAAAAAAAAAAAAGAGTCCCTGAGCTTCTTCAGAAAGCCTTTAAAAGTCTCTGAGATTCTTCAGAGAGCATGAAAGAGTTTGAGTTTTTTCAAAAGTTCTTCTTACTTTAAAAAAAAGACTCACTGAGCTTCTTCAGAAAGCCTTTAAAAGTCTCTGAGATTCTTCAGAGAGCATGAAAGAGTTTGAGTTTTTTCAAAAGTTCTTCTTAGTTTAAAAAAAAGACTCACTGAGCTTCTGCAGAAAGCCTTTAAAAGTCTCTGAGATTCTTCAGAGAGCATGAAAGAGTTTGAGTTTTTTCAAAAGTTCTTCTTAGTTTAAAAAAAAAGACTCACTGAGCTTCTTCAGAAAGCCTTTAAAAGTCTCTGAGATTCTTCAGAGAGCATGAAAGAGTTTGAGTTTTTTCAAAAGTTCTTCTTAGTTTTCTTCATTAATGGTCTAACCTTTTAAATTGCCCAATTTTGGCAGCAGTTTTCGCTTACGGCCATACCACCTTGGTCACGCCCGATCTCGTCTGATCTCGGAAGCTAAGCAGGGTCGGGCCTGGTTAGTACTTGGATGGGAGACCGCCTGGGAATACCAGGTGCTGTAAGCTTTTTTGATTTAAAAAAAAAAAAAGAGTCCCTGAGCTTCTGCAGAAAGCCTTTAAAAGTCTCTGAGATTCTTCAGAGAGCATGAAAGAGTTTGAGTTTTTTCAAAAGTTCCTCTTAGTTTAAAAAAAAAGACTCACTGAGCTTCTGCAGAAAGCCTTTAAAAGTCTCTGAGATTCTACAGAGAGTATGAAAGAGTTTGAGTTTTTTCAAAAGTTCTTCTTAGTTTTCTTCATTAATGGTCTAACCTTTTAAATAGCCCAATTTTGGCAGCAGTTTTCGCTTACGGCCATACCACCTTGGTCACGCCCGATCTCGTCTGATCTCGGAAGCTAAGCAGGGTCGGGCCTGGTTAGTACTTGGATGGGAGACCGCCTGGGAATACCAGGTGCTGTAAGCTTTTTTGATTTAAAAAAAAAAAAGAGTCCCTGAGCTTCTTCAGAAAGCCTTTAAAAGTCTCTGAGATTCTTCAGAGAGCGTGAAAGAGTTTGAGTTTTTTCAAAAGTTCTTCTTACTTTAAAAAAAAGACTCACTGAGCTTCTTCAGAAAGCCTTTAAAAGTCTCTGAGATTCTTCAGAGAGCATGAAAGAGTTTGAGTTTTTTCAAAAGTTCTTCTTAGTTTTCTTCATTAATGGTCTAACCTTTTAAATTGCCCAATTTTGGCAGCAGTTTTCGCTTACGGCCATACCACCTTGGTCACGCCCGATCTCGTCTGATCTCGGAAGCTAAGCAGGGTCGGGCCTGGTTAGTACTTGGATGGGAGACCGCCTGGGAATACCAGGTGCTGTAAGCTTTTTTGATTTAAAAAAAAAAAAAGAGT
>NW_027508937.1:275000-280000 GCF_051911475.1 Siphateles boraxobius
GTCTCTGAGATTCTTCAGAGAGCATGAAAGAGTTTGAGTTTTTTCAAAAGTTCCTCTTAGTTTAAAAAAAAAGACTCACTGAGCTTCTGCAGAAAGCCTTTAAAAGTCTCTGAGATTCTTCAGAGAGCATGAAAGAGTTTGAGTTTTTTCAAAAGTTCTTCTTAGTTTTCTTCATTAATGGTCTAACCTTTTAAATTGCCCAATTTTGGCAGCAGTTTTCGCTTACGGCCATACCACCTTGGTCACGCCCGATCTCGTCTGATCTCGGAAGCTAAGCAGGGTCGGGCCTGGTTAGTACTTGGATGGGAGACCGCCTGGGAATACCAGGTGCTGTAAGCTTTTTTGATTTAAAAAAAAAAAAAAAAAAAGAGTCCCTGAGCTTCTTCAGAAAGCCTTTAAAAGTCTCTGAGATTCTTCAGAGAGCATGAAAGAGTTTGAGTTTTTTCAAAAGTTCTTCTTACTTTAAAAAAAAGACTCACTGAGCTTCTTCAGAAAGCCTTTAAAAGTCTCTGAGATTCTTCAGAGAGCATGAAAGAGTTTGAGTTTTTTCAAAAGTTCTTCTTAGTTTAAAAAAAAGACTCACTGAGCTTCTGCAGAAAGCCTTTAAAAGTCTCTGAGATTCTTCAGAGAGCATGAAAGAGTTTGAGTTTTTTCAAAAGTTCTTCTTAGTTTAAAAAAAAAGACTCACTGAGCTTCTTCAGAAAGCCTTTAAAAGTCTCTGAGATTCTTCAGAGAGCATGAAAGAGTTTGAGTTTTTTCAAAAGTTCTTCTTAGTTTTCTTCATTAATGGTCTAACCTTTTAAATTGCCCAATTTTGGCAGCAGTTTTCGCTTACGGCCATACCACCTTGGTCACGCCCGATCTCGTCTGATCTCGGAAGCTAAGCAGGGTCGGGCCTGGTTAGTACTTGGATGGGAGACCGCCTGGGAATACCAGGTGCTGTAAGCTTTTTTGATTTAAAAAAAAAAAGAGTCCCTGAGCTTCTGCAGAAAGCCTTTAAAAGTCTCTGAGATTCTTCAGAGAGCATGAAAGAGTTTGAGTTTTTTCAAAAGTTCCTCTTAGTTTAAAAAAAAAGACTCACTGAGCTTCTGCAGAAAGCCTTTAAAAGTCTCTGAGATTCTACAGAGAGTATGAAAGAGTTTGAGTTTTTTCAAAAGTTCTTCTTAGTTTTCTTCATTAATGGTCTAATCTTTTAAATAGCCCAATTTTGGCAGCAGTTTTCGCTTACGGCCATACCACCTTGGTCACGCCCGATCTCGTCTGATCTCGGAAGCTAAGCTGGGTCGGGCCTGGTTAGTACTTGGATGGGAGACCGCCTGGGAATACCAGGTGCTGTAAGCTTTTTTGATTTAAAAAAAAAAAAGAGTCCCTGAGCTTCTTCAGAAAGCCTTTAAAAGTCTCTGAGATTCTTCAGAGAGCGTGAAAGAGTTTGAGTTTTTTCAAAAGTTCTTCTTACTTTAAAAAAAAGACTCACTGAGCTTCTTCAGAAAGCCTTTAAAAGTCTCTGAGATTCTTCAGAGAGCATGAAAGAGTTTGAGTTTTTTCAAAAGTTCTTCTTAGTTTTCTTCATTAATGGTCTAACCTTTTAAATTGCCCAATTTTGGCAGCAGTTTTCGCTTACGGCCATACCACCTTGGTCACGCCCGATCTCGTCTGATCTCGGAAGCTAAGCAGGGTCGGGCCTGGTTAGTACTTGGATGGGAGACCGCCTGGGAATACCAGGTGCTGTAAGCTTTTTTGATTTAAAAAAAAAAAGAGTCCCTGAGCTTCTTCAGAAAGCCTTTAAAAGTCTCTGAGATTCTTCGGAGAGCATGAAAGAGTTTGAGTTTTTTCAAAAGTTCTTCTTACTTTAAAAAAAAGACTCACTGAGCTTCTTCAGAAAGCCTTTAAAAGTCTCTGAGATTCTTCAGAGAGCATGAAAGAGTTTGAGTTTTTTCAAAAGTTCTTCTTAGTTTTCTTCATTAATGGTCTAACCTTTTAAATTGCCCAATTTTGGCAGCAGTTTTCGCTTACGGCCATACCACCTTGGTCACGCCTGATCTCGTCTGATCTCGGAAGCTAAGCAGGGTCGGGCCTGGTTAGTACTTGGATGGGAGACCGCCTGGGAATACCAGGTGCTGTAAGCTTTTTTGATTTAAAAAAAAAAAAAAAAAAAAAGAGTCCCTGAGCTTCTTCAGAAAGCCTTTAAAAGTCTCTGAGATTCTTCAGAGAGCATGAAAGAGTTTGAGTTTTTTCAAAAGTTCTTCTTACTTTAAAAAAAAGACTCACTGAGCTTCTTCAGAAAGCCTTTAAAAGTCTCTGAGATTCTTCAGAGAGCATGAAAGAGTTTGAGTTTTTTCAAAAGTTCTTCTTAGTTTTCTTCATTAATGGTCTAACCTTTTAAATTGCCCAATTTTGGCAGCAGTTTTCGCTTACGGCCATACCACCTTGGTCACGCCCGATCTCGTCTGATCTCGGAAGCTAAGCAGGGTCGGGCCTGGTTAGTACTTGGATGGGAGACCGCCTGGGAATACCAGGTGCTGTAAGCTTTTTTGATTTAAAAAAAAAAAAAGAGTCCCTGAGCTTCTTCAGAAAGCCTTTAAAAGTCTCTGAGATTCTTCAGAGAGCATGAAAGAGTTTGAGTTTTTTCAAAAGTTCCTCTTAGTTTAAAAAAAAAGACTCACTGAGCTTCTGCAGAAAGCCTTTAAAAGTCTCTGAGATTCTACAGAGAGTATGAAAGAGTTTGAGTTTTTTCAAAAGTTCTTCTTAGTTTTCTTCATTAATGGTCTAACCTTTTAAATAGCCCAATTTTGGCAGCAGTTTTCGCTTACGGCCATACCACCTTGGTCACGCCCGATCTCGTCTGATCTCGGAAGCTAAGCAGGGTCGGGCCTGGTTAGTACTTGGATGGGAGACCGCCTGGGAATACCAGGTGCTGTAAGCTTTTTTGATTTAAAAAAAAAAAAAGAGTCCCTGAGCTTCTTCAGAAAGCCTTTAAAAGTCTCTGAGATTCTTCAGAGAGCATGAAAGAGTTTGAGTTTTTTCAAAAGTTCTTCTTACTTTAAAAAAAAGACTCACTGAGCTTCTTCAGAAAGCCTTTAAAAGTCTCTGAGATTCTTCAGAGAGCATGAAAGAGTTTGAGTTTTTTCAAAAGTTCTTCTTAGTTTTCTTCATTAATGGTCTAACCTTTTAAATTGCCCAATTTTGGCAGCAGTTTTCGCTTACGGCCATACCACCTTGGTCACGCCCGATCTCGTCTGATCTCGGAAGCTAAGCAGGGTCGGGCCTGGTTAGTACTTGGATGGGAGACCGCCTGGGAATACCAGGTGCTGTAAGCTTTTTTGATTTAAAAAAAAAAAAAGAGTCCCTGAGCTTCTGCAGAAAGCCTTTAAAAGTCTCTGAGATTCTTCAGAGAGCATGAAAGAGTTTGAGTTTTTTCAAAAGTTCCTCTTAGTTTAAAAAAAAAGACTCACTGAGCTTCTGCAGAAAGCCTTTAAAAGTCTCTGAGATTCTTCAGAGAGCATGAAAGAGTTTGAGTTTTTTCAAAAGTTCTTCTTAGTTTTCTTCATTAATGGTCTAACCTTTTAAATTGCCCAATTTTGGCAGCAGTTTTCGCTTACGGCCATACCACCTTGGTCACGCCCGATCTCGTCTGATCTCGGAAGCTAAGCAGGGTCGGGCCTGGTTAGTACTTGGATGGGAGACCGCCTGGGAATACCAGGTGCTGTAAGCTTTTTTGATTTAAAAAAAAAAAAAAAAAAAGAGTCCCTGAGCTTCTTCAGAAAGCCTTTAAAAGTCTCTGAGATTCTTCAGAGAGCATGAAAGAGTTTGAGTTTTTTCAAAAGTTCTTCTTACTTTAAAAAAAAGACTCACTGAGCTTCTTCAGAAAGCCTTTAAAAGTCTCTGAGATTCTTCAGAGAGCATGAAAGAGTTTGAGTTTTTTCAAAAGTTCTTCTTAGTTTAAAAAAAAGACTCACTGAGCTTCTGCAGAAAGCCTTTAAAAGTCTCTGAGATTCTTCAGAGAGCATGAAAGAGTTTGAGTTTTTTCAAAAGTTCTTCTTAGTTTAAAAAAAAAGACTCACTGAGCTTCTTCAGAAAGCCTTTAAAAGTCTCTGAGATTCTTCAGAGAGCATGAAAGAGTTTGAGTTTTTTCAAAAGTTCTTCTTAGTTTTCTTCATTAATGGTCTAACCTTTTAAATTGCCCAATTTTGGCAGCAGTTTTCGCTTACGGCCATACCACCTTGGTCACGCCCGATCTCGTCTGATCTCGGAAGCTAAGCAGGGTCGGGCCTGGTTAGTACTTGGATGGGAGACCGCCTGGGAATACCAGGTGCTGTAAGCTTTTTTGATTTAAAAAAAAAAAAGAGTCCCTGAGCTTCTGCAGAAAGCCTTTAAAAGTCTCTGAGATTCTTCAGAGAGCATGAAAGAGTTTGAGTTTTTTCAAAAGTTCCTCTTAGTTTAAAAAAAAAGACTCACTGAGCTTCTGCAGAAAGCCTTTAAAAGTCTCTGAGATTCTACAGAGAGTATGAAAGAGTTTGAGTTTTTTCAAAAGTTCTTCTTAGTTTTCTTCATTAATGGTCTAATCTTTTAAATAGCCCAATTTTGGCAGCAGTTTTCGCTTACGGCCATACCACCTTGGTCACGCCCGAT
Organism: Siphateles boraxobius; assembly: GCF_051911475.1. Classification (NCBI taxonomy): domain Eukaryota; kingdom Metazoa; phylum Chordata; class Actinopteri; order Cypriniformes; family Leuciscidae; genus Siphateles; species Siphateles boraxobius. The sequence continues at coordinate 279,630 of NW_027508937.1, forward strand.
CTCGTCTGATCTCGGAAGCTAAGCAGGGTCGGGCCTGGTTAGTACTTGGATGGGAGACCGCCTGGGAATACCAGGTGCTGTAAGCTTTTTTGATTTAAAAAAAAAAAAGAGTCCCTGAGCTTCTTCAGAAAGCCTTTAAAAGTCTCTGAGATTCTTCAGAGAGCGTGAAAGAGTTTGAGTTTTTTCAAAAGTTCTTCTTACTTTAAAAAAAAGACTCACTGAGCTTCTTCAGAAAGCCTTTAAAAGTCTCTGAGATTCTTCAGAGAGCATGAAAGAGTTTGAGTTTTTTCAAAAGTTCTTCTTAGTTTTCTTCATTAATGGTCTAACCTTTTAAATTGCCCAATTTTGGCAGCAGTTTTCGCTTACGGCCA
>NW_027508938.1:0-51500 GCF_051911475.1 Siphateles boraxobius
TCAGAAAGCATGAAAGAGCTTGAGTTTTTTCAAAAGTTGTTCTTAGTTTTCTTCACTAATGGTCTAACCTTTTAAATAGCCCAATTTTGGCAGCAGTTTTAGCTTACGGCCATACCACCTTGGGCACGCCCGATCTCGTCTGATCTCGGAAGCTAAGCAGGGTCGGGCCTGGTTAGTACTTGGATGGGAGACCGCCTGGGAATACCAGGTGCTGTAAGCTTTTAAAAAAAAAAAAAAGAGTGCCTGAGCTTCAAAAAGCCTTAAAAAGTCTCTGAGATTCTTCAGAAAGCATGAAAGAGTTTGAGTTTTTTCAAAAGTTGTTCTTAGTTTTCTTCACTAATGGTCTAACCTTTTAAATAGCCCAATTTTGGCAGCAGTATTCGCTTACGGCCATACCACCTTGGGCACGCCCGATCTCGTCTGATCTCGGAAGCTAAGCAGGGTCGGGACTGGTTAGTACTTGGATGGGAGACCGCCTGGGAATACCAGGTGCTGTAAGCTTTTAAAAAAAAAAAAAAAAAAAAAAGAGTGCCTGAGCTTCAAAAAAGCCTTAAAAAGTCTCTGAGATTCTTCAGAAAGCATGAAAGAGTTTGAGTTTTTTCAAAAGTTCTTCTTAGTCTTCTTCACTAATGGTCTAAGCTTTTAAATAAGGCCTGGTTAGTACTTGGATGGGAGGCCGCATGGGAATACTAGGTGTTGTAAAAATTTTTAAGAAAAAAAAAAAAGAGTCCCTGAGCTTCTTCAAAAAGCCTTAAAAAGTCTCTGAGATTCTTCAGAAAGCATGAAAGAGCTTGAGTTTTTTCAAAAGTTGTTCTTAGTTTTCTTCACTAATGGTCCTAACCTTTTAAATAGCCCAATTTTGGCAGCAGTTTTAGCTTACGGCCATACCACCTTGGGCACGCCCGATCTCGTCTGATCTCGGAAGCTAAGCAGGGTCGGGCCTGGTTAGTACTTGGATGGGAGACCGCCTGGGAATACCAGGTGCTGTAAGCTTTAAAAAAAAAAAAAAAAAAAAAAGAGTGCCTGAGCTTCAAAAAGCCTTAAAAAGTCTCTGAGATTCTTCAGAAAGCATGAAAGAGTTTGAGTTTTTTCAAAAGTTCTTCTTAGTCTTCTTCACTAATGGTCTAAGCTTTTAAATAAGGCCTGGTTAGTACTTGGATGGGAGGCCGCATGGGAATACTAGGTGTTGTAAGCTTTTTTAAGAAAAAAAAAAAAGAGTCCCTGAGCTTCTTCAAAAAGCCTTAAAAAGTCTCTGAGATTCTTCAGAAAGCATGAAAGAGCTTGAGTTTTTTCAAAAGTTGTTCTTAGTTTTCTTCACTAATGGTCTAACCTTTTAAATAGCCCAATTTTGGCAGCAGTTTTAGCTTACGGCCATACCACCTTGGGCACGCCCGATCTCGTCTGATCTCGGAAGCTAAGCAGGGTCGGGCCTGGTTAGTACTTGGATGGGAGACCGCCTGGGAATACCAGGTGCTGTAAGCTTTTAAAAAAAAAAAAAAAAAAAAAAAGAGTGCCTGAGCTTCAAAAAGCCTTAAAAAGTCTCTGAGATTCTTCAGAAAGCATGAAAGAGTTTGAGTTTTTTCAAAAGTTCTTCTTAGTCTTCTTCACTAATGGTCTAAGCTTTTAAATAAGGCCTGGTTAGTACTTGGATGGGAGGCCGCATGGGAATACTAGGTGTTGTAAGCTTTTTTAAGAAAAAAAAAAAAGAGTCCCTGAGCTTCTTCAAAAAGCCTTAAAAAGTCTCTGAGATTCTTCAGAAAGCATGAAAGAGCTTGAGTTTTTCAAAAGTTGTTCTTAGTTTTCTTCACAAATGGTCTAACCTTTTAAATAGCCCAATTTTGGCAGCAGTTTTAGCTTACGGCCATACCACCTTGGGCACGCCCGATCTCGTCTGATCTCGGAAGCTAAGCAGGGTCGGGCCTGGTTAGTACTTGGATGGGAGACCGCCTGGGAATACCAGGTGCTGTAAGCTTTTTAAAAAAAAAAAAAGAGTGCCTGAGCTTCAAAAAGCCTTAAAAAGTCTCTGAGATTCTTCAGAAAGCATGAAAGAGTTTGAGTTTTTTCAAAAGTTCTTCTTAGTCTTCTTCACTAATGGTCTAAGCTTTTAAATAAGGCCTGGTTAGTACTTGGATGGGAGGCCGCATGGGAATACTGGGTGTTGTAAGCTTTTTTAAGAAAAAAAAAAAGAGTGCCTGAGCTTCAAAAAGCCTTAAAAAGTCTCTGAGATTCTTCAGAAAGCATGAAAGAGTTTGAGTTTTTTCAAAAGTTCTTCTTAGTCTTCTTCACTAATGGTCTAAGCTTTTAAATAAGGCCTGGTTAGTACTTGGATGGGAGGCCGCATGGGAATACTAGGTGTTGTAAGCTTTTTTAAGAAAAAAAAAAAGAGTCCCTGAGCTTCTTCAAAAAGCCTTAAAAAGTCTCTGAGATTCTTCAGAAAGCATGAAAGAGCTTGAGTTTTTCAAAAGTTGTTCTTAGTTTTCTTCACTAATGGTCTAACCTTTTAAATAGCCCAATTTTGGCAGCAGTTTTAGCTTACGGCCATACCACCTTGGGCACGCCCGATCTCGTCTGATCTCGGAAGCTAAGCAGGGTCGGGACTGGTTAGTACTTGGATGGGAGACCGCCTGGGAATACCAGGTGCTGTAAGCTTTTAAAAAAAAAAAAAAAAAAAAAAGAGTGCCTGAGCTTCAAAAAGCCTTAAAAAGTCTCTGAGATTCTTCAGAAAGCATGAAAGAGTTTGAGTTTTTTCAAAAGTTCTTCTTAGTCTTCTTCACTAATGGTCTAAGCTTTTAAATAAGGCCTGGTTAGTACTTGGATGGGAGGCCGCATGGGAATACTAGGTGTTGTAAAAATTTTTAAGAAAAAAAAAAAAGAGTCCCTGAGCTTCTTCAAAAAGCCTTAAAAAGTCTCTGAGATTCTTCAGAAAGCATGAAAGAGCTTGAGTTTTTCAAAAGTTGTTCTTAGTTTTCTTCACTAATGGTCTAACCTTTTAAATAGCCCAATTTTGGCAGCAGTTTTAGCTTACGGCCATACCACCTTGGGCACGCCCGATCTCGTCTGATCTCGGAAGCTAAGCAGGGTCGGGCCTGGTTAGTACTTGGATGGGAGACCGCCTGGGAATACCAGGTGCTGTAAGCTTTTAAAAAAAAAAAAAAAAAAAAAGAGTGCCTGAGCTTCAAAAAGCCTTAAAAAGTCTCTGAGATTCTTCAGAAAGCATGAAAGAGTTTGAGTTTTTTCAAAAGTTCTTCTTAGTCTTCTTCACTAATGGTCTAAGCTTTTAAATAAGGCCTGGTTAGTACTTGGATGGGAGGCCGCATGGGAATACTAGGTGTTGTAAGCTTTTTTAAGAAAAAAAAAAAAGAGTCCCTGAGCTTCTTCAAAAACCCTTAAAAAGTCTCTGAGATTCTTCAGAAAGCATGAAAGAGCTTGAGTTTTTTCAAAAGTTGTTCTTAGTTTTCTTCACTAATGGTCTAACCTTTTAAATAGCCCAATTTTGGCAGCAGTTTTAGCTTACGGCCATACCACCTTGGGCACGCCCGATCTCGTCTGATCTCGGAAGCTAAGCAGGGTCGGGCCTGGTTAGTACTTGGATGGGAGACCGCCTGGGAATACCAGGTGCTGTAAGCTTTTAAAAAAAAAAAAAAGAGTGCCTGAGCTTCAAAAAGCCTTAAAAAGTCTCTGAGATTCTTCAGAAAGCATGAAAGAGTTTGAGTTTTTTCAAAAGTTGTTCTTAGTTTTCTTCACTAATGGTCTAACCTTTTAAATAGCCCAATTTTGGCAGCAGTATTCGCTTACGGCCATACCACCTTGGGCACGCCCGATCTCGTCTGATCTCGGAAGCTAAGCAGGGTCGGGACTGGTTAGTACTTGGATGGGAGACCGCCTGGGAATACCAGGTGCTGTAAGCTTTTAAAAAAAAAAAAAAAAAAAAAAAGAGTGCCTGAGCTTCAAAAAGCCTTAAAAAGTCTCTGAGATTCTTCAGAAAGCATGAAAGAGTTTGAGTTTTTTCAAAAGTTCTTCTTAGTCTTCTTCACTAATGGTCTAAGCTTTTAAATAAGGCCTGGTTAGTACTTGGATGGGAGGCCGCATGGGAATACTAGGTGTTGTAAAAATTTTTAAGAAAAAAAAAAAAGAGTCCCTGAGCTTCTTCAAAAAGCCTTAAAAAGTCTCTGAGATTCTTCAGAAAGCATGAAAGAGCTTGAGTTTTTTCAAAAGTTGTTCTTAGTTTTCTTCACTAATGGTCTAACCTTTTAAATAGCCCAATTTTGGCAGCAGTTTTAGCTTACGGCCATACCACCTTGGGCACGCCCGATCTCGTCTGATCTCGGAAGCTAAGCAGGGTCGGGCCTGGTTAGTACTTGGATGGGAGACCGCCTGGGAATACCAGGTGCTGTAAGCTTTTAAAAAAAAAAAAAAAAAAAAAAGAGTGCCTGAGCTTCAAAAAGCCTTAAAAAGTCTCTGAGATTCTTCAGAAAGCATGAAAGAGTTTGAGTTTTTTCAAAAGTTCTTCTTAGTCTTCTTCACTAATGGTCTAAGCTTTTAAATAAGGCCTGGTTAGTACTTGGATGGGAGGCCGCATGGGAATACTAGGTGTTGTAAGCTTTTTTAAGAAAAAAAAAAAAGAGTCCCTGAGCTTCTTCAAAAAGCCTTAAAAAGTCTCTGAGATTCTTCAGAAAGCATGAAAGAGCTTGAGTTTTTTCAAAAGTTGTTCTTAGTTTTCTTCACTAATGGTCTAACCTTTTAAATAGCCCAATTTTGGCAGCAGTTTTAGCTTACGGCCATACCACCTTGGGCACGCCCGATCTCGTCTGATCTCGGAAGCTAAGCAGGGTCGGGCCTGGTTAGTACTTGGATGGGAGACCGCCTGGGAATACCAGGTGCTGTAAGCTTTTAAAAAAAAAAAAAAAAAAAAAAGAGTGCCTGAGCTTCAAAAAGCCTTAAAAAGTCTCTGAGATTCTTCAGAAAGCATGAAAGAGTTTGAGTTTTTTCAAAAGTTCTTCTTAGTCTTCTTCACTAATGGTCTAAGCTTTTAAATAAGGCCTGGTTAGTACTTGGATGGGAGGCCGCATGGGAATACTAGGTGTTGTAAGCTTTTTTAAGAAAAAAAAAAAAGAGTCCCTGAGCTTCTTCAAAAAGCCTTAAAAAGTCTCTGAGATTCTTCAGAAAGCATGAAAGAGCTTGAGTTTTTTCAAAAGTTGTTCTTAGTTTTCTTCACTAATGGTCTAACCTTTTAAATAGCCCAATTTTGGCAGCAGTTTTAGCTTACGGCCATACCACCTTGGGCACGCCCGATCTCGTCTGATCTCGGAAGCTAAGCAGGGTCGGGCCTGGTTAGTACTTGGATGGGAGACCGCCTGGGAATACCAGGTGCTGTAAGCTTTTAAAAAAAAAAAAAAAAAAAAAAAGAGTGCCTGAGCTTCAAAAAGCCTTAAAAAGTCTCTGAGATTCTTCAGAAAGCATGAAAGAGTTTGAGTTTTTTCAAAAGTTCTTCTTAGTCTTCTTCACTAATGGTCTAAGCTTTTAAATAAGGCCTGGTTAGTACTTGGATGGGAGGCCGCATGGGAATACTAGGTGTTGTAAGCTTTTTTAAGAAAAAAAAAAAGAGTCCCTGAGCTTCTTCAAAAAGCCTTAAAAAGTCTCTGAGATTCTTCAGAAAGCATGAAAGAGCTTGAGTTTTTTCAAAAGTTGTTCTTAGTTTTCTTCACAAATGGTCTAACCTTTTAAATAGCCCAATTTTGGCAGCAGTTTTAGCTTACGGCCATACCACCTTGGGCACGCCCGATCTCGTCTGATCTCGGAAGCTAAGCAGGGTCGGGCCTGGTTAGTACTTGGATGGGAGACCGCCTGGGAATACCAGGTGCTGTAAGCTTTTTAAAAAAAAAAAAAGAGTGCCTGAGCTTCAAAAAGCCTTAAAAAGTCTCTGAGATTCTTCAGAAAGCATGAAAGAGTTTGAGTTTTTTCAAAAGTTCTTCTTAGTCTTCTTCACTAATGGTCTAAGCTTTTAAATAAGGCCTGGTTAGTACTTGGATGGGAGGCCGCATGGGAATACTGGGTGTTGTAAGCTTTTTTAAGAAAAAAAAAAAGAGTGCCTGAGCTTCAAAAAGCCTTAAAAAGTCTCTGAGATTCTTCAGAAAGCATGAAAGAGTTTGAGTTTTTTCAAAAGTTCTTCTTAGTCTTCTTCACTAATGGTCTAAGCTTTTAAATAAGGCCTGGTTAGTACTTGGATGGGAGGCCGCATGGGAATACTAGGTGTTGTAAGCTTTTTTAAGAAAAAAAAAAAAGAGTCCCTGAGCTTCTTCAAAAAGCCTTAAAAAGTCTCTGAGATTCTTCAGAAAGCATGAAAGAGCTTGAGTTTTTTCAAAAGTTGTTCTTAGTTTTCTTCACTAATGGTCTAACCTTTTAAATAGCCCAATTTTGGCAGCAGTTTTAGCTTACGGCCATACCACCTTGGGCACGCCCGATCTCGTCTGATCTCGGAAGCTAAGCAGGGTCGGGACTGGTTAGTACTTGGATGGGAGACCGCCTGGGAATACCAGGTGCTGTAAGCTTTTAAAAAAAAAAAAAAAAAAAAAAGAGTGCCTGAGCTTCAAAAAGCCTTAAAAAGTCTCTGAGATTCTTCAGAAAGCATGAAAGAGTTTGAGTTTTTTCAAAAGTTCTTCTTAGTCTTCTTCACTAATGGTCTAAGCTTTTAAATAAGGCCTGGTTAGTACTTGGATGGGAGGCCGCATGGGAATACTAGGTGTTGTAAAAATTTTTAAGAAAAAAAAAAAAGAGTCCCTGAGCTTCTTCAAAAAGCCTTAAAAAGTCTCTGAGATTCTTCAGAAAGCATGAAAGAGCTTGAGTTTTTTCAAAAGTTGTTCTTAGTTTTCTTCACTAATGGTCTAACCTTTTAAATAGCCCAATTTTGGCAGCAGTTTTAGCTTACGGCCATACCACCTTGGGCACGCCCGATCTCGTCTGATCTCGGAAGCTAAGCAGGGTCGGGCCTGGTTAGTACTTGGATGGGAGACCGCCTGGGAATACCAGGTGCTGTAAGCTTTTAAAAAAAAAAAAAAAAAAAAAAGAGTGCCTGAGCTTCAAAAAGCCTTAAAAAGTCTCTGAGATTCTTCAGAAAGCATGAAAGAGTTTGAGTTTTTTCAAAAGTTCTTCTTAGTCTTCTTCACTAATGGTCTAAGCTTTTAAATAAGGCCTGGTTAGTACTTGGATGGGAGGCCGCATGGGAATACTAGGTGTTGTAAGCTTTTTTAAGAAAAAAAAAAAAGAGTCCCTGAGCTTCTTCAAAAACCCTTAAAAAGTCTCTGAGATTCTTCAGAAAGCATGAAAGAGCTTGAGTTTTTTCAAAAGTTGTTCTTAGTTTTCTTCACTAATGGTCTAACCTTTTAAATAGCCCAATTTTGGCAGCAGTTTTAGCTTACGGCCATACCACCTTGGGCACGCCCGATCTCGTCTGATCTCGGAAGCTAAGCAGGGTCGGGCCTGGTTAGTACTTGGATGGGAGACCGCCTGGGAATACCAGGTGCTGTAAGCTTTTAAAAAAAAAAAAAAGAGTGCCTGAGCTTCAAAAAGCCTTAAAAAGTCTCTGAGATTCTTCAGAAAGCATGAAAGAGTTTGAGTTTTTTCAAAAGTTGTTCTTAGTTTTCTTCACTAATGGTCTAACCTTTTAAATAGCCCAATTTTGGCAGCAGTATTCGCTTACGGCCATACCACCTTGGGCACGCCCGATCTCGTCTGATCTCGGAAGCTAAGCAGGGTCGGGACTGGTTAGTACTTGGATGGGAGACCGCCTGGGAATACCAGGTGCTGTAAGCTTTTAAAAAAAAAAAAAAAAAAAAAAGAGTGCCTGAGCTTCAAAAAGCCTTAAAAAGTCTCTGAGATTCTTCAGAAAGCATGAAAGAGTTTGAGTTTTTTCAAAAGTTCTTCTTAGTCTTCTTCACTAATGGTCTAAGCTTTTAAATAAGGCCTGGTTAGTACTTGGATGGGAGGCCGCATGGGAATACTAGGTGTTGTAAAAATTTTTAAGAAAAAAAAAAAAGAGTCCCTGAGCTTCTTCAAAAAGCCTTAAAAAGTCTCTGAGATTCTTCAGAAAGCATGAAAGAGCTTGAGTTTTTTCAAAAGTTGTTCTTAGTTTTCTTCACTAATGGTCTAACCTTTTAAATAGCCCAATTTTGGCAGCAGTTTTAGCTTACGGCCATACCACCTTGGGCACGCCCGATCTCGTCTGATCTCGGAAGCTAAGCAGGGTCGGGCCTGGTTAGTACTTGGATGGGAGACCGCCTGGGAATACCAGGTGCTGTAAGCTTTTAAAAAAAAAAAAAAAAAAAAAAGAGTGCCTGAGCTTCAAAAAGCCTTAAAAAGTCTCTGAGATTCTTCAGAAAGCATGAAAGAGTTTGAGTTTTTTCAAAAGTTCTTCTTAGTCTTCTTCACTAATGGTCTAAGCTTTTAAATAAGGCCTGGTTAGTACTTGGATGGGAGGCCGCATGGGAATACTAGGTGTTGTAAGCTTTTTTAAGAAAAAAAAAAAAGAGTCCCTGAGCTTCTTCAAAAAGCCTTAAAAAGTCTCTGAGATTCTTCAGAAAGCATGAAAGAGCTTGAGTTTTTTCAAAAGTTGTTCTTAGTTTTCTTCACTAATGGTCTAACCTTTTAAATAGCCCAATTTTGGCAGCAGTTTTAGCTTACGGCCATACCACCTTGGGCACGCCCGATCTCGTCTGATCTCGGAAGCTAAGCAGGGTCGGGCCTGGTTAGTACTTGGATGGGAGACCGCCTGGGAATACCAGGTGCTGTAAGCTTTTAAAAAAAAAAAAAAAAAAAAAAAGAGTGCCTGAGCTTCAAAAAGCCTTAAAAAGTCTCTGAGATTCTTCAGAAAGCATGAAAGAGTTTGAGTTTTTTCAAAAGTTCTTCTTAGTCTTCTTCACTAATGGTCTAAGCTTTTAAATAAGGCCTGGTTAGTACTTGGATGGGAGGCCGCATGGGAATACTAGGTGTTGTAAGCTTTTTTAAGAAAAAAAAAAAAGAGTCCCTGAGCTTCTTCAAAAAGCCTTAAAAAGTCTCTGAGATTCTTCAGAAAGCATGAAAGAGCTTGAGTTTTTTCAAAAGTTGTTCTTAGTTTTCTTCACAAATGGTCTAACCTTTTAAATAGCCCAATTTTGGCAGCAGTTTTAGCTTACGGCCATACCACCTTGGGCACGCCCGATCTCGTCTGATCTCGGAAGCTAAGCAGGGTCGGGCCTGGTTAGTACTTGGATGGGAGACCGCCTGGGAATACCAGGTGCTGTAAGCTTTTTAAAAAAAAAAAAGAGTGCCTGAGCTTCAAAAAGCCTTAAAAAGTCTCTGAGATTCTTCAGAAAGCATGAAAGAGTTTGAGTTTTTTCAAAAGTTCTTCTTAGTCTTCTTCACTAATGGTCTAAGCTTTTAAATAAGGCCTGGTTAGTACTTGGATGGGAGGCCGCATGGGAATACTGGGTGTTGTAAGCTTTTTTAAGAAAAAAAAAAAGAGTGCCTGAGCTTCAAAAAGCCTTAAAAAGTCTCTGAGATTCTTCAGAAAGCATGAAAGAGTTTGAGTTTTTTCAAAAGTTCTTCTTAGTCTTCTTCACTAATGGTCTAAGCTTTTAAATAAGGCCTGGTTAGTACTTGGATGGGAGGCCGCATGGGAATACTAGGTGTTGTAAGCTTTTTTAAGAAAAAAAAAAAAGAGTCCCTGAGCTTCTTCAAAAAGCCTTAAAAAGTCTCTGAGATTCTTCAGAAAGCATGAAAGAGCTTGAGTTTTTTCAAAAGTTGTTCTTAGTTTTCTTCACTAATGGTCTAACCTTTTAAATAGCCCAATTTTGGCAGCAGTTTTAGCTTACGGCCATACCACCTTGGGCACGCCCGATCTCGTCTGATCTCGGAAGCTAAGCAGGGTCGGGACTGGTTAGTACTTGGATGGGAGACCGCCTGGGAATACCAGGTGCTGTAAGCTTTTAAAAAAAAAAAAAAAAAAAAAAGAGTGCCTGAGCTTCAAAAAGCCTTAAAAAGTCTCTGAGATTCTTCAGAAAGCATGAAAGAGTTTGAGTTTTTTCAAAAGTTCTTCTTAGTCTTCTTCACTAATGGTCTAAGCTTTTAAATAAGGCCTGGTTAGTACTTGGATGGGAGGCCGCATGGGAATACTAGGTGTTGTAAAAATTTTTAAGAAAAAAAAAAAAGAGTCCCTGAGCTTCTTCAAAAAGCCTTAAAAAGTCTCTGAGATTCTTCAGAAAGCATGAAAGAGCTTGAGTTTTTTCAAAAGTTGTTCTTAGTTTTCTTCACTAATGGTCTAACCTTTTAAATAGCCCAATTTTGGCAGCAGTTTTAGCTTACGGCCATACCACCTTGGGCACGCCCGATCTCGTCTGATCTCGGAAGCTAAGCAGGGTCGGGCCTGGTTAGTACTTGGATGGGAGACCGCCTGGGAATACCAGGTGCTGTAAGCTTTTAAAAAAAAAAAAAAAAAAAAAAGAGTGCCTGAGCTTCAAAAAGCCTTAAAAAGTCTCTGAGATTCTTCAGAAAGCATGAAAGAGTTTGAGTTTTTTCAAAAGTTCTTCTTAGTCTTCTTCACTAATGGTCTAAGCTTTTAAATAAGGCCTGGTTAGTACTTGGATGGGAGGCCGCATGGGAATACTAGGTGTTGTAAGCTTTTTTAAGAAAAAAAAAAAAGAGTCCCTGAGCTTCTTCAAAAACCCTTAAAAAGTCTCTGAGATTCTTCAGAAAGCATGAAAGAGCTTGAGTTTTTTCAAAAGTTGTTCTTAGTTTTCTTCACTAATGGTCTAACCTTTTAAATAGCCCAATTTTGGCAGCAGTTTTAGCTTACGGCCATACCACCTTGGGCACGCCCGATCTCGTCTGATCTCGGAAGCTAAGCAGGGTCGGGCCTGGTTAGTACTTGGATGGGAGACCGCCTGGGAATACCAGGTGCTGTAAGCTTTTAAAAAAAAAAAAAAGAGTGCCTGAGCTTCAAAAAGCCTTAAAAAGTCTCTGAGATTCTTCAGAAAGCATGAAAGAGTTTGAGTTTTTTCAAAAGTTGTTCTTAGTTTTCTTCACTAATGGTCTAACCTTTTAAATAGCCCAATTTTGGCAGCAGTATTCGCTTACGGCCATACCACCTTGGGCACGCCCGATCTCGTCTGATCTCGGAAGCTAAGCAGGGTCGGGACTGGTTAGTACTTGGATGGGAGACCGCCTGGGAATACCAGGTGCTGTAAGCTTTTAAAAAAAAAAAAAAAAAAAAAGAGTGCCTGAGCTTCAAAAAGCCTTAAAAAGTCTCTGAGATTCTTCAGAAAGCATGAAAGAGTTTGAGTTTTTTCAAAAGTTCTTCTTAGTCTTCTTCACTAATGGTCTAAGCTTTTAAATAAGGCCTGGTTAGTACTTGGATGGGAGGCCGCATGGGAATACTAGGTGTTGTAAAAATTTTTAAGAAAAAAAAAAAAGAGTCCCTGAGCTTCTTCAAAAAGCCTTAAAAAGTCTCTGAGATTCTTCAGAAAGCATGAAAGAGCTTGAGTTTTTTCAAAAGTTGTTCTTAGTTTTCTTCACTAATGGTCTAACCTTTTAAATAGCCCAATTTTGGCAGCAGTTTTAGCTTACGGCCATACCACCTTGGGCACGCCCGATCTCGTCTGATCTCGGAAGCTAAGCAGGGTCGGGCCTGGTTAGTACTTGGATGGGAGACCGCCTGGGAATACCAGGTGCTGTAAGCTTTTAAAAAAAAAAAAAAAAAAAAAAGAGTGCCTGAGCTTCAAAAAGCCTTAAAAAGTCTCTGAGATTCTTCAGAAAGCATGAAAGAGTTTGAGTTTTTTCAAAAGTTCTTCTTAGTCTTCTTCACTAATGGTCTAAGCTTTTAAATAAGGCCTGGTTAGTACTTGGATGGGAGGCCGCATGGGAATACTAGGTGTTGTAAGCTTTTTTAAGAAAAAAAAAAAAGAGTCCCTGAGCTTCTTCAAAAAGCCTTAAAAAGTCTCTGAGATTCTTCAGAAAGCATGAAAGAGCTTGAGTTTTTTCAAAAGTTGTTCTTAGTTTTCTTCACTAATGGTCTAACCTTTTAAATAGCCCAATTTTGGCAGCAGTTTTAGCTTACGGCCATACCACCTTGGGCACGCCCGATCTCGTCTGATCTCGGAAGCTAAGCAGGGTCGGGCCTGGTTAGTACTTGGATGGGAGACCGCCTGGGAATACCAGGTGCTGTAAGCTTTTAAAAAAAAAAAAAAAAAAAAAAAGAGTGCCTGAGCTTCAAAAAGCCTTAAAAAGTCTCTGAGATTCTTCAGAAAGCATGAAAGAGTTTGAGTTTTTTCAAAAGTTCTTCTTAGTCTTCTTCACTAATGGTCTAAGCTTTTAAATAAGGCCTGGTTAGTACTTGGATGGGAGGCCGCATGGGAATACTAGGTGTTGTAAGCTTTTTTAAGAAAAAAAAAAAAGAGTCCCTGAGCTTCTTCAAAAAGCCTTAAAAAGTCTCTGAGATTCTTCAGAAAGCATGAAAGAGCTTGAGTTTTTTCAAAAGTTGTTCTTAGTTTTCTTCACAAATGGTCTAACCTTTTAAATAGCCCAATTTTGGCAGCAGTTTTAGCTTACGGCCATACCACCTTGGGCACGCCCGATCTCGTCTGATCTCGGAAGCTAAGCAGGGTCGGGCCTGGTTAGTACTTGGATGGGAGACCGCCTGGGAATACCAGGTGCTGTAAGCTTTTTAAAAAAAAAAAAAGAGTGCCTGAGCTTCAAAAAGCCTTAAAAAGTCTCTGAGATTCTTCAGAAAGCATGAAAGAGTTTGAGTTTTTTCAAAAGTTCTTCTTAGTCTTCTTCACTAATGGTCTAAGCTTTTAAATAAGGCCTGGTTAGTACTTGGATGGGAGGCCGCATGGGAATACTGGGTGTTGTAAGCTTTTTTAAGAAAAAAAAAAAGAGTGCCTGAGCTTCAAAAAGCCTTAAAAAGTCTCTGAGATTCTTCAGAAAGCATGAAAGAGTTTGAGTTTTTTCAAAAGTTCTTCTTAGTCTTCTTCACTAATGGTCTAAGCTTTTAAATAAGGCCTGGTTAGTACTTGGATGGGAGGCCGCATGGGAATACTAGGTGTTGTAAGCTTTTTTAAGAAAAAAAAAAAGAGTCCCTGAGCTTCTTCAAAAAGCCTTAAAAAGTCTCTGAGATTCTTCAGAAAGCATGAAAGAGCTTGAGTTTTTTCAAAAGTTGTTCTTAGTTTTCTTCACTAATGGTCTAACCTTTTAAATAGCCCAATTTTGGCAGCAGTTTTAGCTTACGGCCATACCACCTTGGGCACGCCCGATCTCGTCTGATCTCGGAAGCTAAGCAGGGTCGGGACTGGTTAGTACTTGGATGGGAGACCGCCTGGGAATACCAGGTGCTGTAAGCTTTTAAAAAAAAAAAAAAAAAAAAAAGAGTGCCTGAGCTTCAAAAAGCCTTAAAAAGTCTCTGAGATTCTTCAGAAAGCATGAAAGAGTTTGAGTTTTTTCAAAAGTTCTTCTTAGTCTTCTTCACTAATGGTCTAAGCTTTTAAATAAGGCCTGGTTAGTACTTGGATGGGAGGCCGCATGGGAATACTAGGTGTTGTAAAAATTTTTAAGAAAAAAAAAAAAGAGTCCCTGAGCTTCTTCAAAAAGCCTTAAAAAGTCTCTGAGATTCTTCAGAAAGCATGAAAGAGCTTGAGTTTTTTCAAAAGTTGTTCTTAGTTTTCTTCACTAATGGTCTAACCTTTTAAATAGCCCAATTTTGGCAGCAGTTTTAGCTTACGGCCATACCACCTTGGGCACGCCCGATCTCGTCTGATCTCGGAAGCTAAGCAGGGTCGGGCCTGGTTAGTACTTGGATGGGAGACCGCCTGGGAATACCAGGTGCTGTAAGCTTTTAAAAAAAAAAAAAAAAAAAAAAAGAGTGCCTGAGCTTCAAAAAGCCTTAAAAAGTCTCTGAGATTCTTCAGAAAGCATGAAAGAGTTTGAGTTTTTTCAAAAGTTCTTCTTAGTCTTCTTCACTAATGGTCTAAGCTTTTAAATAAGGCCTGGTTAGTACTTGGATGGGAGGCCGCATGGGAATACTAGGTGTTGTAAGCTTTTTTAAGAAAAAAAAAAAAGAGTCCCTGAGCTTCTTCAAAAAGCCTTAAAAAGTCTCTGAGATTCTTCAGAAAGCATGAAAGAGCTTGAGTTTTTTCAAAAGTTGTTCTTAGTTTTCTTCACAAATGGTCTAACCTTTTAAATAGCCCAATTTTGGCAGCAGTTTTAGCTTACGGCCATACCACCTTGGGCACGCCCGATCTCGTCTGATCTCGGAAGCTAAGCAGGGTCGGGCCTGGTTAGTACTTGGATGGGAGACCGCCTGGGAATACCAGGTGCTGTAAGCTTTTTAAAAAAAAAAAAAGAGTGCCTGAGCTTCAAAAAGCCTTAAAAAGTCTCTGAGATTCTTCAGAAAGCATGAAAGAGTTTGAGTTTTTTCAAAAGTTCTTCTTAGTCTTCTTCACTAATGGTCTAAGCTTTTAAATAAGGCCTGGTTAGTACTTGGATGGGAGGCCGCATGGGAATACTGGGTGTTGTAAGCTTTTTTAAGAAAAAAAAAAAGAGTGCCTGAGCTTCAAAAAGCCTTAAAAAGTCTCTGAGATTCTTCAGAAAGCATGAAAGAGTTTGAGTTTTTTCAAAAGTTCTTCTTAGTCTTCTTCACTAATGGTCTAAGCTTTTAAATAAGGCCTGGTTAGTACTTGGATGGGAGGCCGCATGGGAATACTAGGTGTTGTAAGCTTTTTTAAGAAAAAAAAAAAGAGTCCCTGAGCTTCTTCAAAAAGCCTTAAAAAGTCTCTGAGATTCTTCAGAAAGCATGAAAGAGCTTGAGTTTTTTCAAAAGTTGTTCTTAGTTTTCTTCACTAATGGTCTAACCTTTTAAATAGCCCAATTTTGGCAGCAGTTTTAGCTTACGGCCATACCACCTTGGGCACGCCCGATCTCGTCTGATCTCGGAAGCTAAGCAGGGTCGGGACTGGTTAGTACTTGGATGGGAGACCGCCTGGGAATACCAGGTGCTGTAAGCTTTTAAAAAAAAAAAAAAAAAAAAAAGAGTGCCTGAGCTTCAAAAAGCCTTAAAAAGTCTCTGAGATTCTTCAGAAAGCATGAAAGAGTTTGAGTTTTTTCAAAAGTTCTTCTTAGTCTTCTTCACTAATGGTCTAAGCTTTTAAATAAGGCCTGGTTAGTACTTGGATGGGAGGCCGCATGGGAATACTAGGTGTTGTAAAAATTTTTAAGAAAAAAAAAAAAGAGTCCCTGAGCTTCTTCAAAAAGCCTTAAAAAGTCTCTGAGATTCTTCAGAAAGCATGAAAGAGCTTGAGTTTTTTCAAAAGTTGTTCTTAGTTTTCTTCACTAATGGTCTAACCTTTTAAATAGCCCAATTTTGGCAGCAGTTTTAGCTTACGGCCATACCACCTTGGGCACGCCCGATCTCGTCTGATCTCGGAAGCTAAGCAGGGTCGGGCCTGGTTAGTACTTGGATGGGAGACCGCCTGGGAATACCAGGTGCTGTAAGCTTTTAAAAAAAAAAAAAAAAAAAAAGAGTGCCTGAGCTTCAAAAAGCCTTAAAAAGTCTCTGAGATTCTTCAGAAAGCATGAAAGAGTTTGAGTTTTTTCAAAAGTTCTTCTTAGTCTTCTTCACTAATGGTCTAAGCTTTTAAATAAGGCCTGGTTAGTACTTGGATGGGAGGCCGCATGGGAATACTAGGTGTTGTAAGCTTTTTTAAGAAAAAAAAAAAAGAGTCCCTGAGCTTCTTCAAAAACCCTTAAAAAGTCTCTGAGATTCTTCAGAAAGCATGAAAGAGCTTGAGTTTTTTCAAAAGTTGTTCTTAGTTTTCTTCACTAATGGTCTAACCTTTTAAATAGCCCAATTTTGGCAGCAGTTTTAGCTTACGGCCATACCACCTTGGGCACGCCCGATCTCGTCTGATCTCGGAAGCTAAGCAGGGTCGGGCCTGGTTAGTACTTGGATGGGAGACCGCCTGGGAATACCAGGTGCTGTAAGCTTTTAAAAAAAAAAAAAAGAGTGCCTGAGCTTCAAAAAGCCTTAAAAAGTCTCTGAGATTCTTCAGAAAGCATGAAAGAGTTTGAGTTTTTTCAAAAGTTGTTCTTAGTTTTCTTCACTAATGGTCTAACCTTTTAAATAGCCCAATTTTGGCAGCAGTATTCGCTTACGGCCATACCACCTTGGGCACGCCCGATCTCGTCTGATCTCGGAAGCTAAGCAGGGTCGGGACTGGTTAGTACTTGGATGGGAGACCGCCTGGGAATACCAGGTGCTGTAAGCTTTTAAAAAAAAAAAAAAAAAAAAAAAGAGTGCCTGAGCTTCAAAAAGCCTTAAAAAGTCTCTGAGATTCTTCAGAAAGCATGAAAGAGTTTGAGTTTTTTCAAAAGTTCTTCTTAGTCTTCTTCACTAATGGTCTAAGCTTTTAAATAAGGCCTGGTTAGTACTTGGATGGGAGGCCGCATGGGAATACTAGGTGTTGTAAAAATTTTTAAGAAAAAAAAAAAGAGTCCCTGAGCTTCTTCAAAAAGCCTTAAAAAGTCTCTGAGATTCTTCAGAAAGCATGAAAGAGCTTGAGTTTTTTCAAAAGTTGTTCTTAGTTTTCTTCACTAATGGTCTAACCTTTTAAATAGCCCAATTTTGGCAGCAGTTTTAGCTTACGGCCATACCACCTTGGGCACGCCCGATCTCGTCTGATCTCGGAAGCTAAGCAGGGTCGGGCCTGGTTAGTACTTGGATGGGAGACCGCCTGGGAATACCAGGTGCTGTAAGCTTTTAAAAAAAAAAAAAAAAAAAAAAGAGTGCCTGAGCTTCAAAAAGCCTTAAAAAGTCTCTGAGATTCTTCAGAAAGCATGAAAGAGTTTGAGTTTTTTCAAAAGTTCTTCTTAGTCTTCTTCACTAATGGTCTAAGCTTTTAAATAAGGCCTGGTTAGTACTTGGATGGGAGGCCGCATGGGAATACTAGGTGTTGTAAGCTTTTTTAAGAAAAAAAAAAAAGAGTCCCTGAGCTTCTTCAAAAAGCCTTAAAAAGTCTCTGAGATTCTTCAGAAAGCATGAAAGAGCTTGAGTTTTTTCAAAAGTTGTTCTTAGTTTTCTTCACTAATGGTCTAACCTTTTAAATAGCCCAATTTTGGCAGCAGTTTTAGCTTACGGCCATACCACCTTGGGCACGCCCGATCTCGTCTGATCTCGGAAGCTAAGCAGGGTCGGGCCTGGTTAGTACTTGGATGGGAGACCGCCTGGGAATACCAGGTGCTGTAAGCTTTTAAAAAAAAAAAAAAAAAAAAAAAGAGTGCCTGAGCTTCAAAAAGCCTTAAAAAGTCTCTGAGATTCTTCAGAAAGCATGAAAGAGTTTGAGTTTTTTCAAAAGTTCTTCTTAGTCTTCTTCACTAATGGTCTAAGCTTTTAAATAAGGCCTGGTTAGTACTTGGATGGGAGGCCGCATGGGAATACTAGGTGTTGTAAGCTTTTTTAAGAAAAAAAAAAAGAGTCCCTGAGCTTCTTCAAAAAGCCTTAAAAAGTCTCTGAGATTCTTCAGAAAGCATGAAAGAGCTTGAGTTTTTTCAAAAGTTGTTCTTAGTTTTCTTCACAAATGGTCTAACCTTTTAAATAGCCCAATTTTGGCAGCAGTTTTAGCTTACGGCCATACCACCTTGGGCACGCCCGATCTCGTCTGATCTCGGAAGCTAAGCAGGGTCGGGCCTGGTTAGTACTTGGATGGGAGACCGCCTGGGAATACCAGGTGCTGTAAGCTTTTTAAAAAAAAAAAAAGAGTGCCTGAGCTTCAAAAAGCCTTAAAAAGTCTCTGAGATTCTTCAGAAAGCATGAAAGAGTTTGAGTTTTTTCAAAAGTTCTTCTTAGTCTTCTTCACTAATGGTCTAAGCTTTTAAATAAGGCCTGGTTAGTACTTGGATGGGAGGCCGCATGGGAATACTGGGTGTTGTAAGCTTTTTTAAGAAAAAAAAAAAGAGTGCCTGAGCTTCAAAAAGCCTTAAAAAGTCTCTGAGATTCTTCAGAAAGCATGAAAGAGTTTGAGTTTTTTCAAAAGTTCTTCTTAGTCTTCTTCACTAATGGTCTAAGCTTTTAAATAAGGCCTGGTTAGTACTTGGATGGGAGGCCGCATGGGAATACTAGGTGTTGTAAGCTTTTTTAAGAAAAAAAAAAAAGAGTCCCTGAGCTTCTTCAAAAAGCCTTAAAAAGTCTCTGAGATTCTTCAGAAAGCATGAAAGAGCTTGAGTTTTTTCAAAAGTTGTTCTTAGTTTTCTTCACTAATGGTCTAACCTTTTAAATAGCCCAATTTTGGCAGCAGTTTTAGCTTACGGCCATACCACCTTGGGCACGCCCGATCTCGTCTGATCTCGGAAGCTAAGCAGGGTCGGGACTGGTTAGTACTTGGATGGGAGACCGCCTGGGAATACCAGGTGCTGTAAGCTTTTAAAAAAAAAAAAAAAAAAAAAAGAGTGCCTGAGCTTCAAAAAGCCTTAAAAAGTCTCTGAGATTCTTCAGAAAGCATGAAAGAGTTTGAGTTTTTTCAAAAGTTCTTCTTAGTCTTCTTCACTAATGGTCTAAGCTTTTAAATAAGGCCTGGTTAGTACTTGGATGGGAGGCCGCATGGGAATACTAGGTGTTGTAAAAATTTTTAAGAAAAAAAAAAAAGAGTCCCTGAGCTTCTTCAAAAAGCCTTAAAAAGTCTCTGAGATTCTTCAGAAAGCATGAAAGAGCTTGAGTTTTTTCAAAAGTTGTTCTTAGTTTTCTTCACTAATGGTCTAACCTTTTAAATAGCCCAATTTTGGCAGCAGTTTTAGCTTACGGCCATACCACCTTGGGCACGCCCGATCTCGTCTGATCTCGGAAGCTAAGCAGGGTCGGGCCTGGTTAGTACTTGGATGGGAGACCGCCTGGGAATACCAGGTGCTGTAAGCTTTTAAAAAAAAAAAAAAAAAAAAAAGAGTGCCTGAGCTTCAAAAAGCCTTAAAAAGTCTCTGAGATTCTTCAGAAAGCATGAAAGAGTTTGAGTTTTTTCAAAAGTTCTTCTTAGTCTTCTTCACTAATGGTCTAAGCTTTTAAATAAGGCCTGGTTAGTACTTGGATGGGAGGCCGCATGGGAATACTAGGTGTTGTAAGCTTTTTTAAGAAAAAAAAAAAAGAGTCCCTGAGCTTCTTCAAAAACCCTTAAAAAGTCTCTGAGATTCTTCAGAAAGCATGAAAGAGCTTGAGTTTTTTCAAAAGTTGTTCTTAGTTTTCTTCACTAATGGTCTAACCTTTTAAATAGCCCAATTTTGGCAGCAGTTTTAGCTTACGGCCATACCACCTTGGGCACGCCCGATCTCGTCTGATCTCGGAAGCTAAGCAGGGTCGGGCCTGGTTAGTACTTGGATGGGAGACCGCCTGGGAATACCAGGTGCTGTAAGCTTTTAAAAAAAAAAAAAAGAGTGCCTGAGCTTCAAAAAGCCTTAAAAAGTCTCTGAGATTCTTCAGAAAGCATGAAAGAGTTTGAGTTTTTTCAAAAGTTGTTCTTAGTTTTCTTCACTAATGGTCTAACCTTTTAAATAGCCCAATTTTGGCAGCAGTATTCGCTTACGGCCATACCACCTTGGGCACGCCCGATCTCGTCTGATCTCGGAAGCTAAGCAGGGTCGGGACTGGTTAGTACTTGGATGGGAGACCGCCTGGGAATACCAGGTGCTGTAAGCTTTTAAAAAAAAAAAAAAAAAAAAAAAGAGTGCCTGAGCTTCAAAAAGCCTTAAAAAGTCTCTGAGATTCTTCAGAAAGCATGAAAGAGTTTGAGTTTTTTCAAAAGTTCTTCTTAGTCTTCTTCA
Organism: Siphateles boraxobius; assembly: GCF_051911475.1. Classification (NCBI taxonomy): domain Eukaryota; kingdom Metazoa; phylum Chordata; class Actinopteri; order Cypriniformes; family Leuciscidae; genus Siphateles; species Siphateles boraxobius. The sequence continues at coordinate 19,822 of NW_027508938.1, forward strand.
CTAATGGTCTAAGCTTTTAAATAAGGCCTGGTTAGTACTTGGATGGGAGGCCGCATGGGAATACTAGGTGTTGTAAAAATTTTTAAGAAAAAAAAAAAAGAGTCCCTGAGCTTCTTCAAAAAGCCTTAAAAAGTCTCTGAGATTCTTCAGAAAGCATGAAAGAGCTTGAGTTTTTTCAAAAGTTGTTCTTAGTTTTCTTCACTAATGGTCTAACCTTTTAAATAGCCCAATTTTGGCAGCAGTTTTAGCTTACGGCCATACCACCTTGGGCACGCCCGATCTCGTCTGATCTCGGAAGCTAAGCAGGGTCGGGCCTGGTTAGTACTTGGATGGGAGACCGCCTGGGAATACCAGGTGCTGTAAGCTTTTAAAAAAAAAAAAAAAAAAAAAGAGTGCCTGAGCTTCAAAAAGCCTTAAAAAGTCTCTGAGATTCTTCAGAAAGCATGAAAGAGTTTGAGTTTTTTCAAAAGTTCTTCTTAGTCTTCTTCACTAATGGTCTAAGCTTTTAAATAAGGCCTGGTTAGTACTTGGATGGGAGGCCGCATGGGAATACTAGGTGTTGTAAGCTTTTTTAAGAAAAAAAAAAAAGAGTCCCTGAGCTTCTTCAAAAAGCCTTAAAAAGTCTCTGAGATTCTTCAGAAAGCATGAAAGAGCTTGAGTTTTTTCAAAAGTTGTTCTTAGTTTTCTTCACTAATGGTCTAACCTTTTAAATAGCCCAATTTTGGCAGCAGTTTTAGCTTACGGCCATACCACCTTGGGCACGCCCGATCTCGTCTGATCTCGGAAGCTAAGCAGGGTCGGGACTGGTTAGTACTTGGATGGGAGACCGCCTGGGAATACCAGGTGCTGTAAGCTTTTAAAAAAAAAAAAAAAAAAAAAGAGTGCCTGAGCTTCAAAAAGCCTTAAAAAGTCTCTGAGATTCTTCAGAAAGCATGAAAGAGTTTGAGTTTTTTCAAAAGTTCTTCTTAGTCTTCTTCACTAATGGTCTAAGCTTTTAAATAAGGCCTGGTTAGTACTTGGATGGGAGGCCGCATGGGAATACTAGGTGTTGTAAAAATTTTTAAGAAAAAAAAAAAAGAGTCCCTGAGCTTCTTCAAAAAGCCTTAAAAAGTCTCTGAGATTCTTCAGAAAGCATGAAAGAGCTTGAGTTTTTTCAAAAGTTGTTCTTAGTTTTCTTCACTAATGGTCTAACCTTTTAAATAGCCCAATTTTGGCAGCAGTTTTAGCTTACGGCCATACCACCTTGGGCACGCCCGATCTCGTCTGATCTCGGAAGCTAAGCAGGGTCGGGCCTGGTTAGTACTTGGATGGGAGACCGCCTGGGAATACCAGGTGCTGTAAGCTTTTTAAAAAAAAAAAAAGAGTGCCTGAGCTTCAAAAAGCCTTAAAAAGTCTCTGAGATTCTTCAGAAAGCATGAAAGAGTTTGAGTTTTTTCAAAAGTTCTTCTTAGTCTTCTTCACTAATGGTCTAAGCTTTTAAATAAGGCCTGGTTAGTACTTGGATGGGAGGCCGCATGGGAATACTGGGTGTTGTAAGCTTTTTTAAGAAAAAAAAAAAGAGTGCCTGAGCTTCAAAAAGCCTTAAAAAGTCTCTGAGATTCTTCAGAAAGCATGAAAGAGTTTGAGTTTTTTCAAAAGTTCTTCTTAGTCTTCTTCACTAATGGTCTAAGCTTTTAAATAAGGCCTGGTTAGTACTTGGATGGGAGGCCGCATGGGAATACTAGGTGTTGTAAGCTTTTTTAAGAAAAAAAAAAAAGAGTCCCTGAGCTTCTTCAAAAAGCCTTAAAAAGTCTCTGAGATTCTTCAGAAAGCATGAAAGAACTTGAGTTTTTTCAAAAGTTGTTCTTAGTTTTCTTCACTAATGGTCTAACCTTTTAAATAGCCCAATTTTGGCAGCAGTTTTAGCTTACGGCCATACCACCTTGGGCACGCCCGATCTCGTCTGATCTCGGAAGCTAAGCAGGGTCGGGACTGGTTAGTACTTGGATGGGAGACCGCCTGGGAATACCAGGTGCTGTAAGCTTTTAAAAAAAAAAAAAAAAAAAAAAGAGTGCCTGAGCTTCAAAAAGCCTTAAAAAGTCTCTGAGATTCTTCAGAAAGCATGAAAGAGTTTGAGTTTTTTCAAAAGTTCTTCTTAGTCTTCTTCACTAATGGTCTAAGCTTTTAAATAAGGCCTGGTTAGTACTTGGATGGGAGGCCGCATGGGAATACTAGGTGTTGTAAAAATTTTTAAGAAAAAAAAAAAAGAGTCCCTGAGCTTCTTCAAAAAGCCTTAAAAAGTCTCTGAGATTCTTCAGAAAGCATGAAAGAGCTTGAGTTTTTTCAAAAGTTGTTCTTAGTTTTCTTCACTAATGGTCTAACCTTTTAAATAGCCCAATTTTGGCAGCAGTTTTAGCTTACGGCCATACCACCTTGGGCACGCCCGATCTCGTCTGATCTCGGAAGCTAAGCAGGGTCGGGCCTGGTTAGTACTTGGATGGGAGACCGCCTGGGAATACCAGGTGCTGTAAGCTTTTAAAAAAAAAAAAAAAAAAAAAGAGTGCCTGAGCTTCAAAAAGCCTTAAAAAGTCTCTGAGATTCTTCAGAAAGCATGAAAGAGTTTGAGTTTTTTCAAAAGTTCTTCTTAGTCTTCTTCACTAATGGTCTAAGCTTTTAAATAAGGCCTGGTTAGTACTTGGATGGGAGGCCGCATGGGAATACTAGGTGTTGTAAGCTTTTTTAAGAAAAAAAAAAAAGAGTCCCTGAGCTTCTTCAAAAAGCCTTAAAAAGTCTCTGAGATTCTTCAGAAAGCATGAAAGAGCTTGAGTTTTTTCAAAAGTTGTTCTTAGTTTTCTTCACTAATGGTCTAACCTTTTAAATAGCCCAATTTTGGCAGCAGTTTTAGCTTACGGCCATACCACCTTGGGCACGCCCGATCTCGTCTGATCTCGGAAGCTAAGCAGGGTCGGGACTGGTTAGTACTTGGATGGGAGACCGCCTGGGAATACCAGGTGCTGTAAGCTTTTAAAAAAAAAAAAAAAAAAAAAAGAGTGCCTGAGCTTCAAAAAGCCTTAAAAAGTCTCTGAGATTCTTCAGAAAGCATGAAAGAGTTTGAGTTTTTTCAAAAGTTCTTCTTAGTCTTCTTCACTAATGGTCTAAGCTTTTAAATAAGGCCTGGTTAGTACTTGGATGGGAGGCCGCATGGGAATACTAGGTGTTGTAAAAATTTTTAAGAAAAAAAAAAAAGAGTCCCTGAGCTTCTTCAAAAAGCCTTAAAAAGTCTCTGAGATTCTTCAGAAAGCATGAAAGAGCTTGAGTTTTTTCAAAAGTTGTTCTTAGTTTTCTTCACTAATGGTCTAACCTTTTAAATAGCCCAATTTTGGCAGCAGTTTTAGCTTACGGCCATACCACCTTGGGCACGCCCGATCTCGTCTGATCTCGGAAGCTAAGCAGGGTCGGGCCTGGTTAGTACTTGGATGGGAGACCGCCTGGGAATACCAGGTGCTGTAAGCTTTTTAAAAAAAAAAAAAGAGTGCCTGAGCTTCAAAAAGCCTTAAAAAGTCTCTGAGATTCTTCAGAAAGCATGAAAGAGTTTGAGTTTTTTCAAAAGTTCTTCTTAGTCTTCTTCACTAATGGTCTAAGCTTTTAAATAAGGCCTGGTTAGTACTTGGATGGGAGGCCGCATGGGAATACTGGGTGTTGTAAGCTTTTTTAAGAAAAAAAAAAAGAGTGCCTGAGCTTCAAAAAGCCTTAAAAAGTCTCTGAGATTCTTCAGAAAGCATGAAAGAGTTTGAGTTTTTTCAAAAGTTCTTCTTAGTCTTCTTCACTAATGGTCTAAGCTTTTAAATAAGGCCTGGTTAGTACTTGGATGGGAGGCCGCATGGGAATACTAGGTGTTGTAAGCTTTTTTAAGAAAAAAAAAAAAGAGTCCCTGAGCTTCTTCAAAAAGCCTTAAAAAGTCTCTGAGATTCTTCAGAAAGCATGAAAGAGCTTGAGTTTTTTCAAAAGTTGTTCTTAGTTTTCTTCACTAATGGTCTAACCTTTTAAATAGCCCAATTTTGGCAGCAGTTTTAGCTTACGGCCATACCACCTTGGGCACGCCCGATCTCGTCTGATCTCGGAAGCTAAGCAGGGTCGGGACTGGTTAGTACTTGGATGGGAGACCGCCTGGGAATACCAGGTGCTGTAAGCTTTTAAAAAAAAAAAAAAAAAAAAAGAGTGCCTGAGCTTCAAAAAGCCTTAAAAAGTCTCTGAGATTCTTCAGAAAGCATGAAAGAGTTTGAGTTTTTTCAAAAGTTCTTCTTAGTCTTCTTCACTAATGGTCTAAGCTTTTAAATAAGGCCTGGTTAGTACTTGGATGGGAGGCCGCATGGGAATACTAGGTGTTGTAAAAATTTTTAAGAAAAAAAAAAAAGAGTCCCTGAGCTTCTTCAAAAAGCCTTAAAAAGTCTCTGAGATTCTTCAGAAAGCATGAAAGAGCTTGAGTTTTTTCAAAAGTTGTTCTTAGTTTTCTTCACTAATGGTCTAACCTTTTAAATAGCCCAATTTTGGCAGCAGTTTTAGCTTACGGCCATACCACCTTGGGCACGCCCGATCTCGTCTGATCTCGGAAGCTAAGCAGGGTCGGGCCTGGTTAGTACTTGGATGGGAGACCGCCTGGGAATACCAGGTGCTGTAAGCTTTTAAAAAAAAAAAAAAAAAAAAAAGAGTGCCTGAGCTTCAAAAAGCCTTAAAAAGTCTCTGAGATTCTTCAGAAAGCATGAAAGAGTTTGAGTTTTTTCAAAAGTTCTTCTTAGTCTTCTTCACTAATGGTCTAAGCTTTTAAATAAGGCCTGGTTAGTACTTGGATGGGAGGCCGCATGGGAATACTAGGTGTTGTAAGCTTTTTTAAGAAAAAAAAAAAAGAGTCCCTGAGCTTCTTCAAAAAGCCTTAAAAAGTCTCTGAGATTCTTCAGAAAGCATGAAAGAGCTTGAGTTTTTTCAAAAGTTGTTCTTAGTTTTCTTCACTAATGGTCTAACCTTTTAAATAGCCCAATTTTGGCAGCAGTTTTAGCTTACGGCCATACCACCTTGGGCACGCCCGATCTCGTCTGATCTCGGAAGCTAAGCAGGGTCGGGCCTGGTTAGTACTTGGATGGGAGACCGCCTGGGAATACCAGGTGCTGTAAGCTTTTAAAAAAAAAAAAAAGAGTGCCTGAGCTTCAAAAAGCCTTAAAAAGTCTCTGAGATTCTTCAGAAAGCATGAAAGAGTTTGAGTTTTTTCAAAAGTTCTTCTTAGTCTTCTTCACTAATGGTCTAACCTTTTAAATAGCCCAATTTTGGCAGCAGTATTCGCTTACGGCCATACCACCTTGGGCACGCCCGATCTCGTCTGATCTCGGAAGCTAAGCAGGGTCGGGACTGGTTAGTACTTGGATGGGAGACCGCCTGGGAATACCAGGTGCTGTAAGCTTTTAAAAAAAAAAAAAAAAAAAAAAGAGTGCCTGAGCTTCAAAAAGCCTTAAAAAGTCTCTGAGATTCTTCAGAAAGCATGAAAGAGTTTGAGTTTTTTCAAAAGTTCTTCTTAGTCTTCTTCACTAATGGTCTAAGCTTTTAAATAAGGCCTGGTTAGTACTTGGATGGGAGGCCGCATGGGAATACTAGGTGTTGTAAAAATTTTTAAGAAAAAAAAAAAAGAGTCCCTGAGCTTCTTCAAAAAGCCTTAAAAAGTCTCTGAGATTCTTCAGAAAGCATGAAAGAGCTTGAGTTTTTTCAAAAGTTGTTCTTAGTTTTCTTCACTAATGGTCTAACCTTTTAAATAGCCCAATTTTGGCAGCAGTTTTAGCTTACGGCCATACCACCTTGGGCACGCCCGATCTCGTCTGATCTCGGAAGCTAAGCAGGGTCGGGCCTGGTTAGTACTTGGATGGGAGACCGCCTGGGAATACCAGGTGCTGTAAGCTTTTAAAAAAAAAAAAAAAAAAAAAAGAGTGCCTGAGCTTCAAAAAGCCTTAAAAAGTCTCTGAGATTCTTCAGAAAGCATGAAAGAGTTTGAGTTTTTTCAAAAGTTCTTCTTAGTCTTCTTCACTAATGGTCTAAGCTTTTAAATAAGGCCTGGTTAGTACTTGGATGGGAGGCCGCATGGGAATACTAGGTGTTGTAAGCTTTTTTAAGAAAAAAAAAAAAGAGTCCCTGAGCTTCTTCAAAAAGCCTTAAAAAGTCTCTGAGATTCTTCAGAAAGCATGAAAGAGCTTGAGTTTTTTCAAAAGTTGTTCTTAGTTTTCTTCACTAATGGTCTAACCTTTTAAATAGCCCAATTTTGGCAGCAGTTTTAGCTTACGGCCATACCACCTTGGGCACGCCCGATCTCGTCTGATCTCGGAAGCTAAGCAGGGTCGGGCCTGGTTAGTACTTGGATGGGAGACCGCCTGGGAATACCAGGTGCTGTAAGCTTTTAAAAAAAAAAAAAAAAAAAAAAAGAGTGCCTGAGCTTCAAAAAGCCTTAAAAAGTCTCTGAGATTCTTCAGAAAGCATGAAAGAGTTTGAGTTTTTTCAAAAGTTCTTCTTAGTCTTCTTCACTAATGGTCTAAGCTTTTAAATAAGGCCTGGTTAGTACTTGGATGGGAGGCCGCATGGGAATACTAGGTGTTGTAAGCTTTTTTAAGAAAAAAAAAAAGAGTCCCTGAGCTTCTTCAAAAAGCCTTAAAAAGTCTCTGAGATTCTTCAGAAAGCATGAAAGAGCTTGAGTTTTTTCAAAAGTTGTTCTTAGTTTTCTTCACAAATGGTCTAACCTTTTAAATAGCCCAATTTTGGCAGCAGTTTTAGCTTACGGCCATACCACCTTGGGCACGCCCGATCTCGTCTGATCTCGGAAGCTAAGCAGGGTCGGGCCTGGTTAGTACTTGGATGGGAGACCGCCTGGGAATACCAGGTGCTGTAAGCTTTTTAAAAAAAAAAAAAGAGTGCCTGAGCTTCAAAAAGCCTTAAAAAGTCTCTGAGATTCTTCAGAAAGCATGAAAGAGTTTGAGTTTTTTCAAAAGTTCTTCTTAGTCTTCTTCACTAATGGTCTAAGCTTTTAAATAAGGCCTGGTTAGTACTTGGATGGGAGGCCGCATGGGAATACTGGGTGTTGTAAGCTTTTTTAAGAAAAAAAAAAAGAGTGCCTGAGCTTCAAAAAGCCTTAAAAAGTCTCTGAGATTCTTCAGAAAGCATGAAAGAGTTTGAGTTTTTTCAAAAGTTCTTCTTAGTCTTCTTCACTAATGGTCTAAGCTTTTAAATAAGGCCTGGTTAGTACTTGGATGGGAGGCCGCATGGGAATACTAGGTGTTGTAAGCTTTTTTAAGAAAAAAAAAAAAGAGTCCCTGAGCTTCTTCAAAAAGCCTTAAAAAGTCTCTGAGATTCTTCAGAAAGCATGAAAGAGCTTGAGTTTTTTCAAAAGTTGTTCTTAGTTTTCTTCACTAATGGTCTAACCTTTTAAATAGCCCAATTTTGGCAGCAGTTTTAGCTTACGGCCATACCACCTTGGGCACGCCCGATCTCGTCTGATCTCGGAAGCTAAGCAGGGTCGGGACTGGTTAGTACTTGGATGGGAGACCGCCTGGGAATACCAGGTGCTGTAAGCTTTTAAAAAAAAAAAAAAAAAAAAAAGAGTGCCTGAGCTTCAAAAAGCCTTAAAAAGTCTCTGAGATTCTTCAGAAAGCATGAAAGAGTTTGAGTTTTTTCAAAAGTTCTTCTTAGTCTTCTTCACTAATGGTCTAAGCTTTTAAATAAGGCCTGGTTAGTACTTGGATGGGAGGCCGCATGGGAATACTAGGTGTTGTAAAAATTTTTAAGAAAAAAAAAAAAGAGTCCCTGAGCTTCTTCAAAAAGCCTTAAAAAGTCTCTGAGATTCTTCAGAAAGCATGAAAGAGCTTGAGTTTTTTCAAAAGTTGTTCTTAGTTTTCTTCACTAATGGTCTAACCTTTTAAATAGCCCAATTTTGGCAGCAGTTTTAGCTTACGGCCATACCACCTTGGGCACGCCCGATCTCGTCTGATCTCGGAAGCTAAGCAGGGTCGGGCCTGGTTAGTACTTGGATGGGAGACCGCCTGGGAATACCAGGTGCTGTAAGCTTTTAAAAAAAAAAAAAAAAAAAAAGAGTGCCTGAGCTTCAAAAAGCCTTAAAAAGTCTCTGAGATTCTTCAGAAAGCATGAAAGAGTTTGAGTTTTTTCAAAAGTTCTTCTTAGTCTTCTTCACTAATGGTCTAAGCTTTTAAATAAGGCCTGGTTAGTACTTGGATGGGAGGCCGCATGGGAATACTAGGTGTTGTAAGCTTTTTTAAGAAAAAAAAAAAAGAGTCCCTGAGCTTCTTCAAAAAGCCTTAAAAAGTCTCTGAGATTCTTCAGAAAGCATGAAAGAGCTTGAGTTTTTTCAAAAGTTGTTCTTAGTTTTCTTCACTAATGGTCTAACCTTTTAAATAGCCCAATTTTGGCAGCAGTTTTAGCTTACGGCCATACCACCTTGGGCACGCCCGATCTCGTCTGATCTCGGAAGCTAAGCAGGGTCGGGCCTGGTTAGTACTTGGATGGGAGACCGCCTGGGAATACCAGGTGCTGTAAGCTTTTAAAAAAAAAAAAAAAAAAAAAAAGAGTGCCTGAGCTTCAAAAAGCCTTAAAAAGTCTCTGAGATTCTTCAGAAAGCATGAAAGAGTTTGAGTTTTTTCAAAAGTTCTTCTTAGTCTTCTTCACTAATGGTCTAAGCTTTTAAATAAGGCCTGGTTAGTACTTGGATGGGAGGCCGCATGGGAATACTAGGTGTTGTAAGCTTTTTTAAGAAAAAAAAAAAAGAGTCCCTGAGCTTCTTCAAAAAGCCTTAAAAAGTCTCTGAGATTCTTCAGAAAGCATGAAAGAGCTTGAGTTTTTTCAAAAGTTGTTCTTAGTTTTCTTCACAAATGGTCTAACCTTTTAAATAGCCCAATTTTGGCAGCAGTTTTAGCTTACGGCCATACCACCTTGGGCACGCCCGATCTCGTCTGATCTTGGAAGCTAAGCAGGGTCGGGCCTGGTTAGTACTTGGATGGGAGACCGCCTGGGAATACCAGGTGCTGTAAGCTTTTTAAAAAAAAAAAAAGAGTGCCTGAGCTTCAAAAAGCCTTAAAAAGTCTCTGAGATTCTTCAGAAAGCATGAAAGAGTTTGAGTTTTTTCAAAAGTTCTTCTTAGTCTTCTTCACTAATGGTCTAAGCTTTTAAATAAGGCCTGGTTAGTACTTGGATGGGAGGCCGCATGGGAATACTGGGTGTTGTAAGCTTTTTTAAGAAAAAAAAAAAGAGTGCCTGAGCTTCAAAAAGCCTTAAAAAGTCTCTGAGATTCTTCAGAAAGCATGAAAGAGTTTGAGTTTTTTCAAAAGTTCTTCTTAGTCTTCTTCACTAATGGTCTAAGCTTTTAAATAAGGCCTGGTTAGTACTTGGATGGGAGGCCGCATGGGAATACTAGGTGTTGTAAGCTTTTTTAAGAAAAAAAAAAAAGAGTCCCTGAGCTTCTTCAAAAAGCCTTAAAAAGTCTCTGAGATTCTTCAGAAAGCATGAAAGAGCTTGAGTTTTTTCAAAAGTTGTTCTTAGTTTTCTTCACTAATGGTCTAACCTTTTAAATAGCCCAATTTTGGCAGCAGTTTTAGCTTACGGCCATACCACCTTGGGCACGCCCGATCTCGTCTGATCTCGGAAGCTAAGCAGGGTCGGGACTGGTTAGTACTTGGATGGGAGACCGCCTGGGAATACCAGGTGCTGTAAGCTTTTAAAAAAAAAAAAAAAAAAAAAAGAGTGCCTGAGCTTCAAAAAGCCTTAAAAAGTCTCTGAGATTCTTCAGAAAGCATGAAAGAGTTTGAGTTTTTTCAAAAGTTCTTCTTAGTCTTCTTCACTAATGGTCTAAGCTTTTAAATAAGGCCTGGTTAGTACTTGGATGGGAGGCCGCATGGGAATACTAGGTGTTGTAAAAATTTTTAAGAAAAAAAAAAAAGAGTCCCTGAGCTTCTTCAAAAAGCCTTAAAAAGTCTCTGAGATTCTTCAGAAAGCATGAAAGAGCTTGAGTTTTTTCAAAAGTTGTTCTTAGTTTTCTTCACTAATGGTCTAACCTTTTAAATAGCCCAATTTTGGCAGCAGTTTTAGCTTACGGCCATACCACCTTGGGCACGCCCGATCTCGTCTGATCTCGGAAGCTAAGCAGGGTCGGGCCTGGTTAGTACTTGGATGGGAGACCGCCTGGGAATACCAGGTGCTGTAAGCTTTTTAAAAAAAAAAAAAGAGTGCCTGAGCTTCAAAAAGCCTTAAAAAGTCTCTGAGATTCTTCAGAAAGCATGAAAGAGTTTGAGTTTTTTCAAAAGTTCTTCTTAGTCTTCTTCACTAATGGTCTAAGCTTTTAAATAAGGCCTGGTTAGTACTTGGATGGGAGGCCGCATGGGAATACTGGGTGTTGTAAGCTTTTTTAAGAAAAAAAAAAAGAGTGCCTGAGCTTCAAAAAGCCTTAAAAAGTCTCTGAGATTCTTCAGAAAGCATGAAAGAGTTTGAGTTTTTTCAAAAGTTCTTCTTAGTCTTCTTCACTAATGGTCTAAGCTTTTAAATAAGGCCTGGTTAGTACTTGGATGGGAGGCCGCATGGGAATACTAGGTGTTGTAAGCTTTTTTAAGAAAAAAAAAAAAGAGTCCCTGAGCTTCTTCAAAAAGCCTTAAAAAGTCTCTGAGATTCTTCAGAAAGCATGAAAGAGCTTGAGTTTTTTCAAAAGTTGTTCTTAGTTTTCTTCACTAATGGTCTAACCTTTTAAATAGCCCAATTTTGGCAGCAGTTTTAGCTTACGGCCATACCACCTTGGGCACGCCCGATCTCGTCTGATCTCGGAAGCTAAGCAGGGTCGGGCCTGGTTAGTACTTGGATGGGAGACCGCCTGGGAATACCAGGTGCTGTAAGCTTTTAAAAAAAAAAAAAAAAAAAAAAGAGTGCCTGAGCTTCAAAAAGCCTTAAAAAGTCTCTGAGATTCTTCAGAAAGCATGAAAGAGTTTGAGTTTTTTCAAAAGTTCTTCTTAGTCTTCTTCACTAATGGTCTAAGCTTTTAAATAAGGCCTGGTTAGTACTTGGATGGGAGGCCGCATGGGAATACTAGGTGTTGTAAGCTTTTTTAAGAAAAAAAAAAAAGAGTCCCTGAGCTTCTTCAAAAAGCCTTAAAAAGTCTCTGAGATTCTTCAGAAAGCATGAAAGAGCTTGAGTTTTTTCAAAAGTTGTTCTTAGTTTTCTTCACTAATGGTCTAACCTTTTAAATAGCCCAATTTTGGCAGCAGTTTTAGCTTACGGCCATACCACCTTGGGCACGCCCGATCTCGTCTGATCTCGGAAGCTAAGCAGGGTCGGGCCTGGTTAGTACTTGGATGGGAGACCGCCTGGGAATACCAGGTGCTGTAAGCTTTTAAAAAAAAAAAAAAAAAAAAAAAGAGTGCCTGAGCTTCAAAAAGCCTTAAAAAGTCTCTGAGATTCTTCAGAAAGCATGAAAGAGTTTGAGTTTTTTCAAAAGTTCTTCTTAGTCTTCTTCACTAATGGTCTAAGCTTTTAAATAAGGCCTGGTTAGTACTTGGATGGGAGGCCGCATGGGAATACTAGGTGTTGTAAGCTTTTTTAAGAAAAAAAAAAAAGAGTCCCTGAGCTTCTTCAAAAAGCCTTAAAAAGTCTCTGAGATTCTTCAGAAAGCATGAAAGAGCTTGAGTTTTTTCAAAAGTTGTTCTTAGTTTTCTTCACAAATGGTCTAACCTTTTAAATAGCCCAATTTTGGCAGCAGTTTTAGCTTACGGCCATACCACCTTGGGCACGCCCGATCTCGTCTGATCTTGGAAGCTAAGCAGGGTCGGGCCTGGTTAGTACTTGGATGGGAGACCGCCTGGGAATACCAGGTGCTGTAAGCTTTTTAAAAAAAAAAAAAGAGTGCCTGAGCTTCAAAAAGCCTTAAAAAGTCTCTGAGATTCTTCAGAAAGCATGAAAGAGTTTGAGTTTTTTCAAAAGTTCTTCTTAGTCTTCTTCACTAATGGTCTAAGCTTTTAAATAAGGCCTGGTTAGTACTTGGATGGGAGGCCGCATGGGAATACTGGGTGTTGTAAGCTTTTTTAAGAAAAAAAAAAAGAGTGCCTGAGCTTCAAAAAGCCTTAAAAAGTCTCTGAGATTCTTCAGAAAGCATGAAAGAGTTTGAGTTTTTTCAAAAGTTCTTCTTAGTCTTCTTCACTAATGGTCTAAGCTTTTAAATAAGGCCTGGTTAGTACTTGGATGGGAGGCCGCATGGGAATACTAGGTGTTGTAAGCTTTTTTAAGAAAAAAAAAAAAGAGTCCCTGAGCTTCTTCAAAAAGCCTTAAAAAGTCTCTGAGATTCTTCAGAAAGCATGAAAGAGCTTGAGTTTTTTCAAAAGTTGTTCTTAGTTTTCTTCACTAATGGTCTAACCTTTTAAATAGCCCAATTTTGGCAGCAGTTTTAGCTTACGGCCATACCACCTTGGGCACGCCCGATCTCGTCTGATCTCGGAAGCTAAGCAGGGTCGGGACTGGTTAGTACTTGGATGGGAGACCGCCTGGGAATACCAGGTGCTGTAAGCTTTTAAAAAAAAAAAAAAAAAAAAAAGAGTGCCTGAGCTTCAAAAAGCCTTAAAAAGTCTCTGAGATTCTTCAGAAAGCATGAAAGAGTTTGAGTTTTTTCAAAAGTTCTTCTTAGTCTTCTTCACTAATGGTCTAAGCTTTTAAATAAGGCCTGGTTAGTACTTGGATGGGAGGCCGCATGGGAATACTAGGTGTTGTAAAAATTTTTAAGAAAAAAAAAAAAGAGTCCCTGAGCTTCTTCAAAAAGCCTTAAAAAGTCTCTGAGATTCTTCAGAAAGCATGAAAGAGCTTGAGTTTTTTCAAAAGTTGTTCTTAGTTTTCTTCACTAATGGTCTAACCTTTTAAATAGCCCAATTTTGGCAGCAGTTTTAGCTTACGGCCATACCACCTTGGGCACGCCCGATCTCGTCTGATCTCGGAAGCTAAGCAGGGTCGGGCCTGGTTAGTACTTGGATGGGAGACCGCCTGGGAATACCAGGTGCTGTAAGCTTTTTAAAAAAAAAAAAAGAGTGCCTGAGCTTCAAAAAGCCTTAAAAAGTCTCTGAGATTCTTCAGAAAGCATGAAAGAGTTTGAGTTTTTTCAAAAGTTCTTCTTAGTCTTCTTCACTAATGGTCTAAGCTTTTAAATAAGGCCTGGTTAGTACTTGGATGGGAGGCCGCATGGGAATACTGGGTGTTGTAAGCTTTTTTAAGAAAAAAAAAAAGAGTGCCTGAGCTTCAAAAAGCCTTAAAAAGTCTCTGAGATTCTTCAGAAAGCATGAAAGAGTTTGAGTTTTTTCAAAAGTTCTTCTTAGTCTTCTTCACTAATGGTCTAAGCTTTTAAATAAGGCCTGGTTAGTACTTGGATGGGAGGCCGCATGGGAATACTAGGTGTTGTAAGCTTTTTTAAGAAAAAAAAAAAAGAGTCCCTGAGCTTCTTCAAAAAGCCTTAAAAAGTCTCTGAGATTCTTCAGAAAGCATGAAAGAGCTTGAGTTTTTTCAAAAGTTGTTCTTAGTTTTCTTCACTAATGGTCTAACCTTTTAAATAGCCCAATTTTGGCAGCAGTTTTAGCTTACGGCCATACCACCTTGGGCACGCCCGATCTCGTCTGATCTCGGAAGCTAAGCAGGGTCGGGCCTGGTTAGTACTTGGATGGGAGACCGCCTGGGAATACCAGGTGCTGTAAGCTTTTAAAAAAAAAAAAAAAAAAAAAAGAGTGCCTGAGCTTCAAAAAGCCTTAAAAAGTCTCTGAGATTCTTCAGAAAGCATGAAAGAGTTTGAGTTTTTTCAAAAGTTCTTCTTAGTCTTCTTCACTAATGGTCTAAGCTTTTAAATAAGGCCTGGTTAGTACTTGGATGGGAGGCCGCATGGGAATACTAGGTGTTGTAAGCTTTTTTAAGAAAAAAAAAAAAGAGTCCCTGAGCTTCTTCAAAAAGCCTTAAAAAGTCTCTGAGATTCTTCAGAAAGCATGAAAGAGCTTGAGTTTTTTCAAAAGTTGTTCTTAGTTTTCTTCACAAATGGTCTAACCTTTTAAATAGCCCAATTTTGGCAGCAGTTTTAGCTTACGGCCATACCACCTTGGGCACGCCCGATCTCGTCTGATCTTGGAAGCTAAGCAGGGTCGGGCCTGGTTAGTACTTGGATGGGAGACCGCCTGGGAATACCAGGTGCTGTAAGCTTTTTAAAAAAAAAAAAAGAGTGCCTGAGCTTCAAAAAGCCTTAAAAAGTCTCTGAGATTCTTCAGAAAGCATGAAAGAGTTTGAGTTTTTTCAAAAGTTCTTCTTAGTCTTCTTCACTAATGGTCTAAGCTTTTAAATAAGGCCTGGTTAGTACTTGGATGGGAGGCCGCATGGGAATACTGGGTGTTGTAAGCTTTTTTAAGAAAAAAAAAAAGAGTGCCTGAGCTTCAAAAAGCCTTAAAAAGTCTCTGAGATTCTTCAGAAAGCATGAAAGAGTTTGAGTTTTTTCAAAAGTTCTTCTTAGTCTTCTTCACTAATGGTCTAAGCTTTTAAATAAGGCCTGGTTAGTACTTGGATGGGAGGCCGCATGGGAATACTAGGTGTTGTAAGCTTTTTTAAGAAAAAAAAAAAAGAGTCCCTGAGCTTCTTCAAAAAGCCTTAAAAAGTCTCTGAGATTCTTCAGAAAGCATGAAAGAGCTTGAGTTTTTTCAAAAGTTGTTCTTAGTTTTCTTCACTAATGGTCTAACCTTTTAAATAGCCCAATTTTGGCAGCAGTTTTAGCTTACGGCCATACCACCTTGGGCACGCCCGATCTCGTCTGATCTCGGAAGCTAAGCAGGGTCGGGACTGGTTAGTACTTGGATGGGAGACCGCCTGGGAATACCAGGTGCTGTAAGCTTTTAAAAAAAAAAAAAAAAAAAAAAGAGTGCCTGAGCTTCAAAAAGCCTTAAAAAGTCTCTGAGATTCTTCAGAAAGCATGAAAGAGTTTGAGTTTTTTCAAAAGTTCTTCTTAGTCTTCTTCACTAATGGTCTAAGCTTTTAAATAAGGCCTGGTTAGTACTTGGATGGGAGGCCGCATGGGAATACTAGGTGTTGTAAAAATTTTTAAGAAAAAAAAAAAAGAGTCCCTGAGCTTCTTCAAAAAGCCTTAAAAAGTCTCTGAGATTCTTCAGAAAGCATGAAAGAGCTTGAGTTTTTTCAAAAGTTGTTCTTAGTTTTCTTCACTAATGGTCTAACCTTTTAAATAGCCCAATTTTGGCAGCAGTTTTAGCTTACGGCCATACCACCTTGGGCACGCCCGATCTCGTCTGATCTCGGAAGCTAAGCAGGGTCGGGCCTGGTTAGTACTTGGATGGGAGACCGCCTGGGAATACCAGGTGCTGTAAGCTTTTTAAAAAAAAAAAAAGAGTGCCTGAGCTTCAAAAAGCCTTAAAAAGTCTCTGAGATTCTTCAGAAAGCATGAAAGAGTTTGAGTTTTTTCAAAAGTTCTTCTTAGTCTTCTTCACTAATGGTCTAAGCTTTTAAATAAGGCCTGGTTAGTACTTGGATGGGAGGCCGCATGGGAATACTGGGTGTTGTAAGCTTTTTTAAGAAAAAAAAAAAGAGTGCCTGAGCTTCAAAAAGCCTTAAAAAGTCTCTGAGATTCTTCAGAAAGCATGAAAGAGTTTGAGTTTTTTCAAAAGTTCTTCTTAGTCTTCTTCACTAATGGTCTAAGCTTTTAAATAAGGCCTGGTTAGTACTTGGATGGGAGGCCGCATGGGAATACTAGGTGTTGTAAGCTTTTTTAAGAAAAAAAAAAAAGAGTCCCTGAGCTTCTTCAAAAAGCCTTAAAAAGTCTCTGAGATTCTTCAGAAAGCATGAAAGAGCTTGAGTTTTTTCAAAAGTTGTTCTTAGTTTTCTTCACTAATGGTCTAACCTTTTAAATAGCCCAATTTTGGCAGCAGTTTTAGCTTACGGCCATACCACCTTGGGCACGCCCGATCTCGTCTGATCTCGGAAGCTAAGCAGGGTCGGGCCTGGTTAGTACTTGGATGGGAGACCGCCTGGGAATACCAGGTGCTGTAAGCTTTTAAAAAAAAAAAAAAAAAAAAAGAGTGCCTGAGCTTCAAAAAGCCTTAAAAAGTCTCTGAGATTCTTCAGAAAGCATGAAAGAGTTTGAGTTTTTTCAAAAGTTCTTCTTAGTCTTCTTCACTAATGGTCTAAGCTTTTAAATAAGGCCTGGTTAGTACTTGGATGGGAGGCCGCATGGGAATACTAGGTGTTGTAAGCTTTTTTAAGAAAAAAAAAAAAGAGTCCCTGAGCTTCTTCAAAAAGCCTTAAAAAGTCTCTGAGATTCTTCAGAAAGCATGAAAGAGCTTGAGTTTTTTCAAAAGTTGTTCTTAGTTTTCTTCACTAATGGTCTAACCTTTTAAATAGCCCAATTTTGGCAGCAGTTTTAGCTTACGGCCATACCACCTTGGGCACGCCCGATCTCGTCTGATCTCGGAAGCTAAGCAGGGTCGGGCCTGGTTAGTACTTGGATGGGAGACCGCCTGGGAATACCAGGTGCTGTAAGCTTTTAAAAAAAAAAAAAAAAAAAAAAAGAGTGCCTGAGCTTCAAAAAGCCTTAAAAAGTCTCTGAGATTCTTCAGAAAGCATGAAAGAGTTTGAGTTTTTTCAAAAGTTCTTCTTAGTCTTCTTCACTAATGGTCTAAGCTTTTAAATAAGGCCTGGTTAGTACTTGGATGGGAGGCCGCATGGGAATACTAGGTGTTGTAAGCTTTTTTAAGAAAAAAAAAAAAGAGTCCCTGAGCTTCTTCAAAAAGCCTTAAAAAGTCTCTGAGATTCTTCAGAAAGCATGAAAGAGCTTGAGTTTTTTCAAAAGTTGTTCTTAGTTTTCTTCACAAATGGTCTAACCTTTTAAATAGCCCAATTTTGGCAGCAGTTTTAGCTTACGGCCATACCACCTTGGGCACGCCCGATCTCGTCTGATCTTGGAAGCTAAGCAGGGTCGGGCCTGGTTAGTACTTGGATGGGAGACCGCCTGGGAATACCAGGTGCTGTAAGCTTTTTAAAAAAAAAAAAAGAGTGCCTGAGCTTCAAAAAGCCTTAAAAAGTCTCTGAGATTCTTCAGAAAGCATGAAAGAGTTTGAGTTTTTTCAAAAGTTCTTCTTAGTCTTCTTCACTAATGGTCTAAGCTTTTAAATAAGGCCTGGTTAGTACTTGGATGGGAGGCCGCATGGGAATACTGGGTGTTGTAAGCTTTTTTAAGAAAAAAAAAAAGAGTGCCTGAGCTTCAAAAAGCCTTAAAAAGTCTCTGAGATTCTTCAGAAAGCATGAAAGAGTTTGAGTTTTTTCAAAAGTTCTTCTTAGTCTTCTTCACTAATGGTCTAAGCTTTTAAATAAGGCCTGGTTAGTACTTGGATGGGAGGCCGCATGGGAATACTAGGTGTTGTAAGCTTTTTTAAGAAAAAAAAAAAAGAGTCCCTGAGCTTCTTCAAAAAGCCTTAAAAAGTCTCTGAGATTCTTCAGAAAGCATGAAAGAGCTTGAGTTTTTTCAAAAGTTGTTCTTAGTTTTCTTCACTAATGGTCTAACCTTTTAAATAGCCCAATTTTGGCAGCAGTTTTAGCTTACGGCCATACCACCTTGGGCACGCCCGATCTCGTCTGATCTCGGAAGCTAAGCAGGGTCGGGACTGGTTAGTACTTGGATGGGAGACCGCCTGGGAATACCAGGTGCTGTAAGCTTTTAAAAAAAAAAAAAAAAAAAAAAGAGTGCCTGAGCTTCAAAAAGCCTTAAAAAGTCTCTGAGATTCTTCAGAAAGCATGAAAGAGTTTGAGTTTTTTCAAAAGTTCTTCTTAGTCTTCTTCACTAATGGTCTAAGCTTTTAAATAAGGCCTGGTTAGTACTTGGATGGGAGGCCGCATGGGAATACTAGGTGTTGTAAAAATTTTTAAGAAAAAAAAAAAAGAGTCCCTGAGCTTCTTCAAAAAGCCTTAAAAAGTCTCTGAGATTCTTCAGAAAGCATGAAAGAGCTTGAGTTTTTTCAAAAGTTGTTCTTAGTTTTCTTCACTAATGGTCTAACCTTTTAAATAGCCCAATTTTGGCAGCAGTTTTAGCTTACGGCCATACCACCTTGGGCACGCCCGATCTCGTCTGATCTCGGAAGCTAAGCAGGGTCGGGCCTGGTTAGTACTTGGATGGGAGACCGCCTGGGAATACCAGGTGCTGTAAGCTTTTTAAAAAAAAAAAAAGAGTGCCTGAGCTTCAAAAAGCCTTAAAAAGTCTCTGAGATTCTTCAGAAAGCATGAAAGAGTTTGAGTTTTTTCAAAAGTTCTTCTTAGTCTTCTTCACTAATGGTCTAAGCTTTTAAATAAGGCCTGGTTAGTACTTGGATGGGAGGCCGCATGGGAATACTGGGTGTTGTAAGCTTTTTTAAGAAAAAAAAAAAGAGTGCCTGAGCTTCAAAAAGCCTTAAAAAGTCTCTGAGATTCTTCAGAAAGCATGAAAGAGTTTGAGTTTTTTCAAAAGTTCTTCTTAGTCTTCTTCACTAATGGTCTAAGCTTTTAAATAAGGCCTGGTTAGTACTTGGATGGGAGGCCGCATGGGAATACTAGGTGTTGTAAGCTTTTTTAAGAAAAAAAAAAAAGAGTCCCTGAGCTTCTTCAAAAAGCCTTAAAAAGTCTCTGAGATTCTTCAGAAAGCATGAAAGAGCTTGAGTTTTTTCAAAAGTTGTTCTTAGTTTTCTTCACTAATGGTCTAACCTTTTAAATAGCCCAATTTTGGCAGCAGTTTTAGCTTACGGCCATACCACCTTGGGCACGCCCGATCTCGTCTGATCTCGGAAGCTAAGCAGGGTCGGGACTGGTTAGTACTTGGATGGGAGACCGCCTGGGAATACCAGGTGCTGTAAGCTTTTAAAAAAAAAAAAAAAAAAAAAGAGTGCCTGAGCTTCAAAAAGCCTTAAAAAGTCTCTGAGATTCTTCAGAAAGCATGAAAGAGTTTGAGTTTTTTCAAAAGTTCTTCTTAGTCTTCTTCACTAATGGTCTAAGCTTTTAAATAAGGCCTGGTTAGTACTTGGATGGGAGGCCGCATGGGAATACTAGGTGTTGTAAAAATTTTTAAGAAAAAAAAAAAAGAGTCCCTGAGCTTCTTCAAAAAGCCTTAAAAAGTCTCTGAGATTCTTCAGAAAGCATGAAAGAGCTTGAGTTTTTTCAAAAGTTGTTCTTAGTTTTCTTCACTAATGGTCTAACCTTTTAAATAGCCCAATTTTGGCAGCAGTTTTAGCTTACGGCCATACCACCTTGGGCACGCCCGATCTCGTCTGATCTCGGAAGCTAAGCAGGGTCGGGCCTGGTTAGTACTTGGATGGGAGACCGCCTGGGAATACCAGGTGCTGTAAGCTTTTAAAAAAAAAAAAAAAAAAAAAAGAGTGCCTGAGCTTCAAAAAGCCTTAAAAAGTCTCTGAGATTCTTCAGAAAGCATGAAAGAGTTTGAGTTTTTTCAAAAGTTCTTCTTAGTCTTCTTCACTAATGGTCTAAGCTTTTAAATAAGGCCTGGTTAGTACTTGGATGGGAGGCCGCATGGGAATACTAGGTGTTGTAAGCTTTTTTAAGAAAAAAAAAAAAGAGTCCCTGAGCTTCTTCAAAAAGCCTTAAAAAGTCTCTGAGATTCTTCAGAAAGCATGAAAGAGCTTGAGTTTTTTCAAAAGTTGTTCTTAGTTTTCTTCACTAATGGTCTAACCTTTTAAATAGCCCAATTTTGGCAGCAGTTTTAGCTTACGGCCATACCACCTTGGGCACGCCCGATCTCGTCTGATCTCGGAAGCTAAGCAGGGTCGGGCCTGGTTAGTACTTGGATGGGAGACCGCCTGGGAATACCAGGTGCTGTAAGCTTTTAAAAAAAAAAAAAAGAGTGCCTGAGCTTCAAAAAGCCTTAAAAAGTCTCTGAGATTCTTCAGAAAGCATGAAAGAGTTTGAGTTTTTTCAAAAGTTCTTCTTAGTCTTCTTCACTAATGGTCTAAGCTTTTAAATAAGGCCTGGTTAGTACTTGGATGGGAGGCCGCATGGGAATACTAGGTGTTGTAAGCTTTTTTAAGAAAAAAAAAAAAGAGTCCCTGAGCTTCTTCAAAAAGCCTTAAAAAGTCTCTGAGATTCTTCAGAAAGCATGAAAGAGCTTGAGTTTTTTCAAAAGTTGTTCTTAGTTTTCTTCACTAATGGTCTAACCTTTTAAATAGCCCAATTTTGGCAGCAGTTTTAGCTTACGGCCATACCACCTTGGGCACGCCCGATCTCGTCTGATCTCGGAAGCTAAGCAGGGTCGGGCCTGGTTAGTACTTGGATGGGAGACCGCCTGGGAATACCAGGTGCTGTAAGCTTTTAAAAAAAAAAAAAAGAGTGCCTGAGCTTCAAAAAGCCTTAAAAAGTCTCTGAGATTCTTCAGAAAGCATGAAAGAGTTTGAGTTTTTTCAAAAGTTCTTCTTAGTCTTCTTCACTAATGGTCTAAGCTTTTAAATAAGGCCTGGTTAGTACTTGGATGGGAGGCCGCATGGGAATACTAGGTGTTGTAAGCTTTTTTAAGAAAAAAAAAAAAGAGTCCCTGAGCTTCTTCAAAAAGCCTTAAAAAGTCTCTGAGATTCTTCAGAAAGCATGAAAGAGCTTGAGTTTTTTCAAAAGTTGTTCTTAGTTTTCTTCACTAATGGTCTAACCTTTTAAATAGCCCAATTTTGGCAGCAGTTTTAGCTTACGGCCATACCACCTTGGGCACGCCCGATCTCGTCTGATCTCGGAAGCTAAGCAGGGTCGGGCCTGGTTAGTACTTGGATGGGAGACCGCCTGGGAATACCAGGTGCTGTAAGCTTTTAAAAAAAAAAAAAAAAAAAAAAAGAGTGCCTGAGCTTCAAAAAGCCTTAAAAAGTCTCTGAGATTCTTCAGAAAGCATGAAAGAGTTTGAGTTTTTTCAAAAGTTCTTCTTAGTCTTCTTCACTAATGGTCTAAGCTTTTAAATAAGGCCTGGTTAGTACTTGGATGGGAGGCCGCATGGGAATACTAGGTGTTGTAAGCTTTTTTAAGAAAAAAAAAAAAGAGTCCCTGAGCTTCTTCAAAAAGCCTTAAAAAGTCTCTGAGATTCTTCAGAAAGCATGAAAGAGCTTGAGTTTTTTCAAAAGTTGTTCTTAGTTTTCTTCACAAATGGTCTAACCTTTTAAATAGCCCAATTTTGGCAGCAGTTTTAGCTTACGGCCATACCACCTTGGGCACGCCCGATCTCGTCTGATCTCGGAAGCTAAGCAGGGTCGGGCCTGGTTAGTACTTGGATGGGAGACCGCCTGGGAATACCAGGTGCTGTAAGCTTTTTAAAAAAAAAAAAAGAGTGCCTGAGCTTCAAAAAGCCTTAAAAAGTCTCTGAGATTCTTCAGAAAGCATGAAAGAGTTTGAGTTTTTTCAAAAGTTCTTCTTAGTCTTCTTCACTAATGGTCTAAGCTTTTAAATAAGGCCTGGTTAGTACTTGGATGGGAGGCCGCATGGGAATACTGGGTGTTGTAAGCTTTTTTAAGAAAAAAAAAAAGAGTGCCTGAGCTTCAAAAAGCCTTAAAAAGTCTCTGAGATTCTTCAGAAAGCATGAAAGAGTTTGAGTTTTTTCAAAAGTTCTTCTTAGTCTTCTTCACTAATGGTCTAAGCTTTTAAATAAGGCCTGGTTAGTACTTGGATGGGAGGCCGCATGGGAATACTAGGTGTTGTAAGCTTTTTTAAGAAAAAAAAAAAAGAGTCCCTGAGCTTCTTCAAAAAGCCTTAAAAAGTCTCTGAGATTCTTCAGAAAGCATGAAAGAGCTTGAGTTTTTTCAAAAGTTGTTCTTAGTTTTCTTCACTAATGGTCTAACCTTTTAAATAGCCCAATTTTGGCAGCAGTTTTAGCTTACGGCCATACCACCTTGGGCACGCCCGATCTCGTCTGATCTCGGAAGCTAAGCAGGGTCGGGACTGGTTAGTACTTGGATGGGAGACCGCCTGGGAATACCAGGTGCTGTAAGCTTTTAAAAAAAAAAAAAAAAAAAAAAGAGTGCCTGAGCTTCAAAAAGCCTTAAAAAGTCTCTGAGATTCTTCAGAAAGCATGAAAGAGTTTGAGTTTTTTCAAAAGTTCTTCTTAGTCTTCTTCACTAATGGTCTAAGCTTTTAAATAAGGCCTGGTTAGTACTTGGATGGGAGGCCGCATGGGAATACTAGGTGTTGTAAAAATTTTTAAGAAAAAAAAAAAAGAGTCCCTGAGCTTCTTCAAAAAGCCTTAAAAAGTCTCTGAGATTCTTCAGAAAGCATGAAAGAGCTTGAGTTTTTTCAAAAGTTGTTCTTAGTTTTCTTCACTAATGGTCTAACCTTTTAAATAGCCCAATTTTGGCAGCAGTTTTAGCTTACGGCCATACCACCTTGGGCACGCCCGATCTCGTCTGATCTCGGAAGCTAAGCAGGGTCGGGCCTGGTTAGTACTTGGATGGGAGACCGCCTGGGAATACCAGGTGCTGTAAGCTTTTTAAAAAAAAAAAAAGAGTGCCTGAGCTTCAAAAAGCCTTAAAAAGTCTCTGAGATTCTTCAGAAAGCATGAAAGAGTTTGAGTTTTTTCAAAAGTTCTTCTTAGTCTTCTTCACTAATGGTCTAAGCTTTTAAATAAGGCCTGGTTAGTACTTGGATGGGAGGCCGCATGGGAATACTGGGTGTTGTAAGCTTTTTTAAGAAAAAAAAAAGAGTGCCTGAGCTTCAAAAAGCCTTAAAAAGTCTCTGAGATTCTTCAGAAAGCATGAAAGAGTTTGAGTTTTTTCAAAAGTTCTTCTTAGTCTTCTTCACTAATGGTCTAAGCTTTTAAATAAGGCCTGGTTAGTACTTGGATGGGAGGCCGCATGGGAATACTAGGTGTTGTAAGCTTTTTTAAGAAAAAAAAAAAAGAGTCCCTGAGCTTCTTCAAAAAGCCTTAAAAAGTCTCTGAGATTCTTCAGAAAGCATGAAAGAGCTTGAGTTTTTTCAAAAGTTGTTCTTAGTTTTCTTCACTAATGGTCTAACCTTTTAAATAGCCCAATTTTGGCAGCAGTTTTAGCTTACGGCCATACCACCTTGGGCACGCCCGATCTCGTCTGATCTCGGAAGCTAAGCAGGGTCGGGACTGGTTAGTACTTGGATGGGAGACCGCCTGGGAATACCAGGTGCTGTAAGCTTTTAAAAAAAAAAAAAAAAAAAAAGAGTGCCTGAGCTTCAAAAAGCCTTAAAAAGTCTCTGAGATTCTTCAGAAAGCATGAAAGAGTTTGAGTTTTTTCAAAAGTTCTTCTTAGTCTTCTTCACTAATGGTCTAAGCTTTTAAATAAGGCCTGGTTAGTACTTGGATGGGAGGCCGCATGGGAATACTAGGTGTTGTAAAAATTTTTAAGAAAAAAAAAAAAGAGTCCCTGAGCTTCTTCAAAAAGCCTTAAAAAGTCTCTGAGATTCTTCAGAAAGCATGAAAGAGCTTGAGTTTTTTCAAAAGTTGTTCTTAGTTTTCTTCACTAATGGTCTAACCTTTTAAATAGCCCAATTTTGGCAGCAGTTTTAGCTTACGGCCATACCACCTTGGGCACGCCCGATCTCGTCTGATCTCGGAAGCTAAGCAGGGTCGGGCCTGGTTAGTACTTGGATGGGAGACCGCCTGGGAATACCAGGTGCTGTAAGCTTTTAAAAAAAAAAAAAAAAAAAAAAGAGTGCCTGAGCTTCAAAAAGCCTTAAAAAGTCTCTGAGATTCTTCAGAAAGCATGAAAGAGTTTGAGTTTTTTCAAAAGTTCTTCTTAGTCTTCTTCACTAATGGTCTAAGCTTTTAAATAAGGCCTGGTTAGTACTTGGATGGGAGGCCGCATGGGAATACTAGGTGTTGTAAGCTTTTTTAAGAAAAAAAAAAAAGAGTCCCTGAGCTTCTTCAAAAAGCCTTAAAAAGTCTCTGAGATTCTTCAGAAAGCATGAAAGAGCTTGAGTTTTTTCAAAAGTTGTTCTTAGTTTTCTTCACTAATGGTCTAACCTTTTAAATAGCCCAATTTTGGCAGCAGTTTTAGCTTACGGCCATACCACCTTGGGCACGCCCGATCTCGTCTGATCTCGGAAGCTAAGCAGGGTCGGGCCTGGTTAGTACTTGGATGGGAGACCGCCTGGGAATACCAGGTGCTGTAAGCTTTTAAAAAAAAAAAAAAAAAAAAAAAGAGTGCCTGAGCTTCAAAAAGCCTTAAAAAGTCTCTGAGATTCTTCAGAAAGCATGAAAGAGTTTGAGTTTTTTCAAAAGTTCTTCTTAGTCTTCTTCACTAATGGTCTAAGCTTTTAAATAAGGCCTGGTTAGTACTTGGATGGGAGGCCGCATGGGAATACTAGGTGTTGTAAGCTTTTTTAAGAAAAAAAAAAAAGAGTCCCTGAGCTTCTTCAAAAAGCCTTAAAAAGTCTCTGAGATTCTTCAGAAAGCATGAAAGAGCTTGAGTTTTTTCAAAAGTTGTTCTTAGTTTTCTTCACAAATGGTCTAACCTTTTAAATAGCCCAATTTTGGCAGCAGTTTTAGCTTACGGCCATACCACCTTGGGCACGCCCGATCTCGTCTGATCTCGGAAGCTAAGCAGGGTCGGGCCTGGTTAGTACTTGGATGGGAGACCGCCTGGGAATACCAGGTGCTGTAAGCTTTTTAAAAAAAAAAAAAGAGTGCCTGAGCTTCAAAAAGCCTTAAAAAGTCTCTGAGATTCTTCAGAAAGCATGAAAGAGTTTGAGTTTTTTCAAAAGTTCTTCTTAGTCTTCTTCACTAATGGTCTAAGCTTTTAAATAAGGCCTGGTTAGTACTTGGATGGGAGGCCGCATGGGAATACTGGGTGTTGTAAGCTTTTTTAAGAAAAAAAAAAAGAGTGCCTGAGCTTCAAAAAGCCTTAAAAAGTCTCTGAGATTCTTCAGAAAGCATGAAAGAGTTTGAGTTTTTTCAAAAGTTCTTCTTAGTCTTCTTCACTAATGGTCTAAGCTTTTAAATAAGGCCTGGTTAGTACTTGGATGGGAGGCCGCATGGGAATACTAGGTGTTGTAAAAATTTTTAAGAAAAAAAAAAAAGAGTCCCTGAGCTTCTTCAAAAAGCCTTAAAAAGTCTCTGAGATTCTTCAGAAAGCATGAAAGAGCTTGAGTTTTTTCAAAAGTTGTTCTTAGTTTTCTTCACTAATGGTCTAACCTTTTAAATAGCCCAATTTTGGCAGCAGTTTTAGCTTACGGCCATACCACCTTGGGCACGCCCGATCTCGTCTGATCTCGGAAGCTAAGCAGGGTCGGGCCTGGTTAGTACTTGGATGGGAGACCGCCTGGGAATACCAGGTGCTGTAAGCTTTTAAAAAAAAAAAAAAAAAAAAAAGAGTGCCTGAGCTTCAAAAAGCCTTAAAAAGTCTCTGAGATTCTTCAGAAAGCATGAAAGAGTTTGAGTTTTTTCAAAAGTTCTTCTTAGTCTTCTTCACTAATGGTCTAAGCTTTTAAATAAGGCCTGGTTAGTACTTGGATGGGAGGCCGCATGGGAATACTAGGTGTTGTAAGCTTTTTTAAGAAAAAAAAAAAAGAGTCCCTGAGCTTCTTCAAAAAGCCTTAAAAAGTCTCTGAGATTCTTCAGAAAGCATGAAAGAGCTTGAGTTTTTTCAAAAGTTGTTCTTAGTTTTCTTCACTAATGGTCTAACCTTTTAAATAGCCCAATTTTGGCAGCAGTTTTAGCTTACGGCCATACCACCTTGGGCACGCCCGATCTCGTCTGATCTCGGAAGCTAAGCAGGGTCGGGCCTGGTTAGTACTTGGATGGGAGACCGCCTGGGAATACCAGGTGCTGTAAGCTTTTAAAAAAAAAAAAAAAAAAAAAAGAGTGCCTGAGCTTCAAAAAGCCTTAAAAAGTCTCTGAGATTCTTCAGAAAGCATGAAAGAGTTTGAGTTTTTTCAAAAGTTCTTCTTAGTCTTCTTCACTAATGGTCTAAGCTTTTAAATAAGGCCTGGTTAGTACTTGGATGGGAGGCCGCATGGGAATACTAGGTGTTGTAAGCTTTTTTAAGAAAAAAAAAAAAGAGTCCCTGAGCTTCTTCAAAAACCCTTAAAAAGTCTCTGAGATTCTTCAGAAAGCATGAAAGAGCTTGAGTTTTTTCAAAAGTTGTTCTTAGTTTTCTTCACTAATGGTCTAACCTTTTAAATAGCCCAATTTTGGCAGCAGTTTTAGCTTACGGCCATACCACCTTGGGCACGCCCGATCTCGTCTGATCTCGGAAGCTAAGCAGGGTCGGGCCTGGTTAGTACTTGGATGGGAGACCGCCTGGGAATACCAGGTGCTGTAAGCTTTTAAAAAAAAAAAAAAGAGTGCCTGAGCTTCAAAAAGCCTTAAAAAGTCTCTGAGATTCTTCAGAAAGCATGAAAGAGTTTGAGTTTTTTCAAAAGTTGTTCTTAGTTTTCTTCACTAATGGTCTAACCTTTTAAATAGCCCAATTTTGGCAGCAGTATTCGCTTACGGCCATACCACCTTGGGCACGCCCGATCTCGTCTGATCTCGGAAGCTAAGCAGGGTCGGGACTGGTTAGTACTTGGATGGGAGACCGCCTGGGAATACCAGGTGCTGTAAGCTTTTAAAAAAAAAAAAAAAAAAAAAAAGAGTGCCTGAGCTTCAAAAAGCCTTAAAAAGTCTCTGAGATTCTTCAGAAAGCATGAAAGAGTTTGAGTTTTTTCAAAAGTTCTTCTTAGTCTTCTTCACTAATGGTCTAAGCTTTTAAATAAGGCCTGGTTAGTACTTGGATGGGAGGCCGCATGGGAATACTAGGTGTTGTAAAAATTTTTAAGAAAAAAAAAAAAGAGTCCCTGAGCTTCTTCAAAAAGCCTTAAAAAGTCTCTGAGATTCTTCAGAAAGCATGAAAGAGCTTGAGTTTTTTCAAAAGTTGTTCTTAGTTTTCTTCACTAATGGTCTAACCTTTTAAATAGCCCAATTTTGGCAGCAGTTTTAGCTTACGGCCATACCACCTTGGGCACGCCCGATCTCGTCTGATCTCGGAAGCTAAGCAGGGTCGGGCCTGGTTAGTACTTGGATGGGAGACCGCCTGGGAATACCAGGTGCTGTAAGCTTTTAAAAAAAAAAAAAAAAAAAAAAGAGTGCCTGAGCTTCAAAAAGCCTTAAAAAGTCTCTGAGATTCTTCAGAAAGCATGAAAGAGTTTGAGTTTTTTCAAAAGTTCTTCTTAGTCTTCTTCACTAATGGTCTAAGCTTTTAAATAAGGCCTGGTTAGTACTTGGATGGGAGGCCGCATGGGAATACTAGGTGTTGTAAGCTTTTTTAAGAAAAAAAAAAAAGAGTCCCTGAGCTTCTTCAAAAAGCCTTAAAAAGTCTCTGAGATTCTTCAGAAAGCATGAAAGAGCTTGAGTTTTTTCAAAAGTTGTTCTTAGTTTTCTTCACTAATGGTCTAACCTTTTAAATAGCCCAATTTTGGCAGCAGTTTTAGCTTACGGCCATACCACCTTGGGCACGCCCGATCTCGTCTGATCTCGGAAGCTAAGCAGGGTCGGGCCTGGTTAGTACTTGGATGGGAGACCGCCTGGGAATACCAGGTGCTGTAAGCTTTTAAAAAAAAAAAAAAAAAAAAAAAGAGTGCCTGAGCTTCAAAAAGCCTTAAAAAGTCTCTGAGATTCTTCAGAAAGCATGAAAGAGTTTGAGTTTTTTCAAAAGTTCTTCTTAGTCTTCTTCACTAATGGTCTAAGCTTTTAAATAAGGCCTGGTTAGTACTTGGATGGGAGGCCGCATGGGAATACTAGGTGTTGTAAGCTTTTTTAAGAAAAAAAAAAAAGAGTCCCTGAGCTTCTTCAAAAAGCCTTAAAAAGTCTCTGAGATTCTTCAGAAAGCATGAAAGAGCTTGAGTTTTTTCAAAAGTTGTTCTTAGTTTTCTTCACAAATGGTCTAACCTTTTAAATAGCCCAATTTTGGCAGCAGTTTTAGCTTACGGCCATACCACCTTGGGCACGCCCGATCTCGTCTGATCTCGGAAGCTAAGCAGGGTCGGGCCTGGTTAGTACTTGGATGGGAGACCGCCTGGGAATACCAGGTGCTGTAAGCTTTTTAAAAAAAAAAAAAGAGTGCCTGAGCTTCAAAAAGCCTTAAAAAGTCTCTGAGATTCTTCAGAAAGCATGAAAGAGTTTGAGTTTTTTCAAAAGTTCTTCTTAGTCTTCTTCACTAATGGTCTAAGCTTTTAAATAAGGCCTGGTTAGTACTTGGATGGGAGGCCGCATGGGAATACTGGGTGTTGTAAGCTTTTTTAAGAAAAAAAAAAAGAGTGCCTGAGCTTCAAAAAGCCTTAAAAAGTCTCTGAGATTCTTCAGAAAGCATGAAAGAGTTTGAGTTTTTTCAAAAGTTCTTCTTAGTCTTCTTCACTAATGGTCTAAGCTTTTAAATAAGGCCTGGTTAGTACTTGGATGGGAGGCCGCATGGGAATACTAGGTGTTGTAAGCTTTTTTAAGAAAAAAAAAAAGAGTCCCTGAGCTTCTTCAAAAAGCCTTAAAAAGTCTCTGAGATTCTTCAGAAAGCATGAAAGAGCTTGAGTTTTTTCAAAAGTTGTTCTTAGTTTTCTTCACTAATGGTCTAACCTTTTAAATAGCCCAATTTTGGCAGCAGTTTTAGCTTACGGCCATACCACCTTGGGCACGCCCGATCTCGTCTGATCTCGGAAGCTAAGCAGGGTCGGGACTGGTTAGTACTTGGATGGGAGACCGCCTGGGAATACCAGGTGCTGTAAGCTTTTAAAAAAAAAAAAAAAAAAAAAAAGAGTGCCTGAGCTTCAAAAAGCCTTAAAAAGTCTCTGAGATTCTTCAGAAAGCATGAAAGAGTTTGAGTTTTTTCAAAAGTTCTTCTTAGTCTTCTTCACTAATGGTCTAAGCTTTTAAATAAGGCCTGGTTAGTACTTGGATGGGAGGCCGCATGGGAATACTAGGTGTTGTAAGCTTTTTTAAGAAAAAAAAAAAAGAGTCCCTGAGCTTCTTCAAAAAGCCTTAAAAAGTCTCTGAGATTCTTCAGAAAGCATGAAAGAGCTTGAGTTTTTTCAAAAGTTGTTCTTAGTTTTCTTCACTAATGGTCTAACCTTTTAAATAGCCCAATTTTGGCAGCAGTTTTAGCTTACGGCCATACCACCTTGGGCACGCCCGATCTCGTCTGATCTCGGAAGCTAAGCAGGGTCGGGCCTGGTTAGTACTTGGATGGGAGACCGCCTGGGAATACCAGGTGCTGTAAGCTTTTAAAAAAAAAAAAAAAAAAAAAAAGAGTGCCTGAGCTTCAAAAAGCCTTAAAAAGTCTCTGAGATTCTTCAGAAAGCATGAAAGAGTTTGAGTTTTTTCAAAAGTTCTTCTTAGTCTTCTTCACTAATGGTCTAAGCTTTTAAATAAGGCCTGGTTAGTACTTGGATGGGAGGCCGCATGGGAATACTAGGTGTTGTAAGCTTTTTTAAGAAAAAAAAAAAAGAGTCCCTGAGCTTCTTCAAAAACCCTTAAAAAGTCTCTGAGATTCTTCAGAAAGCATGAAAGAGCTTGAGTTTTTTCAAAAGTTGTTCTTAGTTTTCTTCACTAATGGTCTAACCTTTTAAATAGCCCAATTTTGGCAGCAGTTTTAGCTTACGGCCATACCACCTTGGGCACGCCCGATCTCGTCTGATCTCGGAAGCTAAGCAGGGTCGGGCCTGGTTAGTACTTGGATGGGAGACCGCCTGGGAATACCAGGTGCTGTAAGCTTTTAAAAAAAAAAAAAAGAGTGCCTGAGCTTCAAAAAGCCTTAAAAAGTCTCTGAGATTCTTCAGAAAGCATGAAAGAGTTTGAGTTTTTTCAAAAGTTGTTCTTAGTTTTCTTCACTAATGGTCTAACCTTTTAAATAGCCCAATTTTGGCAGCAGTATTCGCTTACGGCCATACCACCTTGGGCACGCCCGATCTCGTCTGATCTCGGAAGCTAAGCAGGGTCGGGACTGGTTAGTACTTGGATGGGAGACCGCCTGGGAATACCAGGTGCTGTAAGCTTTTAAAAAAAAAAAAAAAAAAAAAAGAGTGCCTGAGCTTCAAAAAGCCTTAAAAAGTCTCTGAGATTCTTCAGAAAGCATGAAAGAGTTTGAGTTTTTTCAAAAGTTCTTCTTAGTCTTCTTCACTAATGGTCTAAGCTTTTAAATAAGGCCTGGTTAGTACTTGGATGGGAGGCCGCATGGGAATACTAGGTGTTGTAAGCTTTTTTAAGAAAAAAAAAAAAGAGTCCCTGAGCTTCTTCAAAAACCCTTAAAAAGTCTCTGAGATTCTTCAGAAAGCATGAAAGAGCTTGAGTTTTTTCAAAAGTTGTTCTTAGTTTTCTTCACTAATGGTCTAACCTTTTAAATAGCCCAATTTTGGCAGCAGTTTTAGCTTACGGCCATACCACCTTGGGCACGCCCGATCTCGTCTGATCTCGGAAGCTAAGCAGGGTCGGGCCTGGTTAGTACTTGGATGGGAGACCGCCTGGGAATACCAGGTGCTGTAAGCTTTTAAAAAAAAAAAAAAGAGTGCCTGAGCTTCAAAAAGCCTTAAAAAGTCTCTGAGATTCTTCAGAAAGCATGAAAGAGTTTGAGTTTTTTCAAAAGTTGTTCTTAGTTTTCTTCACTAATGGTCTAACCTTTTAAATAGCCCAATTTTGGCAGCAGTATTCGCTTACGGCCATACCACCTTGGGCACGCCCGATCTCGTCTGATCTCGGAAGCTAAGCAGGGTCGGGACTGGTTAGTACTTGGATGGGAGACCGCCTGGGAATACCAGGTGCTGTAAGCTTTTAAAAAAAAAAAAAAAAAAAAAAGAGTGCCTGAGCTTCAAAAAGCCTTAAAAAGTCTCTGAGATTCTTCAGAAAGCATGAAAGAGTTTGAGTTTTTTCAAAAGTTCTTCTTAGTCTTCTTCACTAATGGTCTAAGCTTTTAAATAAGGCCTGGTTAGTACTTGGATGGGAGGCCGCATGGGAATACTAGGTGTTGTAAAAATTTTTAAGAAAAAAAAAAAAGAGTCCCTGAGCTTCTTCAAAAAGCCTTAAAAAGTCTCTGAGATTCTTCAGAAAGCATGAAAGAGCTTGAGTTTTTTCAAAAGTTGTTCTTAGTTTTCTTCACTAATGGTCTAACCTTTTAAATAGCCCAATTTTGGCAGCAGTTTTAGCTTACGGCCATACCACCTTGGGCACGCCCGATCTCGTCTGATCTCGGAAGCTAAGCAGGGTCGGGCCTGGTTAGTACTTGGATGGGAGACCGCCTGGGAATACCAGGTGCTGTAAGCTTTTAAAAAAAAAAAAAAAAAAAAAAGAGTGCCTGAGCTTCAAAAAGCCTTAAAAAGTCTCTGAGATTCTTCAGAAAGCATGAAAGAGTTTGAGTTTTTTCAAAAGTTCTTCTTAGTCTTCTTCACTAATGGTCTAAGCTTTTAAATAAGGCCTGGTTAGTACTTGGATGGGAGGCCGCATGGGAATACTAGGTGTTGTAAGCTTTTTTAAGAAAAAAAAAAAAGAGTCCCTGAGCTTCTTCAAAAAGCCTTAAAAAGTCTCTGAGATTCTTCAGAAAGCATGAAAGAGCTTGAGTTTTTCAAAGTTGTTCTTAGTTTTCTTCACTAATGGTCTAACCTTTTAAATAGCCCAATTTTGGCAGCAGTTTTAGCTTACGGCCATACCACCTTGGGCACGCCCGATCTCGTCTGATCTCGGAAGC